>NC_090941.1:141051818-141389943 GCF_040938575.1 Ambystoma mexicanum | reverse complement strand
TCCAGAAAAATTCCAAGATCTTTTCTCTGTCTCTGTAGTTCAGGATCTTAGCTATAATTGCACGGCGGGGGGGCGGGTTGCGGCCTTCTCATCATGGCCTTGTGCGCACGTTCAGTCGCGAACCCCTAGGAGGAGAGCTTGCTCGTTCCTATTCCCTGGATGATCATGTTCTCCAAATAGTCCATGGGGTCTTGACCTTCTTCTCCCTCCGGTAGGCCGACCTCGCGTATGTTATTGCGTCTTGCTCGCCATTTGGCTTCTTCTACCTTCTTTTCCAGGTTGGACACTTGCTGTTTCAATATGTGGACCTCCTTGGCATTGCTCGTGCTGGCGTCCATGTGGATTTTCACGGCGCTTTCTAGGCCGCTCGTTCTTTCTGCCAGCGCTCTCACATCCTGTCTCAGTAGGTTGACCTCTATCCCTACTGCGTCTATTTTGGTTTCCAGTGCCGCTTTCAGATCCACCATCGCTATTCCCCACAAGGATTTTAGTTCCGTGATGGCTGCTAGGATCCTGTGGTCGTCTCTCGGCAAGGTGGCATCTGCACGTGTGGTGGCCATATCTTGTGCAAGAGTGGTCGGGGAATGCTGCGATTCGGTGAATATGTCCATTGTTGGCTGTTTGCCTTTAGTTTTGCCTCCTTTTTGGGCCATTGCACCGTCTGTTCCCCACACAGGTCGTATCAATTTGTTAGTATTTGGGGTCTCGTGCCACCCCTCAGTCCTTTCTACGCAGCTGCGGAGCTCCCCACGACGCTGTCTGCCGTACGCTTCTTTTGCCTGGTATATCAGTCCACTGCGTGGGGACTCAGCAGCTCTTGCCCACTGACCTTTCTTTGTGGTTAGTCAATGCGGGACCCAGCACCACAGGAGTCCAGTGCTGGGGGCCTTGTCTCAGCCTTTTCAAGGCGTTCACTCGTGCAACCGTTTGTGCCCTTTCTTCGTGGACAGTACTGCTTCACCTATGGGCAGACAGTGCTTGTAATACTCCTGGTATTCCCCTATGAGCATTTGCAAGTGTGCGTTGGGTTTGGTCAGCAGTCTTTGGAGGCCGGTCCTCTCTCCTAGCCACTTCACCAGTCCATTCCACTATGCACTGTTGAGCGCCGTGAATCCCAGTGTCAAATGCCTTGGTACAGAACGGCTCGTATGTGCAGCATACGGGTAGGGCAGCACTGCCATGGGCTTACAGGTTGTTCCTTGGTACCCTTCACCCATGTGTTGGACCAGCCTCTCTGTAGCAGAGTGTATCACGCTGTCTACATTATCTCTGTGTCATTTGGAACGATCGGTCCTCCACATCGCAATACAATAAGAGTGAATCTCATTACGTTCTGAGCACTGTGTCTCTCTCCTCGGCCCCTTTTCACCTGGGCCACTGTTCGTTCTTGACCAACGTTGCTGCCTCCTGCCTTCTCATTGTGTTCTGCAGCCGGCTTCAGCTGTGCCCTTTGCTCGGTTGAGCATGCTGTTCCATTACAGTGCTAGTTACCATGTATACAGAGCTCTGTGGCTGCAGATTGCTGTCCGTGGTGCCTGGATTTGCCTGCTCGAGGGACATCCAACTCTTTCTGCTCCCACAGGTTCAGCAATTTCAGGCACTCCATTGCCTCCGGCTACGGTCTGCAGGAGCCTTCCCACTTAGTACCGTCTAGTTTACGGATCTGCTGCACCTCCTGCCTTCCCCGGGTCTCAGTGTGTTGCACTCTTGGTGCGGTCCACATGTGCAGCAGCTGTGAGGGGCCGAGCAGCAGGGGCACACTCTGTTGATTGATGCTGTAAGTGTGGCAACAGTATTTATGTGCACGTCACTGTTGCGCTGTGGTTTGCATTATCAGCTCTTTCTCTCCCCCGTTACCCGATCGGGGCGAGTACAGCTACGCTGCATTGTCCTTGCAGCTCTTTCCGAGCCCACACGTGCAGGCTACTGTGTGGCCCTCGCCGCTGTTGTCACCTCCTCCTCTCGCTCCAGGTCATCCAGCCTGCCCCTGCCGCCGTGTCAGATTCCCTTTGTTGCTGTTGCTTCCGCCATGCTCCTTTGTTCTGGGGTCGTACTGTTTACGGGTCCTGTCATCCGAGCCGTGGAGGATATGGGTCTTGGTCTGGATACACTGCTCGCCACAACAGCAACGATGTGCCCTAGGCGTGTTTGTCATTGCAAACCAGTCACGCTATTTTCCATGCCAGCTCTGCCCTTTGTCCACGTCCCCGTGCCATCTTGGCCACTAAAATTGCGAGTTTCTGCCAATCTTTTTATGTCTCTAATTAGCAGACCTTTTCGTTTTTTCCACTCGGTCTTCGCTCACCATGTGCCGCAGGCATTCATGCTTCTCCGTTGTCAAATGAGGAGTATTAAGTAATTTTCAAAAGCAGTTACGGATCAACATTTCCCGGATCTACAGGAGCTCTGTTAGAGACACGTCCTCCTACATGGCCTCGTAGCCACGCCCCCTCTTAGCTAAATTTGTTATTAGACTTTGAAGCAAAACTAGATTTAGTATTAGACTTTGAAGCCAAGGTGTTTGGATAATTAAAATTTGTAGCCAATATTCTAGAAGCTTGAACAAGTCTCACGAGTGAATTCTTTTTACGATTGCGTGTTTCTAGTTTGCGTCTCTTGATGTAAAGAGACTTTTGCTTGATGAAGTTTGGTAATGGGGAATCTCTTCCTCCATTTGAGGGGCAGTGATTAATTTAGTGCCTACAAATGAGTGCAGAGGATAGTGTAAGCTTTCTAACATGGGGTTCAATTCTGGAAGAGAAGAGACAGAATAAGTCGAGGGGTTCATAAGGTCCTCTTCGTCTTGTTTCACGTCAATTTGCAGTTCAGATTCAGTCACATTCATCTCTGTGTCTAAATTAAGCCTAGATAGAAGTGGCTCTTGTGATGGCAAAATAATGGAGGCGGTGACACTGTTGGAATCTGAACCAAGTCAGCAGAAGTGACATTATAGCGACCCTTACTACTCTGTCGCTTTGGCATTAAGGGTAAGGTGCCTTTACTAGGAGTTGTCAAACCATTAATGAAGCCCTTAGTTTTTGGGTTAGTGGACCTTTTTGAAATGGGCAGGTTTTTTGTTTTTTTTCATGTTTTTTGGCTGTACAGAGATGTTGTCTCTTGACCCTGCCTTTCCGCGGAATTGGATGAAAAAGATTGAATATTTGTGGGGAAGTCGCCAGTAAATAAATGAATAGAAATTATCTATTTCTTTGTCCATGGCCTCATGTAATTTGACCATACTATATAAGGTTGTATTGATTATAGTCAATATCGATTCCTGGAGCACATGAGGCGGGTAGGTCATACCAAATGAGTGGCGTCGGGTAGGTTTAGCAAAAGAGATTGCTAAGGACGATGATGAAAAAGATGAGTTCACCACAAATTGATTATCTGTTTCTGGGTATAGGATGGGTGAGTTAGATAGGTTTATCATAGGTTTCCTAGGAGAATCAGCCAATTGTGTTTCCAATATGGTATTGGGCAGTATTGCTGGAGATTGTAATGAATCCATACGGACTGAAATTGGCGTTGCTGCAACTGTCAGGAGTGAACCTGGTAGAGTTCTAGTGTTGTCAGGAGTAGTGGTCTGAGATTGTTGTACTACTTGAGAATAGAGTAAGGAGATGTCTGTAGAGTCAATTGCATGCACAGTTGTAACACATACAGTCGGAGCATAAACCTCATTCGTCCCCTCTACACATTGAGTTAGCCGTGTGGTAAATAACTTGGCTTCATTTTCTGAATTTAGGGGTCTGCCACATTCTAGCATGACAGTCTGACAACGTTGCGGGTAATAGACAAATCGACTGGCGGTTTAAATTGGCATTAACATTTGCCATGTTCAGAGTTAAAGGACTAACGGAGGATGCATTTAAAAGAAGAACAGAATAACTCTTGGGCAAGCAGCAGAAATTACGAATATCAGTGCCCATGCTTGTTGAACGTTTTATAGTTAGACCTGATTGCTTCACAGTATTTACTTTTGGAATACCTTTTGTCACGGGTGTTGCCTAACGTACGTGTGAAGCCGCAATATTTAACTCCAGCTACATATCCGTCATCAGCGTGTAGGCGGTCATATTATTAGAATGCCGAAGGCAAGCTGCAACAGATTAACACACAGTGATGTGAAGAGGGGATTTTAGCACAAAGGGGAGAGGGTATCACCCGGCGCCGCTGAACAGCACTCGCCGGATGCACTCACGAATGCGCGCGGGTACTTGCAGATAAGGATGCTGGGACAGGGGGGCGTGGTCTAACCCTGTAAATAGAACACAAAAGATAAAGTCCAGATCCTCTATATAGAGGTATAGACAGATTGTAAAGTCTTTATCCGATTGTGTGTCCCGTTGTTAAAAGCCCATAAGCACAGATTTCAAGGTATATCCAACGATAGTCAGCCGTAAACACGCAGTGGAGTTCCAGGGAGTCATGCAGCCAGACAGTAAAGCAGATGCACTCACCGGATGCACTCTCGCAAATGCAAAGTATTTTAGCTGTTTTCCATTCCATTGGCCAGATGTCAGCAGTACTCGCCCAGAAGAGAATGATGGGTCACAAGCCATTGGCCTACGACAGCAGGGTGCTCGATTCCATGATGCAGGGACAGTTTCCTTGCGAGCAGGCACTTGCCGCTGCTACATTCGCAATTGCGAAGAGCTCCACTATTACCATGGGGTGCTCTGTAATATTGTATGTGGACCATGCAGTGTTCGTCATTTTGGAGTGATCTAAATCAACGTTGACCACTCAGCAAGCATCCGCGTATGAGGTAATTTTGTCTAGTCCAAATATCCACATGCAAGACAGTAAACCCTGCCACATTTCTTACTGAAATGTGTACCGAAGTCGACCTTGCAAGGCATGACTACGTGACATCCCTTCTCCAGCTGGGTGCAGGAAAGTCCTTGAGCACATTGACGCCAAGTGTGTGGCCAGGTTTCTGGTCAGATAGATTTTCACTCGCTGGGGAGTGTGCGATGTATTAAGATCTGACAATGGCGCTCATTTCTGCAGTGAGCTAGCTGTTCAAGGAAGTAACAGCATTACTGGACATCAAGCATCAAACGTGCACAATTTACCATCTCTAGGTCAATGGGATCTTAGAATAGATCAATTACTTGTTAAAGAGTAAACTGTCAAAGCTGTGTACCACGTTCAAAGAAAAGCTGGGTGCACTGCTTGGCCTTGTTTACCATGCATGCGCAGCCTTGCAAGGATCATCACTTATCGCCCTATGAGGTGGTAACATGGCAGCGAATGCACACGGCCCCTATCGCCCGTCAGGAAAACTTCAGATGCTCACCGGGTTGTGACTGTTCTGGGGCATGAGTTCAGAGATTATCTTTTTGTCCTAACAAAAGCAATAACCACGATCTGAAGATATAACCAGCACTGCATCTGATTCAACATCGTCACCGCCTCTCCAGCTCTTTCCAGGCGACCAGATATTTGTTAAAAATGTTGTCCGCCGGTGGTGTGAGCCTAAATAAAATGGCCCGTTCACAGTCCTCTCTGCCACTCCCTTTGCGGTAAAGGTTCGGGAGCTGCAGTATTGAATACATCTGTTGGACGTCTGAAGAGCCCCCATAACGCAGCCCCCACTCAACTTGAACAAAATTCCAAAGTGTAAGAGCTGTGATGCAAATTGATTTACCGATTCAAGTGATATTTCTGGGCAGGTGTAAACAACTGTAACCTACGAAAAAAGAAAAATCTTTTTGGTTTGTTTTATGGTACAATTTTTTTTATGTGTTACCACAACTTATCTACTTCCACAAAATATTAGCGCTGCTATGCGGAATTGCACTTTCTGTCTACCTCTTTCTTTATTTTTGCAAGGTTTTTTTCTTGCTCTTTTCCCTTCTCTATTCACTCTTTTCATGAAGAGAATACAAATGAATACAAATGCATTTGGTGCACGGCCGTATCCTCAATCTCAAGAGCATTCTGCAGTAACTGTTTTCCTCCACTTATGAGTGTCATGCATTTTGTAGCTGGACTATTTGCTCTTGCTATGTTCGGATTAGGTATATAAATCTTGATGTTGTTTTATATGCGGTGGGCATATAAAAGGGAAGGGGCAGGTGGATACCAACACTGGCAATATTTCTTGCACTGCCAATATATCTTTAGTGAATTGAAAAACTGGAAATCACAACAGCACTGGTAAAGCCAACTCAACTTTCAATAATGTATATACTACTCAAGATCAGATGGGGAACTTTGCTAAGCTAGTTATGTCATTATGATTTCCTAATGTGTTTTTTAATGTCTTCTAACATAAGTGCAAATTTGAGTTTCCCTTCTACTGCGTCACATGCTAGTGCATTAAAATGTGTTAGACGACAACTGAATAGAGCCAAATATGAGCATAGAGGACTTCGACTAGATGTTATAGAAGATGTGCACCACCCAGAACTGAGTAATAGTTGGTACACAGACATGAGCTTGGTCGGGAAAAATAGGGTTAAAGGGAGCTGTTACTAGTGTTCCTTGGTACCACGCGCGTCAGGGCCCCCAAAGTATTGATGCCGCAAGAAACTCTGCTTTTGGAGGCACAATGTTTGGTCCATCTGGCGTTATGCAGATTGCAAAGCACTTTTCAGGCATGGAGCGTACAACCCGAGATGTTGGAGCCATACAAACTGCATTGTGCTCAAAATCCCAAAAGCATCCAGTGTTTACAAAGACCATACCTGAAGCTGGACGGCGTAAAGTTTGTGGCAAACAGATGGCAAGAGACTACAATGAGTTGCATGGCAGAAGGGCTCGTGGAATTTGGGGAAAATGTTATTCACAGAGTGAATAATGTGTGCCGAGAGATTATTGGAATGAGCATGTGGCGAAGCTCACGTGGAATGAGATGATGCAGAAGCCAGTGAAAGTGCAGAACCAGGAAGAATATGAACTGCATTTCTACAATGAGGTGGAGTGTCTTTGTGGGGGCTAACAACAAATGCAACAAGACATTGTACATCCCAGACCTCAGGAAGGGAACAGCTGCAGTGATGGACAATTTCTGGGTATGTTGGTCAGCAGGCATTTCTGCTCCTCCCGCCATCATGGAGAAGCACCTGCTCACTAGCCACGCTGCACTCCGCTCTCCTTGTGTTCCCTGAAGAACACTTGATAGTGGAACCCAGGGGGTTGCTTGACCCAACAGCGACACCAGTGCCTGCATTCTCCACCATAACCCCACCACCTATGTTTCTCATCCTGCCAGACAAGAAGGAAACATTGGCATATATTCCATTGATCAGTAGGCCCGGGCCCCGGCTATAGAGGGTTGCAACACGGGCAGCAGTGACAAAGACCAAAACCGCAAAGATTCATGAACCTCTCATTGTTTCATACAATTAGCACTTGTGGCTCAGAAGAAATCTAATATAGTGCCCAGATGCCCCCGTCGGGAGACCCCAGCTTTCCAAGGTACAAGCCAGCCCCAGACCACCGACCATAAAAATGTTAGATTGCCCATTAATCAGGAAGATCACAGAAGATAGACTGGTTCGCACATCCTGGACCCCTGTGATTTGTGCTGCAAGGTGCCATGGCGAAAAAGTAACAAATCTAAAAACCATGGTGGGAATATTTGGAAAGGCTCTGATGCATCTGCTACCGAGCTGGGGTTTGCAAGTCAACTTGACCTCCAAAAGTATCCTCTGCACCCATATCTGTCATGAACCGTCTGTGTCCCTTCTGACCCATAGGGGATTGAATGCCGCTTGATACGGAACGCTGCTTGCCAGTCTCTGCGCTCTACGTTCTACAAAACAGACACGCCCCTGCGGCTCTGCGCGTCTCAACGCTACCGCTTGCTGTAGTTTGATGTGGGTTGCCGGAGTTTGCTCAGGGCTTTCTTCTGAATCCTGGTTCCCTGAATCCCCCTTCCATCTTTCCTTTCCTCCAACTTACCTCCGAACTTCCTGGATTTTCGCCCGCGCTCGGGTCACGGCGTTCCGTGCCTCCGAGTTCGGACATCGTTTCTTCCTGGTCTCCGTCCTGGACATCTGAACGTATCCTGGAGTTGGATTGTCAACCTCACACTGGAATCCGAGGACCAGCACACAGGTTTATACAAATCCCGGACCGTGCGAAAGAAGACACCACAGAAGGTCGCAAGCAAACAACAAAAACAGGTGAGAAGGGGAGAGACTTGTGACAATATCTGCAGTACCAGGTGCACACTAGACTACAAATAGCGAATGCAATGATTTGTGGTATAATTGCCAATTAGGAGCCCCTCGCCTAATGACGTGCAACGAAGAGCCCCATGTGGAAGAAGATGGATAGGAGAAGCTGGGACCAGTGAACCTGGCATCCCTTATGGAGCAGGCGGAATATCTATAGGGTCGCACCAACCAGCCACCCAGATTGGCAACCTATGTAAGGCACGTCACTCATGACGCTGTGTGCCTTTATAACTTGTTGCTTATGCTGATTTCGTCAGAGCCCTCGTGGCAGTAGAGATGTTTGCCATCGCGTAATTTTCTCCTTGCAAGAGGTGTGCTCGGCCTTTTTCCCTAGTGGGTTGAATTTTTTCTGGTGTGAGCCTTGTGGTTTCTCTAGAGTAGCATGGAACAAAGTCAGGCCTTCTATAACTGCTTTCATCCTCAAAGCTTTGTGAGGGTGGGTCCCATTCCTGCCAACTCAGAGTCAGCAGATAATCCAACGAGTGAATAAAGAAGTCATCCCCCAGATTATCACGTGACATGTACTGATGCATGCAGTTTGGCAAGGTTTCAGGTGTTTTTAAGCCAATGTGACCTGCATTTCTTTTGTCATCCCGAGGCTTTTCCAATTCTTCCAAGTCTCTGACAACTAGGAGTGGGGCATCTCCTAAATTTGTTACTTCTAATGAAGGCTTCAACTGACGGACGGATGGTGCTGCATTTTAGAACTTGTTTTGGTTCAGGAGGATTTAAATTTCCTGTTGTGGCTACTCCAGACCTTGTGCAGCTCTCATGTATCTTGAAGCATTCTTAGCTTCCAACATGCTTTTAAGTGGCAGTGCTGCCTAGTCCTGCAGGTCCATATTTCATATGACTAGACGCTCTACTGTAGTGCTGCTTAAGCATTCCAGCCTGACCTTCACTCAAGTTTCTCTGCTTCATCTTGCTTTGGGACCAGGATAGTTTCTGAAATCCAGTTACGTTTTCCATATATTCCCATGCGCCACAAAAAGTAAGGTGGAACAGAAAAAGGTTTTTATTTGTAAGTAATTGCTTCAAAACTTTGCCCTTTGTGTTGACAACGTGTTTTGACGTCTATGCGCCTTTTTCAAATCAGGGCTATTATCAACAGAACGTTTCAATAATTGTAAATCCTTTTCAAATGTCTGGCCAGTTCAAAAACAAATCAATTGTGTTGCATTGCACATGTGATTCAACAAAAGAATAATTGCAATGGCGTCACCCACGACACCACAACAAATTGGGAGTAAGAGTTATCAGTCACATTGTGGTTTAAAACGTCATAGTGCACATGTTTGTACCAAGCACATTCCTTGGGTTAAGTCACAATAGTCATATAATATGTAAATCAAAATCAGTAATGGTCCAAACACAGAGAAGAAAGGGTGTGGAGCGGGATGGATATTTGGGGGATGAAGTCTGAGAAAACAAAATACATTGAACAAAACAAATGGGGAGAAAAAGCTAAAAAGTTCCATGAGAAAAAGTAATTAGATATCGTCAAATTAGTACAATACATTTTACTCTGAGTGATGACACTCGCTCTCAACCAAAATCCATATTCCGTTTCATTTCATGGGTTAAATCCCTCCTGTTAAGTTAAAAGAACATAATTTGAAGATACTACTTCTGTTCTCCCAGTAACCAGATTACCTAATTGTTATATGCGTTGGTATGGTCTCAATTATGTTCTCCTTCCTTATTAAAGTTTTCTGTATGTTCGAAAAATGTAATTTACTTGTGAGTATTTGTACTGCTTTGCAAACATTAGTATTTTTAGGAAATTCGCATTAGGTGCATACTTTATATTGCGCTAACACGTCTTTCTTGATGCCCCTGTTTGTTTTAAACAAGTTGGTACGTTGCTCTGTACATACGCATTATGTATGGTATTAATTGATATTTTGTGCCTGGGTGGGCCTCACGACATTGTATCTTACCTTGAATAATCTCATTCACGTTGGACTCGCTTCCGTATGTGTTCGCACTGGAGCGGCTGGGCTGTAATGAGGAAATGTTTGCCGTGTGTTACTATGGCAACGCTCGGTAGTTCTACTTTAGTGTTTACTGTGGCCGCCATACTTAGGGCTGACGTGCGGGTTGTTACATACCGTGTACGTCATTTGGAAGACCTGTTTTTTCATTATTTTGATTATTTAACTGGCACATTCATAATATGGGAAACATTACGGGCTTAGTTTAGTATTTGTTGCCTACGACGCACCGGGATGGATACAAATCGTACATAGCCCACTGATATTTGTACAGGACAGAGTCTACTTGCGTACGGAGTCACATTAATAAAATTAAATTAATGATGTGTAATCAGAAGCTTCATTATGAGATAGTTGTACAAGGGCAAAAATTCTGCCTAATGTGTTTTGCTCAAGTTTGACTCGCTGAGTATAAGACACATGGATGCATGAGTGTGCTGAGTGCATATAGGTTTTTGATGATGTAACTTGGCCGCTAGGTTAGCGTGAGTTAATTCATATCTAAAATATGAGATTCCTTGCGTATTAGGTGTTATTGCTAATTTCAATGATAAATCCTAATATTCAATGGTCAATGAGCCCATTACGTGTTAATCTTATACTAATGAACACAGTTAGTATGAGAGAGTAAAGTATTAGTCATTGTCTTGTTGACGCTAATATATTCATTCTACCGTTATTTTGCATATGAAATATTCAATTCTTGCCAACAGAAGTTATAAAAACACAGACATCTCATTATCAGAGTTAAGCCCCTTCTCCACTGATCTGAATTTACTAATTAGTTTGGCTTCTTCCTGTCTAAGCCTAAGTTCTTGGTTGCCTCCCCTGGCTCCCAACATGCTTTTTTTGAGTGCAACACATTTGACGTCCTGCTTATCGCATAGTTGATGGTTCTGCTGCCAGTGATAGGCTAAGGGTAAAGTTGTTCCTTGACTCCCAATGGAGGATAAATGCTCTTGAATTCTGACCCTGAGCTCTCTAATTGTACTGCCAATGTACATTAGTCCACATTTGCATTTGATGGCATAGATTACAAATTTGGATCTGCAGTTGATGTTATCTGTAGTTTTGATCTGAATTCCATTGGCATCTTTGAAGACTTGTGTGCTGTCCAGTGCATATCTGCACATGGAACATGTTCCACATTTTCTAAAGCCTGATGTTCCATGTTGAATCCATGTTCTTTCTTGGACTGGCTTAATTCCTTCCAAAAAAGATGGGCTTAAAGTTGTTTAGGCCCGTCTGAAGCTTAAAATTGGAGAGTTGTCAATGAAATCTTTAATGTGCTGATCTAATTTGAGCAAATGACAATTCTTTTTCAGAGTGTTACATAATTGCATATTATTAGCACAGTACGTTGTAATAAATCTGACTTTAGAAGTGTGCTTTTGAGTCTTGATTCTCAGAATTAGTCTGTTCTCTATTAAGTCTTTGAGCTTTTTCTTGAGCTGTCTTAATGCATTTCTCTGTGTATCCCCTAGCCTTAAACCTGGTCGATAGCAGAACACGTTCTTCCATAAACACGCCTTGATCCATACAATTTCTCTGTGCCCTGATGAACTCCCCTTTGGGAATATTTCTTATTACCACGTTGTGGCAGCTACTCGCGAAGAGTGTAGAGTTTACCTCAGTCTCTTTCCTGTATGTTTTGGTCAATAGGTGATTATTGGAAACATAGATGGTTAAATCCAGAAAATTGATGGTGGTGTTACTGCTTGTTCCAACAAATTCAATGCCAACAGGATTGTTATTTGCTCTTGACATAAATTGTTCCAGTTCTTCTTGAGACCCATGCCAAATCATCAGCATGTCATATATATACCTAGACCATAGGATAATGTTAGTTGAATATGCTAGATCTGTATATATAAATTTGTCTTCAAACATAGACATAACAAGATTGGCCAATGCTGGGGCATATTTAACACCCATAGCAACACCCCTGGTTTGTCTGAAGAACTCTTTGTTGAACAAGATTACATTGTTACGTAAGGTGATCATGAGCATTTCCTTGAGCATATTAACAGAGTGATAGATTGAAGCTGAATCTTGAGAGAAGATGTATTCAATTGTCTCTAATGCAGTCCCATGTTTAATTGAGGTGTAGAAAGCTTTAACGTCCCAAGGGACTAATAAAAAGCCTGGTTGCCATGCGATCGATTATATTTTCTCAATAACTGATGTATCTCTGAGATATGATTTGATTGCTGTAACTCTAGGTCTCGGTACACTGTCTATGTAGTCTGAAATATTTTCTGTTGCCCAACCCAATCCGCTAAGGATTGGTCGTCCTTCTGGTATCTTTGTGAATGATTTATATACTTTGGGGAAAAAGTACATGGTAGGTAAAACTGGTTGTCTGATCTCCAAGTATCTCCTTTCCTTGTCTGTTATTAGTCCTTGTCGATGCCAGCCCTGTGTATGAAATGCTCATGATCACCTTAAGTAACAATGTATTCCTGTTCAACAAAGAGTTCTTCAGACAACCAGGGATGTTGCTATGGGCGTTAAATATGCCCCTGCATTGGCCAATCTATTTATGTCTAGGTTTGAAGACAAATTTATATATACAGATCTAGCATATTCAACTAACATCCTATGGTCTAGATATATAGATGACGTGCTGATGATTTGGCATGGGTCTCAAGAAGAACTGGAACAATTTATGTCAAGAGCAAATAACAATCCTGTTGGCATTGAATTTGTTGGAACAAGCTGTTACATGACTCCAATCAAGCAATCCCACTAAGTCAGTGCCTGGTCTGGGATGCCCAAGGGAATCCCTTATTTATATATTTTTATGTCCAGTTCGTGTATTCTGGATGACAACCCTTATATAACACCCCTCTCTTAGAATCCCCCTGACCCCACTGAGCCAAGAAGTAAGTCTGTTTTGAAAATTTAAAAGGTTTATTTGAGGATTAAACAATATATATATATATATATATATATATATATATATATATCGCACTTTTATAATAAATTAATAATTGATATCACACTTGTGAATATGAGCAGTAATCAGCAATAGGTAATCCTACAATAGCACAGTTCTGGTGACTTATGACTAGGAACAGGGGAATAAGGTATCAGAGAATGCTTTATGGTTTCAAGGAGATGCAAAGATGAATAAAAGGCAGTACAGAAATAAACTTGATATGATTTCAGCAAAAGATAATATGATCACTTTTTCTCGGACAATTCACTCCCCCCCCCCCCTATGCAATGTAAGGAGATGGAAGTTACGCACACAATTCTCAGGAATACACACAAATGCAATACAAAGTTCCAGTTCCCCCCATCGAGCTTAGAGGAAAGCAGGTATGATTTTAAACACAGGCAAAATCCTTTTAAATGTGGTGGCAATGAAGTGAAAATATACTCATTGCTTTAAATTCCCTTAAATCAGTTCAGGCCAGCCCTATCAATGATTCAGGGATGGTTATCAAGTTGAAAACAGAATTCCGTGATGGAAGCAAAAGATAAATGTTTTCACACGTGGCTGGAATGAAGCAAAATGTCAAATCACTGCAATTTAGTCGCGTGCGTCGACCGCAATTACGGAGGCACTATAAGCAAGTCGGTTTAGGGCTCGTTGGAAAGCTAGAATCTCATCTTTAAAATAAGTTACATTTCGTTCCTAGGACAAGCGGTTCCGGAGATACGGACGATTTTGTGAAGGTAGATTCTCAAAATTAAATTTTAAAGTTCAGAATGACAGATGACAGTTTTGCAGCTTTGAATCAAAAGAAGGGACACAATTTCTATGATGCAGTTCTCAATAGGTTAAAATAGTTTGAATTAGATTATATTAAACTAAGAGATTGGGTTTTGCACAGTTCTGGCTGAGTACTCACACTATATTTTGGACAGGAATGCGACTCCGTCACAGATCGGGTCAGGATTAGCTGCGGTTCTCTCGCCACTGGGTACTGGTTATGCGCACAGCGATTTGGGTCAGCTCTCAGTGATCTGGTCTGGGTCTGGTCTCTCTGGATCTCTGGTCTCTCTGGATAATTCTGCCTTCTGGGTCTGCTACCGGTTCTGGCAAAAGTTCTTGGCAAAGAATTCAAACAGCTTGCCCGGCTGTGAATAGTTTGGTTAGGTTTTGAGGCCTGCTGAAGAGAACTCAGCTTGTGGGTTAGGCCTTTGCTTTGAGTTCTGGAGTCAGAGTTCTAAGTTCTGGTCTCTGTCTTGCTGGAGTCAATCCGGATCTCTGGATGTGAAGTCGTCTGTCGGCGTGCTCTGCAAGGAAATGGAAAATGAATGTCCCTACCTGTCCCGCACAGTCTCCTTTTATGTGTTTAGAAAGTGGGTGGGTCGGCTCATTCTGCATGCCCAACCCTCTCAACTTATCATTGGCCAGTTCCTCCTCTCTCCCTTGATTGGGGGAACTGGGTTGTGAGTCAGTGATGAGGTAGGTTAATGGTCAGAGGATCCTCCCCTTGTCAAATTGCACACAAATCTATTTCTGATCCAAATACATATTTATCTATGTACCATTTTTCTAATATTATATGTCCAGTTAACATATTTTCTGTAGCACCAAACCATCCGATCCCTGTCTTTGTAAGATGTTGTGTCCACTTATGACAGAATTCTCCCCTTTTCATCCATATAACGACCTCTAAACCTTTCCAGATTTTACACAAATGTGCACCAGGCATATGGGTGTCAGATTTTTAACATGCATACATTTGGAGTACCAACCTTTTTTCTGCTACTATCCTCAAGAACATACCACATACAAGTCCGCACTATGAATTATCCATCTTTTTAAACTTATGCTCTGGCCCCGAGGGGTGTGGTTTTCCAAAGCACATGGTGGAATTTCTGGTTTATCCACTTCCCCCAAGCTCAGCTTGCTCACAGATGCAGTGCCCCTCCCCGTTACCTTCCAAGAGGAAGCCATTTACGAACCCCCTAATTTAACATTTGCCTGGGCCAAGGACAGTGCTTTGTTTAGTTTCCTGCAGTCCCCAGGTGCCCCTCCCCTAATTCAATCAGAGAGGTGTCATCTCCTTTTGGCAGGGGCAGCAGAATGCAGCCAGGCCTGGGAACACAGCTGCTGATCAAGTTTCAACTCCTGTCGGGGGTAGTTGCCGGGCAGAATTGACTCTCTTCAAGCCAGGCTTCAGCCAAATGTCACTTTGGTTCCCAGTTTTCTACATTCAAACCAAACTTTCAATTTTTACACATGCAGCTAGAACGCTGATTCTAAGTTCAAAACTATGACATTTAACAGTTGCAAACTATGTGACACTCAACAGGTCACTCATGTATTTTAAACATTTAGATTTTAATGTCTTTCAGTCCAATTTCACTTGAGCTGCTGACATCCACGGCTCAGCCAGTTTTGTTATAAACATTGTTTTGGGCTCTTTCTCTTTCCAGATTTAGTATGCACACAAGAATACATTCTGCCAAATGTCTGCTGGTGTTCAGTGAGATTTTTGAATATCTTGCAATGTTTAAAATAGGCATTTTTAGCTTGCATTTCAGAGAAACAAAGGTGTTTTCAAAGCGCTTTTTGCTTTTTGAGCCAACAGGCCCTGCTGTTTTTCATTGGGCACCACCTTTTACCCATGGCGCTTCCGGTCCCTCACGCTCACGCTGGTGGGTGGCAGATCAGGCGACCATTTTGTTGTGCGCAAAGACTACGCGGTTCTCCAGGATTCTGGCGAAAATGTGGGCTTTTCCACCCTCTTGGATTTCCTAAGCCCACAGCACCAAATGTTGCAGCATAATAGTCCAAACGTGGGTCATGACACCCAACAAGCCGCCCCGCCCGACTGCGCTTTGATTCCGAGTCGAGGGGGAGTCGGGTGCAAAGGATGTTTTGATCCACGCGTTGGTATGTCCGCATCCTCTTCTTTCAATTCCGCAGATGGCACAGTTCAGCACCTTTTCCTCCATCCGGTTGGATCGATCGGTTCTCCTCGCCTGTCCGGATGGGAATGTTGGGCGGTACCCCGGGCCCCTCGGATCTTTGCTCCTGGTCTCCAGGTTGTCTTCTGTGGTCAGTCTCCGGGTTTCATCTCTCTGAGGATGATAAAGCAAAGCGGCAATACACATTCCTAGACATTTCTCCCCCACTATTGATATAGTGGGGCGGCATATACATTTTATAGTCAAAAACATGAACATATACATTTTTTTAAATCAGGAGGCAAGAACATATTCAAGAATCATAGAATTTTATAGGGTATATGTGGAATATTTTAGGGTGGAACTGAATTAATCTGGAGCGGTCCCCTCTGGTATTGCAGAGGACTCCTCCAGTTGCTGCAGAGTGTGCCTGGGATGGCAACACTTTAGCTGATTTATATGGACCCACTTGTCTTTCCCTTCCGCCAAACTACCTTTGGGGATGCGGATCTTGAATGCAACTGGGGAGACCTTGTCTATAATTTCAAAGGGTCCCTTCCATGTAGGCAAAAATCTTCGCTGTTTGGCCTGGTTTCTTTGGAACTTGTATAGATAGACCCAGTCTCCCACATTATATACTTTCCTGGAAGTTTTCAAATCGTAATGGGTCTTCATGCTATCAGCTGATCTTTCTAATTCCGCTGAGCATAGGCAAAAGCATGTTGAAGGTGTTTCCTTAAATTCTCCACATACTCAGGAGTTGTGGAGGCATTTATCAATGTCTGCTCTTGGGTCCTGTAGAGCAAATGCTGGGGAAGCACCATCTTGCGTCCAGTCATCAGCTCAAACGGTGACATTTTAGTTGCAGATGAAGGGGTAGATCTGATGGCCATTAGGACCAGAGGTAATCGGATATCCCAACTTGGCCCAGAATCTGCCACAAACTTTTTTAAGATGCTCACAATGGTCCGGTTGTAGCGTTCTACTGCCCCAGAAGAAGCTGGCCGGTAAGGAATATGTAGCTTCCTTTTTACCCCCAGTATCTCCCACATCTTTGTCATTACCTCGCTGGTGAAATGGCTACCTCTGTCTGACTCAATCCTTTGAGGTAGACCAAAACGGGAAAATATGTGGTTAATCATCAGGGCAGCTGCTGTTTCTGCCTTGCAGTTTGGGGACGGGAGACATTCCACCCACTTGGTAAACAAGCATGTGACCGTCAACATGTACTTGTTTCCTCTAGACGAGCGAATCACAGGGCCTACGAAGTCGATTTGCAAATCTGACCATGGCAGTGTCATCCCCCTCTTTTGGCGAGGCGCACGGTGTGTGAGGGATGATGGCTGAAACTGTGCACACGCCAGACACACCTTTAAGTATTGGTCGAGGTCCTGCCCCATGTGTGGCCAGTATGCAACCTCTCTTAAGATCTCAAGTGTTGTGTGAAACCCTCTATGACCGGATGTGGCTGCATCATGGGCGTGACTTAACATCAGGCTTCGGAATGAGGTAGGGACCACCCACTGATCATGGCCAGCTTGGGATTTCCTTACCAACAAACCGTCTTGGATTCGGAACATCTTTGGACATTTCATCAACACTCTAAGGTCCTCCTTCCCAATGTAATCGGTATCCGTCAGGGGAAAGTTCTCAGGGTCCTCAATGTGTTGGTAAAACTTACCAATTATTGGATCCCCCTTTTAAGCCGTAATTAAATCAGCATCAGTGGTCTCCTTACTCCATTGTGCAGTTGAAAGATCATTGTGAGCATTTGTCTGGGACCTAGTGATAGCAGTGACCTGGATTTCCCCCAACAGGGACTCTATTTCTATTAGATCCCCTTAGAGGGCCACGGTTTTGGCCAGCTGATCAGCTAAGTCATTTCCAGTTTTGTCTGGTCCCTCTACTTTGGAATGACCCTTGATCTTTTTCCAGTAGATGGTCATCCCATTCGAGGTGACCAGGTCATCAATGTTTTGGAGTAACTTCCCATGTTTCAAGGGTTTGTTATTAGCACATAACATGCCTCTGGTTTTCCAAATAACCAGGTGCTCCACGAACCCGTTCCGTACATTATCCGAATCTGTGATTATGACCAGTTTGTGGAGTTGATGTTGGACAGCAGTGAGGATGGCCTGATGCACAGCCATCAACTATGGCACCTGACTACTTCGGGGACGAATTTTTACCCAGCGGAGGGTTCTGGAAACTCCTTCACCCATGCATTCCCTACGCCGGCCACCAGTTCTTTCTCCCCGTCGTTGTCAACATGGTAAGAGCATCCATCCACATAGACAGTGGGCATTCCCTCACACTTGTCCTCTTCAAAGACTTTGTGTGGGGAATTAAGGTATGCCTCCATGTTGTCTTGATTTTTAGACTTTCGTCCTCGAGTTTTCTCTGGCACAATCATGCAAGTCAGCCAGACCTTGCGCGAGGGCACTCTTCTTGTTTTGGCCATATCTGACCTCCACAGGAAAGCCTTGCATTGACAGAATCCAGGAAGTAATTCGGGAATTACTCACATTTCCGGCACAGATTCTGTCACTTTGGAGGTATTGCAGAGGCTGGTGTGGAGTCTCTACTATGATGTGTTCCCCCCTGGATGAACGGGCAGTAATTCTTCAATGCCCACATCGTTGCCAGGAGTGCCTTCTCACAATCGTTGAATTTTTCTTCCACAGAGGTTAAAGTTTTGCTCGCATAGGAGATTACTTTATTGACCTTGTCATGCTTTTGGTATAATACTGCCGTCAAGCACGTATTAGAGAACTCTGTCTCCAGGAAAAACTCCTTACTTCTGACAGGGTAAGCTAGGCAAGGCGCTTGTGAGAGGCTTCTTTTGCGTTGTCTTACTGCCTCAGATTGTTCTGGACCCCATTCCCACTTGACCCCCCCCTTCAAAAGATGAATCAGGAGTCTAGTGATCTCTGCGTAGCCCTCAATGAACTTTCTGCTGTAATTAGTCAGTCCAAGGAGGCTCCATAGTTCCCGCAGAGTTGTGGGGTCTTTCAGTTTCTGAAGTGCTTCCACTTTCTTTTCCTGGGGGCAGAGACCCTGAGGAGTAATCTTATGCCCCAAGAAATTAACACGGGTTCTACACCACTGTGCTTTCTGAAAGGAAAGTTTGGCTCCGGCGGCCCTCAACTGTGTCAGAACATAACGGATCTCCGCTATATGTTCCTCCACAGATGAACTTTTGATGAGGACATCATCTACATAAGCCAGGTTACCCCTCGCACCCAGGTCGGGCATGGCCTTATGTAGGAAAATGTTGAATTCATTGCCGGAGTTGAGGTATCCGAAAGGAGTTCGGGTCCATGTGTACTGCTGGCCCCCAAAGGTAAAAGCCAGTTTGTATTGGTCCTCCCCACTGACAGGCACGGTCTAGTATCCATTGGTCAGGTCTATTGCTGTGAATACCTGTGACCCCGCAATCTGGCCAGCCCTTGGTCAATGTAGGGCAGAGGCCATCGGGAAGTATGGACCCGTTTGTTGAGCTCCCTAAGGTCGGCACAGAGTAACCACTGGCTGTTTGGCTTCAATATTCCCAGCACCGGGTTATTGAAGGTGCCGTGTACTGGACGGATTATTCCCCGGGACTCAAGGTTCTTAATTATTTCAGTAAGGGACTCCATGGATGCGAGAGGCAAACTATATTGCTTCACAAACACTGGAGTCATTCCAGGGTCCGTGGGAATTGTTGTTGTGTGGATGTCGGTGCGACCACAGTCATATGAGTCTACCGCAAAGATATCTTGGAAATTCAAGAAAACTTGTTTCAACTTTTGCTTCTGTTCCAGAGTCACGCAGGCATCAGCTAGGTTGACTCTCTCTTCCACCATCTGCCTGAAGCCTGGAAAGACTTCTGGTTTTGCTATCTCAGCGGCCTCCTCCAGCTGGGTAGAGAAGTCCCTGGTCAGAGTGCTGATTTGGACTGGAGGCTTCAGGTGGGAAAGGCAGCCCTCATGGACCTGGAAAATCACCTCATCCCTTCTGAAGTCACAAGTCACGTCTTCCTTACCATAAGGGCAAGTAAGTGTACACCAGGAAGTTCCCCCCATGCCGGGTAAAGATCCTGTCTGGTGTTGTATTGTCATCACTGTCACTGTCAAAACAGTCCTTGGGGATTGGTCCTAACAGTTCATTTCCTAAATCAATGGAGAAATGTCGGTCATCAACCGCCATTCCAATAATGGTGCCTGCGGCTAGAGTAATACTCTTTAAGTCGCTGTTATCCACCTCTATTGGAATGGTGTCATGTTCTATGTTGACTAATGGTGTCGGGTTTACCCCTAACCCTTGCTGTTGAAGGAAAGCATTTAGATGAATATAAGCATCAGGGTTTTTCAATTTTTGTCCTCTTTTAACTTTCACTTCCAGGGAGAATTGTCGGGTCCTTTCTGGGATGGTGACTTCCTCCTTAATCTGAATTTCAACTGCATAAGGTAGCAATTGAGCTGACCTAAATGCTTTTTCTGGATCATCAAAGCCCATGGGATTATCCGCTAATCGGGACCAAGCTTTGAAGTTTATTAGGTCCAAACTAATGGCAAAGCGATTGAGAATGTCACTGCCTAAGTAAAAGGCACCAGTGACGTCTCGCACGACCCAACAATTATGGACTATGCTCTTGTTGCCAATGGAGATTTTGAGCATACACCTGCTTGGCAGGAGATGTTTGGAATTAGGTGCTTCCAGGTCCATTTCCCATTTGTCTATCAGTTTGAATGTGGGAATGGCTGGATCTTTTGGGAGTTGGCGGAACATGGCTTCGCTGATGAAGCTCTTACCGTTGTTCACACACACACGGGCGAGAACAGAGTCCTTCCCATCGTTTAACTGAACAGGGATGAACAACTGCTCTCCAATTTGCTGAACATCAGCCAGGCTCTGAGCTGATTTCACATCTTTCTGGACTATTGGAGTGGGAATGTCTGATTGTGAATTAGTAAAGAATTTCAGGGTGTTTCCCTCCAGTGTGGAATGCCACCTTAAACTGGAAGGAAGGTTGATTTTCAGAAATAGAGAGGACCCCCCATCACCAGTCTGTTGTCCTACTGCTATTAGTGTCACATCTGGAATTTGGTTGTTCTGGAAGTGAAATTCTACTTGGTCAGATTTTTGTTCAACCATGTGGCAGGTGCCGTTTAAACTAATATGGTTGACACTCTGTTTTAATTTTATTGGTCAGCTAGTCTGGGTCCAGAGGACCTTGTTTACGCAATCTATTAGGGGTGACAACCTTCTCAGGAGGTCATTCCCTAGTAAACAAGGGGTGCCCTCTGGAGTCACTACTATGACCGGGTGTTTCATCTTGTGTCGCCCAATTTTGATGTCCAAATCTGCAGTCCCCTCGACCGGAATTTCCTTCCCGTCAAAGTTCTGGAGTTGTCCAGGAAGAGAGGTGAGAGGAATACGGTGATTCTCCCCCCTTCCTGCATTTAGTTCATCAAAGGCCCTTTTTGACAGAAGAGTAGCTTGGGATCCTTTGTCCACCAGTGCCAAAATTGTACCCTGCCCCTGTACTTGTACCGGGGCATAATATCTTCCCTGCTTCTCCTCAAGGGGGCACAGATAATGCACATTTTTGGACAACTGGTGGGCTAATTTTCTGGCTTTGGACATTGAGAGAGAAGAGATTTGGGCAGAATTCTGTGGAGAGTCATGGGAATCTGAAAGAAAAAGTTTGCAACTGAATATTGATGCGGTTTTTGGTTCCCCTGGTTCCAGTTCTGGCCCCCCCCCCCCTTTTTGGAGGCAGTCACCTGGATGGGTTTGAACCAGGGGTTTTCGGTCTTGTTGGTTCTGGGATAGAATGATGGGCGGCGACAGCTCAATCCCCACATCTACCCATTCTAGGTTGGAATCCCTTGGGACCCATTTTTCCTTGGGAGGAGTTCCCCCATCTCTGCAGGAGAAAATACTTTTCCCAGGATCCTCTGAGGATCCCTCTTCCTCAAATTGTAAGACCTGTACCTCCTCCATAAAATGGGTCTGTTTGGGTCCTTTGTTTCTCCTACCTCCTCTTTGCTCCTTGGGTGGCATACTTTCAGGTGTAGGAGATTGTTTCCGGTTCCTGGTTTTCCAGGGGCTGTTTACAAGTTGGGAAGGAAGCTTCCTCCAAGGCTTTACACCCCCCTTCCCCTTGTGCCTTCTCCCTGGGGACCGGTGGGTTATCGGGGTGCTGCCCCCGTCATTGTTCTGGAGCACCAGGCCCAGAGTTTGGGGCATTCTGTGGTGGCATGCTCATCTGAGGGTTCTGTTGAGCCCTAAGTATGTGACCCAGATCCCGGGCCATATTTTGGACCTGGCGCTCAATTTGGGAAACCCGCTCAGGCTGATACAGGGTTCTGTTTTCTCCCCTGGGCTGATCCCGGGAATAGTAGCTATCCCTTCTCTGGTAGTACTCTGGGTTGGGAAGATTTGGGTTCCCCTCCACCCTTGGCCTCCCCTCCCCCGGATTAGGTTGTCTGGGCTCAGGAAAGTGGGGAAAGAAGGATGGATGATTTTGGGGCTGGAAGTTGGGTGGATACCTGGGGAACAAGTTCTGCCCAGGATTTGGTGAATTTCTGCCCTCCTGGGGGAAGTGCGGAGGGAACTTCCCTGGGTTGGGCGCTTGGTTGGATCCCCCCCTTGGGCCGGAGGAGTCCACACATAACCCAGGATTGGTCTGTTTCCCTTATAGTGGGACTTATATAGTAAGGGGAGTGGGGGACCCCATTTGTGGGACTACCTCCTTGACTACCTTTCTTTGACTGGCCCGAGGGCCTTCTGGGCTGCGAATTATTTGGTGCAGGCAGGTTTTTAGCCCCCCCCATCTCCAAATCTAAAACGGGGGCAACCTTTACCTCTGCCACCTTGGCAGCAGCAGGGGTGCTGTTGGTTTTGGGGTTTTTGGGCTGATTCTTATTTTCCACCGGTTTCTGCACCTCGTAGATGCGGGTGGCTTGCTCAATGACCCAGTCTAAAGATCTTTTCTCGTGAAAATCTCTCACGAGCTGGGTCATTATGTATTTGGGGAGTGCATGGAAAAATGTGTTGATGAATTCTCTGCTGTCCGTGCGCACCCTTCTGGTGGTCTGCGCAAAGGCACGCTTCAATTCTTGCACAAATTCTTGTGGGGCCTGATCCTCCCCACATTGCAAATTGTAGGCTGCCTTGCGAGCCTCTGGGGGATTCCGGTGAACAGAAAAATGTTTCAAGATGACCGCCCTATACGTGGACCATCTTGAATGGTTTTGGTCCTCCAGCCCCGCAAAGAAACTGGAGTATTCTGGGGAGAATGTCCATTTGACGTACTGGATGCAGCTATTGCTGTCCTTCAAATGGAAGGTCTCCATCATTTGCTCAAAGAGCTCCAAGTGTTCCCACACAGAATACTTGGAGTTCTTGTGATAAGGCGTGATGACACTCCATATTGCCTTAATCTGTTTTAAGGGGTCCTTAAGCAAGGTCCTTTTTGCCTTATTGGCCTTTTTGGTTCGGGTAACCCTGGTCCATGCATCCTCCGACTCAGAAGCACTGCTCCCAGAGGTGCCCGTCTGATCTTCCAGGTTTTCCTGGATTCTGCGAGCCTGGGAATGGCTGGCAGAATGTGGGGACCTGGTCTCCTGTGTCCTGTGGCGCTCAGAGGAGTCTTCATATCCCTCCTTGCTACCAGGATTTGCTGGGTACCCCCACCCACTGACCTAACTGGGCAGAGGTTTTCAGGATGCCCTTAGTGGGCCTACTCTCCTGGGGTTCCCCACTAAATTGCACTGTGCTTAGGTGCCCATGCCCGGATGCCCGCCCATCCATTCCTGGGAGGTACTGACCTATGAACCCCATACTTTTTGCCGGATAGTAATCTGCCCTCCCTGTGGCCCTTTGCTCGTGTGCGCCAGGGGACATGGGGGTGGCAGAGTCCAAGGACTGGGAGAGATGAAGGCCTCTGGTACTAGGGCTCCTGAGGTTATGCTCGGGTGTTTCCCTTTCCCAGCGAACTTCATCTCTATCAGCCCCTGCTCCCTGTTGCAATGCAAGAGCCTGCGCTTTCAGTTCCTCAGTTAAGGCCTTACTAGACTCTACCAGTCTCTCCTGCATGGCTACCTGTTACTGGAGCCTATCATTGTGCTGACAGAGCGTCTCATTCTCTCTCTGTGCCTCCTGATTTGTCCTGGAATACTGGGCCAGTCTTTGCTGCAGGAGGGTTACCTCCTGAGTCCCGTCCCTACTGGCCTGCTCCTTTCTTGCCACCCTCCTGGTGTGCTCTAACAAGTTCTGATGCTCTTTTTGGAGGTCACCCAGCCCCTGGAGGGCCAGTTGATTTTCTTCCATTTTCCTTTTTAAGTGGCAGACTTCCTGGCCTAAGGTATCCCTTTCCTGAGTAAGAGCCTGCATCTGTGCCGCCAGGTCGTCCCTCTGCCGTTGAAGGGCACCAGCTTTCTGGCGCTCTTCATCAAACTCTGCCTGGGTATCCAGGTCTTTCAAAATCATTTTATTGCTTTCCTCTTTCTCTCTGTCTAGTTGAATTTGCAGGGTGGCTACCTGCTCTGTGCATGCCCTGTTGAAATTGATCTGTTGCTCCAGCTTTTTCTGGCACTGCAGTAAGGAGTCCAAACTGTCTTGGTGCTCCTTCTGCAAAGCCAGAATTCTGGTATCCTGGTCAGCCTTTTCCTTTTGCAGGATATCCATATCCTCCTTCATTTTAATGATGTATTGTCTACTCTCGTTTTCTGACTCCTGGCTTCTGTGCAGCCTCTGCTCAGAAGAGACCAGGTCAAATTGGGCCTTTTCTAATGCCATATGTTGCCTATTTGCCAGATCTTGGCCTTCAGCACATTTGTCCTGCATGGCTCCCATATATAGATACAAATATGCCGCTATCCTGGCAATCTTATTGTGTTCATCTTTGGCTTTAGGAGCTATATATAGTTCACTCAGGGCCACATGTAAGGGACCCTGATCTCTCCACATATCTGACCCAGTGGTAGTGACCTGTTGTGTGATCGCCTGCAACCATACATTTTGGTCCTGTTCAGACCATTCACCTCTCACAAACAGTTTATGTAAGAGGTGCTCCCTAGCTATCTTCATATCTACCAAGGTCGTCATTCTGGAACTTGATTTCCTTCCTGACTTACAGAAGTTTGTATTTTATTTTGCAAAACAGACCGTTTCCTTAGAGCGTTCCTTTGAGGGGTGTTTTTACAGTGTAACACGGTGTGGTGATCCGACAGAATTTATATATTCTGTCATTTAGCACACTGTATTAGTCTGCACAAGTGATAGATCCAATCCAGAATCCCAGACGAGCCCCCACTTTGTTAAATGACTCCAATCAAGCAATCCCACTAAGTCAGTGCCTGGTCTGGGATGCCCAAGGGAAGCCCTTATTTATATATTTTTATGTCCAGTTTGTGTACTCTGGATGACAACCCTTATATAACACCCCTCTCTTAGAATCCCCCTGACCCCACTGAGCCAAGAAGTAAGTTTGTTTTGCAAATTTAAAAGGTTTATTTGAGGATTAAACAATATACATATATAAATCGCACTTTTATAATAAATTAATATTTGATAACACACTTGTGAATATGAGCAGTAATCAGAAATAGGTAATCCTACAATAGCACAGTTCTGGTGACTTATGACTAGGAACAGGGGAATAAGGTATCAGAGAATGCTTTATGGTTTCAGGGAGATGCAAAGATGAATAAAAGGCAGTACAGAAATAAACTTGATATGATTTCAGCAAAAGATAATATGATCACTTTTTCTCGGACAATTCACTCCCCCCCTATGCAATGTAAGGAGATGGAAGTAACATACACAATTCTCAGGAATACACACACATGGAATACAAAGTTCCAGTTCCCCCCAGCGAGCTTAGAGGAAAACGGGTATGATTTTAAACACAGGCAAAATCCTTTTAAATGTGGTGGCAATGAAGTGAAAAATATACTCAAATTGCTTTTAATTCCCTATAGGAGGTTCAGGGTGAGTGAGAGATACTTTAAATCAGTTCAGGCCAGCCCTATCAATGATTCAGGGATGGTTATCAAGTTGAAAACAGAATTCCGTGATGGAAGCAAAAGATAAATGTTTTCACACATGGCTGGAATGAAGCAAAATGTCAAATCGCAGCAATTTATTTGCGTGTGTCGAGCGCAATTACAGAGGCACTATAAGGAGTAGCAAGTCGGTTTAGGGCTTGTTGGAAAGCTAGAATCTCAGCTTTAAAATTTCGTTCCTAGGACAAACGGTTCCGGAGATACGGACGATTTTGTGAAGGTAGATTCTCGAAATGAAATTTTAAAGTTCAGAATGACAGATGACAGATGACAGTTTTGCAGCTTTGAATCAAAAGAAGGGACACAATTTCTATGATGCAGTTCTTAATAGGTTAAAATAGTTTGAATTACATTATATTAAACTAAGAGATTCTGGCTGAGTACTCACACTATATTTTGGACAGGAATGCGACTTCGTCACAGATCGCGTCAGGATTGGCTGCGGTTCTCTCGCCACTGGGTACTGGTTCTGCGCACAGGAATTTGGGTCAGCTCTCAGCGATCTGGTCTGGGTCTGGTCACTCTGGATCTCTGGTCTCTCTGGATAATTCTGCCTTCTGGGTCTGCTACCGGTTCTGGCAAAAGTTCTTGGCAAAGAATTCAAACAGCTCGCCCGGCTGTGAATAGTTTGGTTAGGTTTTGAGGCCTTCTGAAGAGAACTCAGCTTGTGGGTTAGGCCTTTGCTTTGAGTTCTGGAGTCAGAGTTCTAAGTTCTGGTCTCTGTCTTGCTGGAGTCAGTCCGGATCTCTGGATGTGAAGTCGTCTGTCAGCGTGCTCCGCAAGGAAATGGACATTGAATGTCCCTAGCTGTCCTGCACAGTCTCCTTTTATATGTTTTGAAAGTGGGTGGGTCGGCTCATTCTGCATGCCCAACCCTCTCAACTTATCATTGGCCAGTTCCTCCTCTCTCCCTTGATTGGGGGAACTGGGTTGTGAGTCAGTGATGAGGTAGGTTTATGGTCAGAGGATCCTCCCCTTGTCAAATTGCACACAAATCTATTTCTGATCCAAATACATATTTATCTATGTACCATTTTTCTAATATTATATGTCCAGTTAACATATTTTCTGTAGCACCAAACCATCCGATCCCTGTCTTTGTAAGATGTCGTGTCCAGTTATGACAGAATTCTCCCCTTTTCATCCGGATAACGACCTCTAAACCTTTTCAGATTTTACACAAATGTGCACCAGGGATATGGGTTTCAGATTATAAAGTGTCAGATTTTTAACATGCATACATTTGGAGTACCAACCTTTTTTCCGCTACTATCTCCAAGAACATACCACAGAGTCCTAACACCTCTTAAAATGTGCACCGAAAAATCACAAGAATGATGATGTTATTTATATAATTTTTACAAGTCCGCACTATGAATTATCCATCTTTTTAAACTTATGCTCTGACCCCGAGGGGTGTGGTTTTCCAAAGCACATGGTGGAATTTCTGGTTTATCCACTTCTCCCAAGCTCAGCTTGCTCACAGATGCAGTGTCCCTCCCCGTTTCCTTCCAAGAGGAAGCCATTTACGACCCCCCTAATTTAACATTTGCCTGGGCCAAGGACAGTGCTTTTAGTTTCCTGCAGTCCCCAGGTGCCCCTCCCCTAATTCAATCAGAGAGGTGTCATCTCCTTTTGGCAGGGGCAGCAGAATGCAGCCAGGCCTGGGAACACAGCTGCTGATCAAGTTTCAACTCCTGTCGAGGGTAGTTGCCGGGCAGAATTCACTCTCTTCAAGCCAGGCTTCAGCCAAATGTCACTTTGGTTCCCAGTTTTCTACATTCAAACCAAACTTGCAATTTTTACACATGCAGCTAGAATGCTGATTCTAAGTTCAAAACTATGACATTTAACAGTTGCAAACAATGTGACGCTCAACAGTAGGTCACTCATTTATTTTAAACATTTAGATTTTAATGTCTTTCAGTCCAATTTCACTTGCGCTGCTGACATCCACAGCTCAGCCAGTTTTGTTATAAACATTGTTTTGGGCTCTTTCTCTTTCCAGATTTAGTATGCACACAAGAATACATTCTGCCAAATGTCTGCTGGTGTTCAGTGAGATTTTTGAATATCTTGCAATGTTTAAAATAGGCATTTTTAGCTTGCATTTCAGAGAAACAAAGGTGATTTCAAAGCGCTTTTTGAGCCAACAGGCCCTGCTGTTTTTCATTGGGCACCACCATTTACCCATGGCGCTTCCGGCCCCTCACGCTCACACTGGTGGGTGGCAGGTCAGGCGACCATTTTGTTGTGCGCAAAGGCTGTGCGGTTCTCCAGGATTCTGGCGCAAATGTGGGCTTTTCCGCCCCCTTGGATTTCCTAAGCCCACAGCACCAAATGTTGCAGCATAATAGTCCAAACGTGGGTCATGACACCCAACAAAGCAGTAACACCAGCATCAAGTTTCTGGATTTAACCATCTGTTTCCAATAATCACCTATTGACCAAAACATACAGGAAAGAGCTGAGGTAAACTATACACTCTTCACAAGTAGCTGCCACAACAACGTGGTAATAAATATTCCCAAAGGGGAGTTCATCGGAGCACAGAGAAATAAATTGTATGGATCAAGACGTGTTTATGGAAGAATGTGTTCTGCTATCGACTAGGTTTAAGGCTAGGGGCTACACAGAGAAATGCATTAAGACAGCACGAGACAAAGCTGAAAGACATAGAGAACAAACTTTAATTCGAAGAATCAGGACTCAAAAGCACACTTTGAAAGTCAGATTTATTACAACGTGATGTGCTAATAAAATGCAATTACGTAAAACTCTGAAAAAGAATTGGCATTTGCTCAAATTAGGTCAGCACATCAAAGATTTCATTGACAACTCTCCAACTTTATCCTTCAGACGGGCCAGAACTCTGAAAACAACTTTAAGCCCATCTTTTTTGGAAGAAATTAACCCTGTCCAAGAAAGAACATGGATTCAACAGGGAACATCAGGCTTTAGAAAATGTTGACCATGTTCCATGTGCAGACATGCACTGGACAGCACAAAAGTCTTCAAAGATGCAAATGGAATTCAGATAAAAATTACAGGTAACATCAACTGCAGATCCAAATTTGTGATCTAGTGAAAATGTGGACTACTGTACATTGGCAGTAAAATTAGAGAGCTCATGGTCAGAATCCGAGAGCATTTATCCTCTGTTGGGAGTGAAGCATCAACTTTACCTTTAGCCTATCACTGGCAGCAGAACCATCAACTATGCGAGAAGCCGGACGTCAAATTTGTTGGACTCAAAACAAATCATGTTGGGACCCAGGGGTGGCAACCAAGAACCTAGGCTAAGACAGGAAGAAGCCAAACTAATTAGTAAATTCAGATCGGTGGAGAAGGGACTCAACTCTGATAATGAGATGTCTGTGTTTTAATAACTTCTGTTGGCAAGAATTGAATATTTCATATGCAAAATAACGGTAGAAGGAATATATTAGCGTCAACAAGACAATGACTAACAATTTAGTCTCTCATACTAACTGTGTTCATTAGTATAAGATTAATTAACACTTAATTGGCTCATTGACCATTGAATATTGGGAATTGTCATCATTGAAATTAGCAATGACACCTAATACGCAAGGTATCTCATGTTTTAGATATGCATTAACTCACGCTAACCTAGCGGCCAAGTTACATCATCAGAAACATATATGCATTCAGCACACTCATGCATCCATGCGTCTTATACCCAGCTAGTCAAACTTGAGCAATAACACATTAGGCAGCATTTTTGCCCTTGTACAACTATCTCATAATGAAGCTTCTGATTACACATCATTAATTTAATTTTATTAATGTGACTCCATACGCAAGTAGACTCTGTCCTGTACAAATATCAGTGGGATATGTACGATTTGCATCCCGGTGCGTCGTAGGCAAGAGGATACGTGAAATAACAAATACTAAACTAAGCGCGTAATTTTTCCCATATGATGAATCTGCCAGTTAAATAATCAAAATAATGTAAAAACATGTCTTCCAAATGACGTACACAGTATGGAACAACCCGCACGTCAGCCCTAAATATGGCGGCCACAGTAAACAATAAAGTAGGACTACCAAGCGCTGCCATAGTAACACACGGCAAACATTTCCTCATTACAGCCCAGCCGCTCGATCGCGAACACATATGGAAGCGAGTCCGATGTGAATGAGATTATTCAAGGTAAGATACAATGTCGTGAGGCCCACCCGGGCACAAAATATAATTAATGGCGTATGTACAGAGCAACGTACCGACTCGTTTAATACAAACCGGGGCATCAAGAAAGACGTGTTAGCGCAATATAAAGTATACATCTAATGCGAATTTCCTAAAAATACAAACGGTTTGCAAAGCAGTACACATACTCACAAGTAAATTACATTTTTGAACGTAAAGAACCCGTTAGTAAGGAAGGAGAACATAATTGAGACCATACCAACACATATAACAATTAGGTAATCTGGTTACTGGGAGAACAGAAGGATTATCTTGACATTATGTTCTTTTAATTTAACCGGAGGGATTCAACCCATGAAATGAAACGGAATATGGATTTTGGGTAAGAGTGAGTGTCGTCACTCAGAGTAAAATATATTGTACTAATTTGGAGATATCTAATTACTTATTCTCATGGAACTTTTTTTTTAACTTTATTTATTCGACTTGACAACACACAGAACAACAAATCAGAGAGGGGCACAACATGACATCAATTTGCAAATTACAACAAGCAGACCTTACAATAAAGTTCGGAATTAGCACGCAGATCACAAGGGACGGAGGATAAAGCATTGCGAACAGGGCTAACAAAGAATCAAATTGCAGGGGGGAATCACTGAGGGGATTGGGAAGTGGGAGAAGTCTCTGAGTCTGAGTTGGAGGACGAGGCAGACATGTAATTACGAAATAGGCACCAAATGTCCCTTGGCCTCGGTATCATGCGCCCAGGTGACTGCTCTGAGCCACTGCGCACACTTGAGAGCATTGGGACGAAGCCAGCACAGTAGTAAGCAGCGTACTGCCAGCACTATACATAGACCTGCCAATTTCCTAGAATCACGTTTCAGCCTGGGGAAATAATGGAAGAGGCAGCACATAGGTGAAGGGTCAATGGTGTGATCTAGTATGTCAGATATTGTGGAGCATAGTTCGTGCCTGTATTGCATCAGGTGTGAGCAGTGCCAGATCATATGAATGCAAGTAGCTTGGTCAGTGCCACATCTGGGGCAATTAGGCGAAATATCATGGGACATATGGTGCAGTTTCGTAGGCGTATGGTGATATCTGTGCAGTACCTTAAATTGCAGTAATTTGAACCTAGAATTATAGGACACTTCTTGGGTACGCGCGCACATTCGGGACCAGCGCTCATCGGTAATCTCAACTCCGAGATCCTCCTCCCATTTAAGTCTAAGTTAATAAGACGGGGTAGCTCTGGTCTGTAGTAGATTATAAAGTCTACATACCTTTCCTCTGAAGGAATCGGAGGAGCATAGTACAGCAATATGGGATCGTCTGGTGGCACTGTGGGGAAACCGGGGTATCTGGCTTTAAGGTTCTTCTGAAGTGAGGAGTATTGTAGCCATGCTGATGGTTTACGCCTGAGGGAGAGAGGGAGGTCTGATCACTCAAGGAAATTGCCCTGTTCATAGGCATCGCAAAGTGTCAAGAAACCTGCCTCAGTCCAACGAGACAATGGACTGAGGAATGTATGGAACATCAAGGAAGAAATTCCAGAGCGGGAGGTCCCCGTGAAATGGGTGAGGCGTAGCAACCATTGCCCATACTTTGGTAAGTGCTAGGGATGTACTAACCACGGGGTCTGCTGTGTCAAGGTCAGGCGGGACAGGTTTGAGAATGAGGGAGCCAATCGTACGCTCGCTAACCTTCAGTTTCTCAAGTCGGACATGAGGAGGGGGTTTCTGTGGCGTTGAACCAATGGGATGCAAATTGGGCTTGGGCTACCGCCCAGTACCTAGGAAAGTTGGGGGCGCCAAACCCGCCTAATTCCTTGGGGGTAGTGAGTGTAGTAAGTTTGAGGCGGACTGCTCCGGAATGCCAGAGAAAGGTGTTAGTAATGCCGCGCAGCGCCTTGAAGTCATCACCCGGCCATAGCGGGAGGTTGGTGAATCGGTATAAGAGTTGAGGTAGCACTACCATTTTAAGTATTCCGATTCTACCAGCTAGTGAGATGGGGAGTCTAGCCCAACTCGCAGTTTTGGTGGTCAGGTTAGTTAGGCAATTATGATAGTTGTCGATCCGCAACTTCTCAGCGTGTCGGGAGACCAACACCCCCCAGGTAAGTGATGTTGGTTTGAGACCAAGTGAAACCCATTAGGTCAGAGGGCGGTTGCGTGGTATCAGTGAGCGGAAACAGGGCCGACTTAGAGCAGTTAACTTTCAGCCCAGATATGTGTCCAAATCGGGCCACATCGCGCAGGATTGGAGCAAGGTTGGTTTCTGGGGAGCGGATGTAAAGAAGGGCATCGTCGGCGTATAAGGAGACTATATCGGCCTGTCCTGCCGTGCGCAAGCCTCTGTGGGAGTGGGACTGGCGCATCATGTCTGCAAATGGTTCCATAGCTATCGTGAATATTAGTGGAGAAAAGGGGCATCCCTGTCGCGTCCCTCTGGCTATCTGGAAGGTGGTGGAACATCTGCCTTCGGTGCGGACCCTTGCCACTGGGCTGGTGTAGAGGAGCCTGACCCAGGTCCGAAAGTTGGGGCCAAATTTGCATTTTTCAAGGACTCGCCACAAATACTCCCAAGACACTGAGTTGAATCCCTTCTGCATGTCCAAAATGGCTACCACCGCCTGCATCTTTGGATTGATCCTATTAATCACATTGAAAAGTCTTCTAAGGTTTAGGGATGTGGACCCTACCTAGGACAAAACCTGCCTGGTCGGGGTGAATGATGTCGGGCATGAGTGGAGCTAGATGGTTAGCCAGTAGTTTAGCGTATAGTTTAACGTCACAGTTTATTAACGAGAGGGGGCGGTACGAGCCGCATTGGGTGGGGGGTTTACCAGGTTTAAGAATGACTGTTATTATCGCCTCGTGGAGAGATGGGGGGAGTATACTTTTATCGCATGCCTCCTCCCAGAGAGCCAATAATTGTGGGACCAGAATAGATTTATAACGCTTGTAAAAGTCCATGGGGAGGCCATCCGGCTCAGGGGCCTTCCCTGCCGCGAGCGACTCGATGGCTTCTGTAAGCTCCTCGGTGGTGAAGGGTCTTTCCAGGGAAGCGGTGGCATCAGTAGACAGGACCGTGAGAGGGAGGTCTTCCAGAAAGGAGTCGATTTCTGAGACATGGGGGCCATCGGCTTTCGTGTATAGGGAGGTATAAAATGTTAGAAACTCTGTGTTGATGTCTTGTGGTGAGGTAGCAAGTGTTCCGTCAGTTCTTTCTATCGCCGGGATGTTGGGGGCTCCAAACTCATGGCGAATCAACCTGGCCAGCATGCAGCCTGGTCGCTCACCTTCCCCATATCGTCTTGCTGCCTGAGGGCCATCCAGGAATGTAACTTTTCGCTCTGCAAGGCTGCGGAATCTTTCAAGCTCCGAACCCAGAGATGCTAGTGTGTCGGGAGAACGGCCTTGGGCATATTGGGACTCCAGGTTAGCTAGGGACGACTCGCTGTCTATGATATCCTTCCGGATGTTTTTCAGGATGCCGCTTCCTTTGGATATAGCCATACTCCTAGTGTAAGCTTTAAATGATTCCCAGAGGGTGGCTCGTGAGGATACTGAATCTGTGTTGAGATCAAAGAACTCCTCGATGGAGGATTCAAGCTCGGAAGTGAAGGCCTGGTCCAGGAGGGCATGGGGCCTCATTTTCCATTGTCTCGTCTTTTCGAAGTCATGTCCCCAATTCAATGAGATAACCACCGGAGAGTGATCCGATAGCGTCCTGGGGAGGATAGCCAAGCGGGACAGGCACCTGATCAGTACATCCGACAAGAGCCATCTGTCTATCCTAGAATGTGAGTTATGGACAGAGGAATAAAAGGAGTACGTGCGGGAATCAGGGTACATTAAGCGCCAAGCGTCAACCATTGCTAGACGTGGGAGAGTTGTGAGAATCGTGTAGGCTGCCATTGAGAGCTGGCGAGGACTGGAGCCTGACCAGTCTAGGTTAACGTCTAAGATTGTGTTGAAGTCGCCACCCCATATAATCGGGATCTGGGGATAACTCTCCAGGACTGAGGCCAGGTGACGGTAGAATTCGGGGTCGTCAATGTTAGGGCCGTATATATTTAGGATGGCTACCTCTTGATTTTGCAATTTGCCGATGATAAGTATATATCTCCCAAGGGGGTCTATTAGTGAATGGGAGAAGCAGAACTTAAGGCTCCTGTGAATGAAAGTGAGGGTACCTCGACTTTGAGTGGAGCAGTTAGTGTAGTACCTCTGGGGTGCCCATTGTTTAGCGTATCTCTCGCATTGTTCAGAGCGAGCGTGGGTTTCTTGCAGGCATAAGACTTGAACACCTTGGCGCTCAGCATAGAGTTGTATTTGTCGCATCTTTCTGTAGTTGCCAGACCCCTCACCTTCCAGCTCATGAAGGTTAAGTTGCTATCCGCCATTGGCGTGGAAGGAATGTTTGAGTTTTATTCTATTTGTTCGAGTTGGTCTATGCCATCTCGACCCGGGCATGAACGTCACCTTGTCCAAAACTCTGTGTTGTATTAGTGTGTCATGCGTGGCCTCTCTGGTGGTTGTCAAGACTTTTTTAACATAACTACCCACCCCTCCCGCACCCAACATGAGGAATGAAACCCCAACCCAACCATAACAACAACAAACTTCTCGGCATCAGCACCTGGGGGCCTGTTAGCTGGCCCAGCGGTGGCGCTGCGGACTGGGTAGCGTGTAAGGAGATTGCCACTACAGCTGGATTAGCTAGTGTGTTTAGCATAGGTTACGCATCAAAGGATTATTGGTCGAGCCAAGAGGGCTGTAACAACCTGTTAATGCATTCCTGCGAGAGTTCGAGAGGACACTGTATAGTTGTGGACATAATCAGGTCCCCGGTATCCCGCCTGGGATCCAGTGAAACGATACCATGCGTATCTAGAGCTGGGACAGCATTAGGGAATCGGTAATTGCTAAACACAATGAGAACATGTGTCCTAAGAGGACCGGTGAACAGAGGATCAGCTTGACAAGAAGAAACACACTGACAACCAATGCATTCCTGGACGGCACAGTCACTATTATGAGCAAGGCTAATTACGGCCTATCGCTGACATAGGCCGACTTGCTAGATATAACAACAGACTGAACTTCCACTGTGGTGACGAGGGATCAGCCAGGGAAATGCTCATCGAGAAACTTAGAGGCCTCCTCTGGGATCGTGAAAAAGAACGTTTTGTTGTAATGTTCGATCCTTAATTTTGGGGGAACAGCATGGAGTATTTAACTCCTAAGTCTCGGAGTCTCTCTTTCACAGCTGCAAAGGTTTGGCGTTCCCCCTGTACTGCCACTGAGTAGTCCGGGTAAAGGTGGATCCTAGCCGACCCAAGAAGGAGTTCTCCCTTGATCCTGGCTGCCTGTAGAAGGGCATAACGGTCCCGGAAGTTTAAGTTCCTGGCTATGATGGGCCGCGGGGGGCACCTGGTCTGGGTTTTGCGGACAAGGATCGGTGTGCTCTTTCAATTGCAAACTGCGAGGAAAGTTTAGGGGTATCCAGGAGTGTCATGAGGATGCGTTCCACGTAGTTCTCCATGGGCTCAGTGACATTGTCCTTGGGTATTCCGACTATGCGCAGGTTATTTCGTCTCGAGCCGGATTCAAGATCATCATTTTTCTTCTCCACCGCTGACACCCGGTTGGTTAGTGTGGAGACCGTAACGCTGAGAGAGCCCAGGTCATCCTCGGCGGCGCCCATCCTGGTTTCAATTTCAGCGACTCGTCCGTCTGTTTTTTCGATGTTGGATTTTATGGAGGAGATGGTCCCATTCATATCGTCCAATTTAGTATGCAGCGTAGTGAATACATCTCGAATATACTCCTGCATCTTCTGTGAGTCGTCTGAGGGCGAAGGGGCGGAGGTGGTGGGTGCCTCCTCAGGGGCATAGGACGCCGACCTGGACGGCGTTTTAGTAAACATGTTTAGCGAACTTTGCTTTTTCCCAGCACCGGCTCCCTTGGTCATGGTGAGGACCGGGGCAGGGTTCTTGGAGCCAGGGAGAGTGTGGGCAATCAGAGGTGGTGGAGTACCCAGGTAGCAGCGGCAGGACCAGGGGTATCAAGGTCGGTAGTTATGTCGATCCTTGGGCTGCTGAGTCTATATCCTGCTCATGGCTAAGTTATGCTCCCAGGCCTCTCTTCAGCTTGTATGTGCGTGCCGCAGTAGTAGCTCTGAAGAGCTGACCCTCTGCGGGTATGGAGCAGGCGGAGGCTTCACCAATGGAATAGTACAGTGTCTGCGGCAGCGGTGTATCCCTTTGGGTATAACTGGTGGGAATGCGACTGCCGGTCCCGTGCGGGCAGGTGCCGGCGATCAGGGCTGGGCCATATCTCCAGCCGGTGCACGTGGAGCAATCAGAGAGTTCTGTGCCGTTCATGCTCACCAGGCTGGTTCAGCAGGGTCCAATTCAAGAATCAGTATGGCCACAGGAAGCCCCTGGACCCCGCCACCAAAACCAACCTCAGTATGCAGGGGGAGACACCGAGTTCACAGCAGTCCGCCAGTGGTTGCGGCCCGGGGGGGGGTAGCCACTCACCGCCCCGGTGATGGAGATGTATAGGGAGGGTGTCTCTAGGTCTGCTACAAATTCGGGGCGCCCCCACCAAGCCCCGATTCCCCCAGAGGGGATGGGCAGTACGTGATAGTGGGGCACGCGTGATGGCCCCCCAGGAGGACCGCAGGAGGCTCGATGTATGTCGGGGAGGGGGGAGGCTCCGCAGGGCCACGGCTACCGTAGTGTCTGGGCCCCGGGCCGCCCAACACAGCGCGCCCGGGTCAAAGAAAGATCCCGGCGATGCGGGAATAGAGTTCAGCGGCCGCCAGCAGCCTCCCCCCCCACGGGCAGTGGGAAGGGGGACTAGGGCAGGCCCATGGCAGCAGGAGCCAGCGCTGCAACACTGGAGGAGCAGCACGCTCCCAGCCCCCCTGCCCTCCCTACCTTGTCGTGTGCTGTTGCAGGTGCGTCTCAAGGGGGGGGGGCAGGAGGAGGGCAGGCGAGCAGCAACCGGCGCGGGGTCAGCTGCAGCGGCGCCGTCCGCCCGCGGTGTCCAGTATAGAGCGCAGCGGCACCAGGCGCAACAGGCTTCAACCTCCAGGCCGGGGCAGTCCGGAGCAATCCTCGGCCCAGGTTCCAGGGGGCTTCGGTGTGTCGGTGGGGGGAAGTGCAGGGGAACGCCGAGCGGCCACTCGGCACGCTCCCATGGCTATGATGCCCCTGCCCCACGAAGGCCGTCCACACCGGGGTGTTGGGCAGCAAAGAGGAGCCGCGGCACAGGGGCGAGCCAGGTGACTGTTGCCCCGACTTTCGGCAGCCACAGCGAAGTTCCCAGGGGGTCCCCCGGCCCGAGAGTCAGCGTGGATGTAGTGTGCAGTTTCTCCCAGCAGCCACAGCAGTTGGGAAGGGACCAGCTGTATATGTGAGGATATATCCGAGGAATGTGCTCTCGTAATCCGGAGCCCGACACTCAGGCAGCCATCTTGCTTTGGCGCAACAGCGCCCCCTCATGGAACTTTTTATCTTTTTCTCCCCATTTGTTTTGTTCAATGTATTTTATGTTTTGTTTTCTCAAACTTCATCCGCCGAATATCCATCCCGCTCTCCACCCTTTCTTCTGTGTTTGGGCCATTATTGATTTTGATTTACATATTACCCATGAATGGGCTTGGTACAATCATGTGCGCTATGATGTTTTAAACCACAATGTGACTGATAACTCTTACTGCCAATTTGTTGTGGTCTTGTGGTTGACACCATTGCAATTATACTTTTGTTGAATCACATGTGCAATGCAACACAATTGATTTGTTTTTGAATTGGCCAGACATTTGAAAAGGATTTACAATTATTGAAACTTTCTGTTGATAATAGCCCTGATTTGAAAAAGGCGCAAAGACGCCGAAACATGTGTCATCACAAAGGGCGAAGCTTTGAAGCAATTACTTACAAATAAAAACCTTTTTCTGTTCAACCTTACTATTTGTGGAGCATGGGAATATATGGAAAGCGGAACTGTATCTTTTTCCAAACGGAGTAGATTAACTTTTTTCTCTGTTTCATTCTCATATCCATGCAACATTTTTTGTTGAACTACAAATGAATACAAGGAGCTGAGGCTCATGTGTTGGTCTCCCATAAAAGGTTCTTCATACCCTTTCAGCTAGTTTCTGAAATCATCTTAGTTAAGGATATCATGGAGAATCAATGAAAATACATTTTTTGCTACCCTAACTCTGATGGAAAATTGAAATAAGACCAGCCTTTTGAAGTCTTGTTGGAAATGCATGAGATTAGGAGATAACCCAGTTTCTGGGAAGCCAACTAGGCCTTAAGCTACGACATCTGCGTAGGAACATTGGTCGCTTAAGCGGCGCCACCCAGCTGCTTTGTCACAGGGTTCCCACGAACCAGCGCTGGTAGTCTGTGGCAGGGAAACCCTTAACACCTCCAAGGTTGTCCAGTAACAGAAACCTAAACTGTGCTGGCTGTGTACAAACTCAGCCATCAATGAAGTGGCATAGACATCTCCAGCATATTCCCAGGACACCTCCTCTGGATCATACCTGCTGCAGGAAGTTCTTCAGCAACCCTCCAGGATGTTATAACGGCCCCCAGCATGGGTCAGACCAGATGATCCAATCATTCTTCATCCAACACACAACCTATTAACCAGACAGCCGGGTCACATCCTTCATTGCGTTCTAACTTACAACAGACTTGAGGCCATGGGAGCTGAATTCTGAGAGTTTGGAAACAGACATGTCACAGAAATTCAGGTACATTCTCTCAGCAGCAAGAGCACTTTGAAGACCTCACTGAAACCCTGCCTAAAGTCTGCTCCCATTTGTCCTGGGGTAGGCGTACGCTTCCTGATCCCAACCCTGGGGGTGTTGTACTGCAGGAGGATCACCTGGGCCCAGGGTAGTGGGGAGATTCCATGGGATGAAACACATTATTTGTCCTCCAACAGGGAGACTCTGACTGCTATTTTAATGTCTCGCCTCCTATTAAATCTAAGGTGGTAAATCCTAAGGTTGTAACACCAAAGCCTATTATAAATGAAGACTTTTTGGTTCCTAAAATCAAATGACCTCCTCAATACCAGAGGTACACACTGCCAGGAATAGTGGAAATGTCTTCTCTAAACCATCTTCCTCTAGCAAAGTTAAAACATACCAACTCTCTGTTAAAATTACTAAGGGAATTATATTTACCATTACAAATATTCAAAAATTAGAAAAACCTAACTTTGATGAATTAAACTACATGTCCCAGAAAGCTAGAGGAACTGAGACGAAGAAGAGGGCTGAAAAGGCATGTAGATATAGTAGTCAGGCAATTAGGCCTAAGAGCCTTTACAAGGGTCAGGCAATTGAAACTAATGGCTCACACCTGAAGCCAATTTCCAAACCTTTGGTGCATAAAAGGCTGCAGCAGGCCAGGAGAGAAGGAAGGAGCATGAGCAGGAGTTGGAAGGTTGGCAATAGTAGTAGTAATAGAAGGCTGGCAATACACGAGGAAGTGTGATCACAGAAAGGATGCCGGAATGTGGACACAGCAGAATTTTCCTGCAAGTTCTGAGAAGGTCCTGTATTCTCAAAACCTGCATTGCTGTGGCTGCACCGAGGAAGATGTGCTGAGAGTGGGGTTTTGTACATGTGCGCCGAGTGGCTGTGATTGCAGTGCCGTGACCATGCTGAAGACCGAGACCTGTAGCAGAAGGCATGCTGAGGGACTGTGAAGCAGCCCGCCACCACTGTTCCTGGAGCCGGTGAGTGAAGTTCGGCGTTCAGGTTGACTCAGAAAACTTTGCCAGAAACTGTTACCAGCTCTAAAGTACCTCACATAAGTTTAAAACCGAGTATAAACTGTTAGTTTTTGTAGAAATCCTTTCTAACAATGGAAATGTAACACGCGCACTAATAATGAACGCCGTAGTGTTCGCATAAGAAGAAAATACCTTATTTCCATTGTTGAACGGTTTACTGTTGCTGGAGTGGTCGCATGTCCCCAATTTTTAAAAAAAGGGAACGGCTTCTAAACCATTCCGAACAAACTAACGTTGACTTTCACAAGAGCTGCACGTGAATGCAGTATCAAAGGAAGATTGCGTCTGTCCAATTATATTTTCAGAAAGGGGTTTGAAGTCATCTCTGATATTACATGGAAGTACAATCAGTTGCAACCCTTTAAGGTTAATGATCTATCTTAGAGTGGTTGTGTGTGCCTAAATCAGTTTTTCCCTTGAAGACTGAACCTTGTAGAAATTGGAAAATGTATTCTTTAAGTTCAGAAGCTGTTGTAGTGTCGAGAAGAACAAGCATTACCCAAGCCCAGGGGCGAACCCTTTCCGAAGTGAAACAAGTCCTATTTAGATCTATCCACCTGATCTGCGAGATTGTTAAAGGCCCAGTATCCTCTGATACAAGTGTGGCATTGTTACCTGAAGCTGGAAGAGTGTCGATACAGTTTCTGGGTAGTTACTGGCACCAAGAAGGTGTGAAGAAAGCTGGAGAAGGGAGCTGGCTGCTTGTACAGAAGATTAAGAAAACAATCTGTAATGCTGATGACTGCTGAAGGTGAATGAAAGTCAATCTTGGGGCAGAGGCAGGTTATACCTGTGGCAGTAAGGCAAACAGAAGAGGCAAAGAGGTTGAAGTGTCTTGTCTTTATATGCCTAGTAATTCGGAAGTATAAAGTTGAAGCAGAAGTACCTGAACGGTGCTGTATAAAACAGTCAGTGGATGTCACATTGACATTGTTTGAAGTAGTAACATAACCTGAAACAAAGAAGACTGTTCTCACAGTAACAGTATTAGAAGGGTGGTTGTCCAGAGGAAAGTAACAACCCAGAGAGAAGCATCCTGACAATTATACCAAATGTACTGCAGAGGTCCAAAACAATTGTAAAGTTTTAGAAGAAGTTGTTAACCTATTCTTTGAACTGTCACAAATAATCTCGGAAAGAAGATATCCAGGATTACCAGTGGTGCTATTTTCTTGGCTGGAATTGGAATGTGATCTTTTCAACTGAAAGCTGAAGAATTGTTAACACTGAATATTTGTTGGATGAACTTTTGTTTTGACCTAGAACTTACAAGAAATGGTTTAAGACTTTTCTTTCCTTTTGAATATTTGGGAAGTTGACTTTGGAAAACCCTGTGGAAGGGATTTACCCAGGACAGGCGTAGGTCATCCAAACATTGTTCAATTATTTAGACAATATGACCCGAGGAAGGGGGGGGCTTTACCGGTTGGGTAATGCCCCGAGGGCCATAGTTAGAAGCCCGGGTGATATTACCCGCCCGGTAATGCCCCCTGTTCGAGGGACATTATATATTGCCCTTAGTACCCCTGCACATCATACCGGGGTACTAATAGCAATTTTTATCGAGTTGAGAAACTGTGCTGTGACTGTTTATCGACTCAAGGAAAAAAAGCACAAAAATAAACGGCCACCAGGGATCGGGGAGAAGGGACTATCCGTAGTCCCTTCTCCCTTTCGATGGCAGCCATTAAAACCAATGAAAAAAAAAGTAAACAAACAAAAATGCCGCCATGGAAGGGGCGAAGGGACTACACGTAGTCCCTTTCCATGGTGGCCACTCTGGGATGCCGCGGCGGAGAAGCAGAGGCCTCAGTGCCTTGTCGGCGAGGTAAGGCCCGGGCGAGGGCCAATGAGCCTGCTTGTAACAAGCTCATTGACCCTTGCCAGGTACTGATGTTTATTATCTTATGTTATATTATTATTTGCTTGGAATGTTGTGTGAGGGCCAGTTTATCTATGTTAGGAGCTCCTCCCTTAGCCTTTAGACCAGGTAGGGAATTCCCTCATCAGGTAGGACAAACAAGGATTTATTTGCAAACTTTTTCTTTGATAAAGTTGTCTTCCTTGCAATTATTTACCCCTCACAGCACCTTCAAATAAACAATATTACAACAATTTTTGCTGCACTTGCTAAGCTTGTCAATCAATTGTCTCGGGTACTCTTGATCAAGGTTCAACTAGCAGAAGTCTCCGACTAGACTCCCTGTCTGGACACTGCTTTGCTATATGCATAGAGGGTTATCCAAGAGGTTGTGAAAAGCTTATTTAGGGCATAGCCTGTAATCAAGAGGGCTGCTCCAGAATAGGAGCTAAGCGCACACTCTCAATCTGTGGGGGCATCCTTTCAAACCAGTTCTTAGAGCCAAACTCATTTCTTGGAAGACAGCAATCTTGGTTGCCTTCACATCCCTGAGATTGGATGGTGGATTCAAGGCTGTTGAAGTCAACTAACCTATCCTCAAATTTCACAAGGCAAAGTTAGTCCTTTGTACAAAGGCACCATTTTTGCTAAAGATTCCTATGTCCTTTTTTTCTTAACTAACCTATTGTACTTGCAACATTTGTTGACAGTCTACACCAGCTAAGAGAGCACTTCTTTTTTTGGACATAAACCTTTGACATGTTCTATGGAATAGATGAATTCTATGATGTACACAGCTTTGTGTGATCCTTCACCCTAATCTGACCAGAATGCCCCTTCTCATTGGTGATGCTGATCTACTACTGTTGATAAACTCTTCTTTCTATTCTCAGGAGCCACTGATTTTTAGACACGCGTGTATGCATGCAAGAGGATACTTTTAGTTCAAACTTAGCTATCAATCGAGCACTGTACCAATGAGGGAGGCTAAGGTATGTTTGGAGACTTTGAGAATCCAGTTGGAGATTGACTGAAAATTCTAGGAGTAGTACTGAAGTATGTTGAGGGTGGGGGAATCGGCATTCAATGAGGTGCTTGTCTCCTGTCAAGACTTGAATATTTTAGCTGATAGTCCATGATTGAAATTAAAATAATTAAGTGCAAGTATGATATGTTAAGGGTTTGTACAATCTTCCAAACATGTGGTATTCAGCACCTGAGTGATTGAGGGAGGGGTAGAATGGGGGTGGTGGATGATGAGCTGTGAGAGACGTAATAGGTTAATGTTTTTTTTATATAGTACAAGACACCCTGTAATTTCTATTTCTTGAGATGTAGATAGCCGCAGGGAGTGAGTGTATATGGAGTGGGTAGAGTGAACTAGAGCTGGCGAGGATAGGAAAACTGCAAATTTATAGCCATCCATCCTTCCTCTGACCTATTTGCGCAAACTTACAGACACCCAAATCCACCCATTAATCTCCCCAGCCGCTATTCTATCCACACAACTATGCTCAAATATATCAATCCACTAACACCTAAACACATTCGCACCACGGTAACCCATGCATCCTTCCACAAACGCACACAAATGTCACTGATCAATAAAACAAAAAATATTAACCTATACCAGTTCAATTTTGTGCAGTGGTGCAGATAAGATTTTGAGGTGCGGGTATTTTACGCCCTTTAAAGTTGGTAGTAAAATGAATTTTTAGGAATTAAAAAAGTGGCCCGTTCCCAATGAGAGTATTTTATAAGCGAGTAAAAATGTTGTAACTGTAAAACAGAAATGTTTTAATAATAAATATTACTTTACACCTACTCATTCATGATACATTTTTACCTCTTTGAATCAGGCAGTAATAATAGTAATTTCGTCCTGTGGCCCAATGTGTAGCAATGTGTGGCACTACTGATATGAATGTAGCTGCAGACCTGTATGAGTGAAAGTGAGAGGCTCGTATGTGTCAGTTTCCTATTTGTTGTTGGGAGTATGTTTAGTCCCTTTTTTTTCTTTTTTTGGGAGCGTCTGCATATTTTTAGGTAGTAAAAGTGGCTAATACACCCCTTATCTGTAGGTCTGATTCTGTGTTTGTTAAACTCTGCACATATAACATTTACTATGAATACAAAGTGTTCTATTTCAAGTATAATCAGTTTCCATAATTCTACCATCATAATCCTTCCTTTTAGCTTTTCTCTTCAATCGTTTTTTTGTAAAGAACAATGTGAGCAATGGAGAGACATTGCTTTAGTCAGTAAAGTGCAATGTGTAATTCTCAATTCTATAGAGAACACTGTGTGGTTTCTAGATATCATATGTAGAAAAATCTGACAATGTGTGCAAACAAACCTAGAGAAGAACAATGCCTATTGTGAGAAACCTGAAGGTGTCTCACCTGCTAGTCCCCGGGGATCTGTCATGCAGGTGACCAGGACATGGCCCTCACTATTGGAATCGGTTCCTGGGGGTGGACCAGTGCGGGAGGATCATCTGGGTGGGAGGGTCTTCGGGAAGTGGGACACCGAAGGGTGAGATGCAGTATCCCCTACCATGTAACACCTTTTCCCAGGATACCTAGAAGCTCAACCCCACCACCCCGCCCCCCCCCTTTCCTGACACAAACACTTTGCCACGGACAGTTCATTGTGAGCGACAACGGACTAACACCAAAGCCATATACCTGACTTGCCCCAACACAGGGGTCAGGCAATTACTGATAATTACACACACCTGACTTCCATTACACTTCCCCACACGGATAAAAGGCAGAGCACAAAAGCACACTCTGAGTAAGGCAAAACACACGAGGAAGCCGCAATTCCGAGATGGTGGTTTAATACAAGGAGAAAGACGGCGAGACCAGAAAGGGTTGCAAGGAGGGAATTGCCCTTGGCGTTTTCAGAGGAAGCAAATTGTTACTTTGACGAGCCCTCAAGGATAAGAAACATAAGACCAGGAATTATAGCTTAATAAGGGTGCGTTGTGTGTCAAAGGTTTTCAGGACTTTCCCTCATCGACGGCCGAGGCGGGGAGGAGCGATTGCTGCCGTGGTACTGTCATTGGCTCCGACAACAAAGCCATTCCAATAAAGTCCACACAGCCAGTGAGTCGGCACGACTGATAGTAGACAGGTCTGTGTTGGAACCAAGATTGCAAATGGCAACATTGTATGAAGAAATCTGCAAAGAACCAATTTTAAGGCGTATATGATGAGTGACGCAAATATAATTGAATATCCAAGGAGTGACTGAACTTTTGAAACTAAAGTGGATGCCATACAGAGTGATCCGGCACCAAGTGGGTGCTCATTGGAAAGGTCTGTTATATATCCAACTGAGAATGTAAAATTGTGAACTGAGATTACAAAGGCAAGTGTGAATCCGACTGAGGGATGCCGAGAGAAAGCTAGTGGAAGGGAACCCCACTTTCTGATGTGTAAAATTGCGAACTGGGAAATCCAAGTGGTCCTGCATCAGGTCACGCCAAACCCGGTGCACATTCGAAAGTCTTCGATAACAAATAAGAACTGTAATTGGTCCGAGCTCGGCTGAGGGAGACTAGTTCAAAAAAGGGGATCTGAGCCCGGAAGAGGGCGATCCGGGGTGAACCGTGAGACACCCGCAAAAAGGTATTGCTGTGGCAAATGTCAACCTGACTGAGGGATGCCAACGAATTGAACTGAGACTGGTCCAAGCCCGGCTGAGGGAGACTAGTTATGATGGGTTATTTATTTATATGATATAATGGGTTATTTATAACGTGCTTAATACCCAGAGGTTTCTAAGCGCGGACCCGGGGATCGAACCTGTGTTGCTCCGTGCCGTCTTGCTTCCAAGGCGAGCACATTACCCCTGAGCTATCCTCCCGAGTTATATAAAATGGGATCTGAGCCAGGAAGAGGGGGATCCAGGTTCAAGAGTGATTCACCTGACTTGTGTATTTTTGAAAGAACCTTTCGTTTGTTTTTGGTGCAACAGGCCCTCTGAATCAAGAGACTTTGATAACACAAGAGACTTGGGCACAGAAGGCCCTGATGTTGCTAATGGAACTGCGTCCTTGTGCCGAAGAAGCCCAAGAGTGTACTGTGTTCGAGTGAACTGCCTTATCCTGTGCTGAAAATGTTGGGAAGGGAGGCCAACGGCCTGAACATCCTGACTTACCATTTTGTGAACACTTCTATCTTTTTCATGACAATTATCCCCACACTATTTGTAACTTAGCGGTAAGGATTGGCAATAGGTTTTTTAGTATAGGCCCTTTTATTTTGACGAGACTCCACTAGACTGCATTATTATTATTTGATGGTCGTAGCTTGCTCCCATCTTTGATGTAGCTTTAGATAGGCGTTTATCACACCCTTGATAAAGTTCAATAAACACCCTTGAACTGTGGTCACGTGTCTGTTTTACTTTGATACGATGCCTTCCTTACACTATTCAATATAATTATCCTAATTGTTAACAAATTATATATATTTCTATTTACACCTATACAGTTGGGTAACAAGCCTAGTAGAGCCATAGAGTTCCCTAGAGAAGCTCTTGCCATTATGCACGTTTCATAGATCATTTAAATTTTTAAGAAATAAGGGGCCTTCAATGTATTAATACAAGATAGCCATGAGCTAAGCCTAATTCCTGTAAGTAAGACATCTTCTTGCAACAGCGCCTCGATGGCCATGGGCTGTAGCGTGCTTTACAAATTCAAATAAATAGATAAAAATATAAGATTATAACGCATCTTGTAATTCTTGCCCTCCCAGAAAATATATTGCAGCCCATTAATTCTTAATCCAATGTTCTCTGAATAAGAGGCATATGCATTTTGACCACAATCGAGCAATGTATGCATTAATGATTGATTGCTCAATCCTCATATTCAGTAATCCGTTTATCCCTTGACATTTTCAACTTTCCTCCCATGTACAATAATACCGGGGTCAACCCAAAGCTCAGTCAGAAATCTGCATCTAGTATTTTTGGAATCCAAATTGCAAGTATAGGGCTGTAGTTTGGTCCTTCCAGCCCAAGTTCGGTAATACTATAAGAAGGTTGGGAGGCTGATTAGGCTACATCGGAATCCTAACTTCAAGCATTATTGGCAGTTTTAAACAGATTTTTGGGGAGAAACGTCTCCTCTACTGGATGGGGATACCCAAGGTCATTGGAATCGGCAGAAATGGTATTTAAATACTGTTTACTGTCGCCCATAAAGCACTGGGTGCGTTGTTGGATACATTGCTATTTGATAGGCCAGCCATAAAAGAACTGCCTTCACTTTGGCCATGTTAGATCTTAATCCTAATTCCAATGTAATGGCCTGAATTGGCTAGCATTTTGCTAGGCCTATTAATACTTTCCCTAAATTACTCTTGCAGGACCACTTTAAACTTGGATTGCACATTCTGAATCCCGCCATACTGTAACCATTCATTGGAGAAATGTTCACCTCAACTTCCTTAATTACTGGTAAGAGGCTGGGCATTCCCAAACTCTGGTTAAAATGACATAGACCACACGTGGTAACTTTCATTTTCCTCTTTGTGTAGATAGGATAATTTGCCAGCTCAATTTCGGATCAAATATAAGACCCACGTATGTAAATTGCTTCACCTGTTCAAGCCTTCAGCCATCAGTAAGTGATACTATTTTGTTTATACTTTTAAAAGAAGCTCATTGTATTAGTTTTCTTTTTTACTCCTTTATCCAGTCACCTTTGTTACATATTTCTAGTAGCATACTCCAATAGGGATGGGGATTGGACGAGTTGCACCAATCAAAGCCTTCCCTTTTAAATGTACGCATTTGGTCACAGGAGCATAGCTCCATTGGCTACACCCCCCACTTACCCTCCTATTGAGTCCTCTTTTTCCATGCTGCTAGAGTGGACACCTGCAGCTCAATTTTTCCTTCCTCTTTTTGTCTTTCTCTTTTTATTTCCTCTATACCTTGCCTTGCCCAACACAGATTTTGTCATTTTCTTCTGGTTCCTACAGTGCGTGTCTTCTGATTGTTCCTACATGACCTCAGATCGCCATGCATGCTGTTTTGAGTCTCTGGGGCCAGAGCACCAGTTGGAAACGTGTTGTATGTGATGCATTATCGCTGAAGGACCTAAAAAACAGGCACCAGCATTGGAGAGAGATGTTCTTCATTACCAGGTGGACTTTGCTTGTAGGGAAGCAAACGTAAGTTCCTCCTTGGTACTCTCAGGAACCCAGACAGGGGGCTTCCTTCCCACACAGGAGGCATTCTAAGGAGCCTAAGACAGCAACCAATCTCAATTTAGGGGTCAAACCTGAGGTCTGCCAGGTTTGTTACTGGTGTACGCACAGAGATGCCTTCGGATGCTGCTACTATGCTCAGGCTCAAGGGTGCACTGTTATGCCCGTGATGCCGAGTGTGTTCTGGTTATCGCATTTTGACACTAGGTCCCCGCTGCTGGTACTAACACCTGTCCTGACTGGCTGTACAGAGCCTAGTCCTGTAGACTCCCCACCAGACCAAAGTTTCCCTCATGCTTCTATCATACTATGTCTCATGCACGAGTCGGAGCGGACAACATCTCAGTGAGCTTTGAGTTAGAGACACTGATGAGAAGGGCGACAATGAGTTTTCCTCCTTAGCGCAATCTTTTTGTGACTGCATGATGGGCATGGCAACCTTTTTCTGTATCCCTACCAGGTCATCCTAAGAGCGGGTGCTGCCAGAAGTATTGGCCTTGCAATCATCAGGGATGTTGGAATACCCTTGCAAAAATGATGGCCTATCAGAAGCTGCTAAAATGGCAGAGGACTCACTGAACACAGGCCACACAAAATAGGATCAGGGCTTCTTACCATCATACCAGGAGTGGTACTCTGTGTCTATCTATTCATCTGCAACCACAATCCTCTGCAAAAGGGTTGGCTTCTATGTATGGCAAGTCTTCCTCATCTTCTGTGTCTGTGGCTTTCCTCAGTTGGGAAGACATGCCTTTTGCCACAATGTCTATTCTAACTGCCCCGAACCACAGGTAGGCCAAGGGCAATGCGTTATTGGCAAAGACAAATCAACAATTATGGAGGTAAATCTTTGATTTTTAATGGGTCCTTCCTCTCGAACGCCAGGCTGCTTTCAAATCAGACTTTCATTAGGCAAAACGTTTAGTTCATGGTGTGCTGGAGGTCTCAATGCACCATATAAACTTGGCTAGCCAGGGTCTGTGTTTGGGGACAAACCTGTGCCAGTCTGCTTGGATGTACTCCAGAATTGACTCGAATTGCGTGTCTCCTATTTTTGCAGTGTGGATATATTTCCTTCCTAAAATGGTAACTGCTGAGAAATGGAACAAGAAAATTCTAGTTCCAAACGACAAAATCGCTGGGTTTCCTGACGAAAACAGGAAGCAAGCCCCATCAACAAGGCCAAAGCAGTCAAGATGGTTGCTACAGGGACCCTTGGTGGCTTAAGTGTCTACCAGAAGCGCCCAGCGTTTCTACCAGCTGGGTCTCCCAGTGCATATCACTGCAAGAAAAGCTGCCCATTTACTAGGGGCTTCTGTTCTCCCCGCTCATCTACACCTGTCTCTGATGACGAGAAGCAATGAGGGTGGCAATTGTGCTCAAAGCTCATCAGTTAACTACTCGCTCACTCTGAATCTTCGAGCTTCGTAGCACCTTTTCTCAGACCCGTGTCTGGTTTTGGTGCTTGGTGGACCTGGCAACGAAATAAGACAGCATATTTTTTCTAGGTCATTACAATATCTACCTTGATGTCTCATCTGACCCTATTTTGCGTGAATTTCAATATCTGTGTACTACCATTCAAGCTTTTTTTTTCTTCTACTGGCCCAACGCACATACATAGTCACATCTTAGACATGGTTACTTGCTAAGGCCTGACCATCTCCGTGAACTTCCTGCTTCCTCTTACTTGGTCAGATCATTATCTGCTACCTTTCACAATAGATATTTTAAGATACCAACCTTGTAGCCCTGGGTTTCCGGCATTCATATTTTTCGCTCTCAAACATCATCACTGGGAGTTCCAAGATGGCCGCCGGATAAAGTGGAAGTGCTGAGGAGCGCTGCGTCCGTAATATCGACTTACCAACATAAGCTCGGACCGAGCCCCCCCCCCCTAAGATTTCAAGACCCCAGAAAGGGCCGGCAGCAACCCGATGCTCCTGCAGCTATCAGCCGAGGCGGAGAACATGATACGGTGATGCATACCACGCCCCTGTGGTTTTAGAAGTGGCAGCGCCCTGCGCATGAACCCATATTCATGGTTCCTTTATGCAATTTGTGGAGTTCCTAATCAGCCAGAATGTATCGCCAGCATTGGGGGAAAGAATCGCTGCTGTGTAAACCGATATATAAACACGGATCGGGGCGAAACTAAAACTCTGCAAGGCAGCCTGCAGTGTAGTCTGTACAAATTAGCACCTCTCATCTTTGGATCAGGTATTTAGCATTAAAAAGGAACAGCACGCTTGAACCGCTTTAAGCAACGTGTAAGGCACATGCTTAAACATAACAGAAGATCAATGAAGCATTAGAAGTGCTGGCAGAGCATTATGTGAGTGAGAATAACCTGGCAGCAAAGGCAGCAAAATACCAGCAACTTGGGAGGCATTTCCGAACAGTTAGCATGCTTTAAGTACCAACACTGAGACTGGTGACAATTGGATACAGGATCCAGGGATATAGACATGGGAATGACAGATTGACACCTTTGCCAGTAATTAACAAGCAAAAAAAAGACCTGTATCTGGCACTAGAAAGAAAGGTATGCTACCAGGATAGGCAGATCTGCAACAAAAATAATCCAAACCTCTGGATTCACTTTGGGCGAAAAGCAAAAGCCTATCAGGATCTCTGAGCAAACCAAAACCACCCGAGACACCGGCAACCCATTTAAGAACAATGGACATGGCAGCTTCCAAAGACGATTTCCTTAATAGCTTCCAAGAGTTCCAGGAGAAATGTACTTCTTCTTTCCAACTTCAGTTCTCCAGGTTTACCTCAGAAATCAGAGGCTCATTGGCGGACTTCAGCAAAGATATATCAACGTTGGCTGAAAGGATTGATTCCAATGAAAGAGCAATTCACAAACTGGTGGAGGAGAATAAGCAAACTAATGTCGCTCTTGAGGAACTTTCCAGAAAGACACATAATTTGGAACTACAATATGAAGATTTATAGAACCGCTGTCGGCATTCCAATATAGAAATAAAAAATGTGCCGGAATCGATACAAGAGTCAGAGCTGAAAGAAACAGTGAGAGGTATTTTTGCGGAGCTTATTACAGAAAGCGATCCTACAATATTTCACCTGGACAGGGTATACAGAATTGGGCCAAAAAACATCTGAATCCGGCTCTCGGCTGTGGGATGTATTGGTGGCTTGTTTGAACTACCTGCAGAAGGAGCTCATTGTAAGATGCGAGAACTGCAGTGACAATCGCACACAACAGAGCCGAAATCCAACTATTACAGGACCTATCAAGGCTAACTCTCCAAAAGCGTAGAGATATGTACCCAGTGGTAAAGAGACTCCAATCGCAAGGCATTCGGTATAGATGGACTTTTCCTTTCGGCCTAATTTTCTATAAGAATGGGAGACAACAACGGATAACCTGTAGAGAATCGGGCATGGCATTACTACATGTTGAAGAGGACGCTCAGCAGACCCTGGAGGAAGGAGCCCAAGAAATGTCTGTCTCAGACGTTCCGTCTAAAAACAGGGGAATGGAATTCCATAGACCTACAAAAGAGGAATCGTAGGGGTCTACAAAAAGAAGATTGGAGAGCTATACTAAGAGGTCCTATGCCTAAATGAGGCACAACATAGGACACCAACGGTGTGACTTTCATAGCTTAGTGCGGATTTTAGACTTGGTAACAGAAAACCTGCTTGAAGTTTGGACGGAGCATGACATCTTGGATAATATCTGTTCAGGTAACAGATGGTGGAGCTAGGACTCTCCGTACCTTAAATAAGGGTTGATTCACAGCCGGGGGAGGGGGCCTCGGGATACAATAGGTACTGTCTCACACCAGAGATTTGATCAGGGCAAGTTAAGGGAGATTGAGGGGGGGGGTTTATAAAGGAAGTTGGGTGGGCATAGCGTTTATAGAGCTAGGGGAAACAGTTGTAACGGAGAGGGGGATACCCACTGTGCAAGATACATGCATTGATGCTGTGACGACAAAATGGTTGCAACTTACTGCCTACAAGCTTCAGACTTAAATTCTTTTCAATTCAAGCGCTTAATGTGAAATGTGAGGGGTTTTAACACCCTGCAGAAACTGAGGAAAGTAGAGCTGTTCTTGGCATCACCAACCGATTTGGTGGCGCTCCAAGAAACACGTATTCAGAGGTCCGATAAAAATATGGCGCTACACCGCTATAATACAGGCAACAGTGGAACATAAAGTTGCACGAGTGCTAATAGCAATAAAACATGGTTCGGAGCTTCAAGTAGTTCGTTCCAAGGTTCACAAGGAGGGCAGATACGGATTTATGATTGTAAAATGTAGGGAGTTTAAGTTAACAGTAGCTGCTATAGATGCGCCAAACACAAATCAGGATGCCTTTTTAAAATACACTTTGGGGCTACTAGAACTATTTATGGAAGGGGAACTATTATTAATGGGTGATTTTAACATAGCGTGGGATCCTGAAAGAGATCATGGCAAACTAACGAGTCATAATGCACCCACTCCATCAGTAGCCCTTCAAAATAAATGTATAGATTGAACATCAGTGTACACTTGGCTTACCATCAAGGGAGAAGAAGGTTTTCCGTTTTACTCACACGTCCATCGGACATTCTTCCGGATAGACTATATATGGACTCCACCACACTTTTAGGCTTAATTATGCAAATTGAGACCCACACAATACATCTGTCTGATCATGCCTCAATCACGGTAGAGTTCTGCATTTGAAAAAGAAACATAGATGATGGTCTTGGAAACTCCTGTTAGCGCTGTTGCAAGATTTAGTGGTTACAGAAGCGATGGCGGAACGTATAAAATAATATTTTGATCCTCACCAAGAGGGAGAGACTGTCAGATGTGTCTGTATCTTCCTGGTCATCGCTAAGTACAATGACCCCCTCCTCCTCACCTGTGTCTTCCGATGACAAATTATGCAGATGTCCCTTCTTTTTTCGATCCCTTTGCTTTTTACGGTCCCTTAGCTTTTTTCTGAAGAGGTGCGGCCTCCCACGGTAGAAGCCACTCTGCCACCTTTATGATGAAGGTAGACAAAGGACCCCCTCCGGAGAGCGTCGGAGAGAGGAAAAAGCTGATGGTAGAAAACAACTCTTGTGTGGAAAGTCTTGGATGAGACCTCACAGGGTAGTAGCAGTAAGGTGAAGGAACAGTTCCTCAAATGTTATTCCGGTATGTTGTTGCAGCCAGGGGTCTGTGAGTAGTGGAGCGGGAAGTAATTACTCCGAAGTAGGTGATTACTAACAATGAGGAAGTAAAGCATACTCGCAGGTAAACCCACCCCTGTCTATGGGTAAAGAATGCAGAGCAGCCAGATATCAGGAGAGGGCTCACCGCACGAAGGCAAACTGCAAGGCGGTCTGGAGAGGAGCCGGAGCAACCCTCTGTAGGAGGGAGCAGAAGCGGAGAAAAAGAGAGCTCCGTAAATCAAGATGGGAAAGGAGAAAGCCTGAGGCGAAAGCGGCCACGGGAAAATGAGAGAAAAAGTCAGCAGAAGGGAAAGAATAAAGATAAGAGAGAAGAAAGCAACAAACCAGAGCTGACTGGCAAGAGTGGAGGCAAAAAAGGTAAAGCAGAGCAGAACGGGCACAGACCAGAAGAGGAGCTGCAGAGCACCGTGCTGGCAGAAAAGAACGAGGCAGGACCCGATGTGGAGCTGCAGAGGACCGCGGCAGCGGGAACGGGGCGAGACCCGTAGGAAACTCCAACGGAGAAAAAACAGGTACGAAAGGCAGGGAAGAGAGCAGAAGGAGAAAGGCTGGGAAAGTTGCCAAATGTTAAATCGCAAGAGAAAGCACAAAACTAGTGTGTAAACCCGGAGGCAGGAATCTAAAGGGTTGCAACGCACAGAGGCTGGGAAGAGGCGTGGCAATAAAGGAAACAGGCAGGCAGACAGAAGGAAGACTAGAGCGCGTTACACCAGGAAAGGGAAGAAACATGATAGCTTGCCCTAATGGCAAGCATTCCATAAGCGCCAAGTAGGCAGGCGCGTGACAGAGACGCCCATGCACCTTAGGGACGCCTTTAAAACAAAAAATGCGAGGGGTCCTTGTATCAGCCGAGGCCAATAGATATAAACAAAGGAGAACATTAGAACAAGAATTGGAGGGAGAATTAACACACATTTTAAAGAGGATGGAAACACATTCGGGATTTCAAATCCAAAAAGAATGCAGGGCAGCGGCTGTTAAGCTAAATCTTCTTACAGCTAAAAAACAGAGAAAGCCCTTCTCATGCTGAAACAAAAATTCGACATAAAAGCCAATAAAATGGATTGCCTACTCGCTTCTAAATTTGCGACAAAAATCACCTGCAAGGATCATACAACAGATTAGATTGCCCTCTGGGGAACTGACATCTGAAAACACAAGTATTTCTGCACAATTTCACGACTTTTACACCAACCTTTACAAATCAGAAACACCCGACACACAAAGACAAAAATAATATGTAGATTCAGTACTACTTCCCCAGATTACTCCAACGATTCGCTTGGCCTTGGAGGCATCTATAACCCAAGATGAAGTACTCCGGGTAATTCATGAAATACCTTTAAATAAATCGCCAGTTCCAGACGGATATCCGGACAGATTTTATAAATTATTTCACAATCTTTTAGCCCCCATAATGACCAGACTATATACTTCTTTTGCAGAAACGCACCAAATATCTCCAAACATGGACAAGGGCAAATTAATTATTTTTCCTAAACACTGTAAAGACCTAACAAATTGCGGGTTTTACCGTCCAATCGCTCGAATTACCATAGACGCCAACATTTTTACTAAGGTTCTAGCCTATAGGTTAGTAGACCATATTCCAGACCTTATTCATCCAGATCAAACACGTTTTATAAAAAACAGACCAACACATGATAACATTCGCAGAGTGCGCCATGTACTGGAGGGAGTAGAATAGTAGAAAAAAAGCAGATCCCAGCGGTACTAGTTTCTATCGATGCAGAGAAAGCTTTTAACCGCATAGAATGGTAATTTCTATTTTTGCCCCAGACTAAGATGTAGTTCGGCCCTAAATTCAAGGGGCTAATTAAAGCTAATTATAAAAACCTGTTTGGGAGGCTCGAGATTAATGGTAATTTATCAACCCCAATTGAGCTGCAACGGGGAACTAAACAGGGCTGCCCACTTTCTCCATTGTTGTATGCACTTTATTTAGAGCCCCTTCTTGCGAAGAATTGTCAGAGGGAATGAAAGGAATATACTTCAGAGGGACTCCCTATAAAATAATTGCATATACCGACGATATGTTGCTTATGGTAACAGACCTTGCAAATTCCTTACAGATGGCCACACGAGAATTGGAACTTTTTGGAGGGGTGGCAGGATTAAAGATCAATGTAGCCAAATAAGAGATTTTAAATGTGTCCTTATCACAATCAGATATGCGAGACCTACGGGAACACACTCAGCTGGGGTGAACACAAGCTGGAATAAATGTATTGGGTGTGGTAATTACCCCTACTCTGGGTGATCTTTATGCAGCACACTATCCCTCATTATTAAATAACTTAGAAATACAGTTAAAAAGGTGGAACCCCCCTCACCATATCATGGCTAGACAGAATAAATTCTATAAAAATGGTCACTCTCCCTAGGGCTCTATAAGGGTGCCCCCTACTTTATTCTGCAAATTACATAGAGCTATCTCCATATATATATATATATATATATTTCTGAGGCTTGTGGAATCTGCTTAGATCACATGCTGTGCATAGGCCGACATCTAGTGGAAGCTGCGGAGTATTACAGTTTGTTTTTCGAAACTCGAAAAAGGGGCGTCGACACAGGCGTGCCAGTAATACTATTCCTAGTGTGACGTCCACTGTACCCAAGATCCCTCACGCGTCTAGGAACCTCAGATTGTTTTTTTCCGCCATACTGGTCGGAAGCATTTTGCGGAGTTCCCTGGCCTTAGCCATACTTTTGCTAATAATCTAAATTTATAATTCTTTATTGACATCCTTCCCCACCCTAACGTCGACCCTCGACGACGGCTGGAGAAAACATCGACCGTCGGCTGCTGCACGACGGATCTGGGCCTCGGAAGGCCGCTGGCCTCGGCCCGGGCCTAGTAGGCCGCTGGCCTCGGCCCTGCAAGTAGGGAGAGTGGGGGGTGGTACATACTCTTCACTCCTGGTATATAGGTACACCTTATATATTTCCTACACTTACCAGCCCGCTGCCTCAAGGTGCGTATGGAGGGTACCCCTTTCCAATTCTGCCCCAAGTGCAACCGCAAATACCCTTGGGTCGACAGGCACGCCACGTGCAATCTCTGCTTGCCGAGTGACCACCCCGAAGCGAACTGCAGAGCGTGTAGTAGGTTTAAACCTAAGACACTTAAGGACCGTTCGACAAAGCGTTGGGCCCACCACGCCAGGCAGGCGGCCATGGCAGCGGAGGGCGCCTTCAGCGATGGCAGCGACGCCGTACTTTCGGACGGCGAGGGCATTACGGCGTCGAAAGACAGCCGAGCGCAGGTCCCCGACCTCGGAAGGTCGTCCGGCAGGGCGGCTATGGGGAAGACCCCCGGCGACGCAAGCGCTACACACCCTACACACACTAAGCACACTAAGTCCAACCGAACCTAGACGACGTCGACTTCTCGGAAAGAGGCACAGATAGAACGGTCCGACTCGGTGTCCTCTGGGCGCTCTCGATCGAGATCGCCTCATGACGCAAGGCAATCATCCACTCTTGCCAAGAGTGCCTCGCTCCCTAGACTAACGGAAGTTCGATCATCGGAGGACGAAGACGACTTCCACCCCCAGGCCGCGCTTCAAGAGACGGAGCCCGCAGTTAACACCAGCGAGGCCCCACGCTCGAAAAACACAGAGACCTCTTCCGATCCTCGACGCCAGGCATCGAAAGTCTCCGGGGCCTCCAAGGGACAGGTAAAACATTTTTCCACGCACGGGGAGGGGGGGAAACAGCGGAAAGCACATTCTACAGCATTGGATCTTTCATGGATTCACATGCTTAGAATATTCCCCGTCGTCAGACTGGGAACCCTCGGTACACATATATATAGTCATTTCCAATAGGAAAAAACTTCTGCCCTATCCCCGTCTGCGTCCTCTACGGGGCCGCCCACGTACGCCCCGTTGGACGTGATGGTATATAAGCCCCGCCCCCGCGGGTCCCTTCAGATTTCAACCGTCTCCAAAGATAGTGGGATCTCCTTGTGTATTTTCTTCAAATACTTATCGAATTGTTTCTAACTCCTGCGAGTTTGTCTGTTTGGTCCACTTCTAACTCCTACGAGTTTTGTTTGTTGGGCTGGCAATAATGTCGGGTAAGCCTCTTTTCCGCCCGTGTGCCACGTGCGGTCTAAAGAAGGTTTATGAAGGGGATGGCCATCTTGACTGCATCTACTGCCTTCACCCCCACCACTCGGCGGACCAATGTGATATTTGCAAGGGGTTTTCCCAAAAAACCCTGAAGGACCGGAATCGGCGACTGGTCTCGTGGCTGAACGACGGCGCTGGAGCGTACCCTCAGTCGGAGGTAGGATCGGTGCGCAGTATCGCCTCAGCGAAAACATCAGAAGCCCCCCGACGCTCACATCCGTCGGAACCTCCGGCCAAAAAATCACGACCTACGGAGAAGGACGTGCCTCGAAGTCATTCCTCTAAGGCCTCATCGAAAGAATCGACGAAGAAATCATCTTCCTCTTCTTCTTCGTCGAAGAAAGATAAGGACAGGCCAAAATCCTCCTCGAGCGATCAGAAAAGATCAGCTACGAGTAGAGAGGCGGATAAACGCAGGGAGAGCTCCGCGAAGGCGGGACCGCCTAAGCCACCTGCAGGCCCTCCGTCGACGACGGCGACGATCCAAGTGCCCACTCCGTCACAGTCCCCCGCCTTTCAAACGGGCTCATCGTCGACGACGATTCCCTCGTCGACGGAGTTCCAGGCCTGGAGGCCAGAAGTGTTCGACATGGGGCTACCCGACACACTGCTGCAAGAACAGGCAGTTTCGATCGCCTCCAAAGAAGACGACGGCTTCAGAATAGTGAGCCCGGAAGACCTGGGGCTACGGCCCAGATTTCCTTCTGGTGCAACCTGCTCTCAAGTTTTCACCCAGCCTCCAAATGCCCAGGCTACTCTCTCCATGGAGGTACTTTCCTCCTTACACTCGCTCTTGAAGTCCCTGGACGAAAGGCTCCCACCTGTTCCGACGACTCCCCTCGTCGACGAGCCCGGACCTTCACACCGCCCGACTAGATCGGTCGTGGGCCCAACTGCTCCAACAGTCCAGGAAGAAGGTGAGCTCTCGGACTCCCTCTCTGAACAGGGGTCAGCTTCTGGTATCTCCCTCTCGCCGTCGAGAGACCCGTCATGGGTTTCGGATGTGGAGGTGGATCCTCCGAAAAGTCCCATTCACCCGTCTCCACCGGATGACATAGGGGCCTTCCATTCCATGATGGAAAAGGCCTGCAAGGAGTTCGGTTTGACCCAACAAGAAGAAAAGAAGGACTGCTTCCTCTTTGACCACATGGGCAAGAATAGGCGTTCCGTTTTTTCGATACCGATACTGGACCACGTATGGAAAGAGGGCGTCCAAACCATGCGGCATCCATTCTCGGAACCTGCGGTCAAGGGCCGCGTAGAGAAAAAATTTAAAGTTCCAGATTCGACGCCAAAATGCCTCTCTGCGCAACCCACGCCTGACTCGGTGGTATCGGCGGCGGCGACGAGAAAGGCAAAGGCCCAGCATAAATGCTCTACGCCTCCGGATTCCGAAGCTAGACGCCAAGACGCTTTCGGTAAGAAGATCCTGTCAGTGGGAGCGTCAACAGTGAAAGCAGCGAACTCCCTGGCAATCATGGCCAGGTATGACAGGGAGATGTGGCACAGACTGGCTCCCATTATGGACCACCTCCCAGAAGAACACAGAAAATCAGCTATGTCCCTGGTTCGTGAAGGAGAAGAAGCCTCGAACCATGCTATCAATATAGCGGTGGACCTGGCAGATTCGGGGTTCAAACAAATTAACAACGGAGTGGTTCTACGACGCCAGGCCTGGCTCAAGTGCACCAACTTTAGACCCGAGGTGCAATATAAGGTCGTCGACATGCCTTTCGAAGGTGACCACCTGTTTGGCGAAAAGGTGGATGAGGCCTTGAAAGGAATGAAGGAGGACTCTGAGACGGCGCGCTCACTGGGCTCTCTCCAAAGCGGTAAGCCCTTTCGTTCCTTTCGCCCCTTTAGAGGAGCTACGGGAAACGCACGATTTGCGGGATCAAGGGATAGAGCATTCGGGAGGTCTTCATATCCGTCCCAAGGCTATAGGCGCGCCTCACAGTCCTCGACCCGACGCAGAAATTTCCAGGCCTCCAAGAGACGTCCCACTTACTCGTCGTCGACGGGAAAACAAAAAGATCAACAATGACGTTCTAGGAGGGAGAGTGTCAAGTTGCGTCGAGGAATGGGAGTCAATTACGACAGATCGGTGGGTTCTGGACACGGTGAGACTGGGACATTCCCTAAGATTCAAATCCAGACCTCCAAGACGTCCACCGATACGCCTGTCTCAACCACACCTAAGCGTCTTGCGTCGAGAGGTTGCGCTCATGCTAAAAAAAGGCGCCATCGAGTTAGTCCCTGCTTCGCAGAGAGGCTTAGGGGTTTACTCACGCTGCTTCGTAGTAAAGAAACCAAACGGGAAGTGGCGCCCCATCCTCGACCTACGGGACCTCAACAAAACCCTGCTGAGTCAAAAGTTCAAGATGCTTACTCTACAGGAAGTAATCAGATCGGTCCAAAAGAACGATTTCCTGGCGTCTCTGGACCTCCAAGATGCGTATTTTCACATTCCGGTGCGCACTCACCACAGGAGGTTCCTGAGGTTCCTAGTCGGCCAAACACACTACCAATTTACTGTGCTCCCTTTCGGCCTGAAGTCCTCCCCAAGAACCTTTACAAAGTGCCTAGCACCCGTAGCAGCCTGGCTGCGGAAGGAAGGGCATCACGTTTACCCGTACCTCGACGACTGGCTCGTGAGGGGATCCTCCCCAGCGTCGACCAACGACAGCCTATTGACCACCTTGCGACTGCTACAGCGTCTGGGATTTGCAGTGAACTACGAAAAGTCTTCACTAAAGCCCTCGAAGAGCTTGAAGTTCCTAGGTGCTCAATTCGACACCCACACGGGACTAGTGAAACCATCCCTGGAAAGGTTGTTGAAGATCAAACACCTGACAAGCCAACTTCGTTTACAGAGCAGGTTGTCAGTAAGAAAATATGCGGCTCTCCTCGGCTCCATGGCATCGTGCATCCACCTAGTCGCGAACTGCCGGTTGTTCATGAGACCTCTACAGGAGTTCCTATCAGACAGATGGAAGCAGGCCACAGGCCGCTGGTCGGACAAGATAATAGTCGACGACGAACGAGTTATCAAAGCCCTCCGATGGTGGAAAGTGGCGCGCAACCTGGACAGAGGGGTCCCCCTGCAGGAGCCGGAATTTCAGAACACCATCATTACAGACGCCTCTCTGTCGGGCTGGGGAGCACACATGTCACGTCACCAAACCCAAGGCAGGTGGTCGTCGACCGAATCTCGCCTACATATCAACGTCCTGGAGCTAAGGGCGGTGAGATGGGCCCTGAAATCTTTCCTCCCACACATCAAGGGGTCAAAAGTAAGAGTGCTCACGGACAATACGACAGCTATGTTCTACCTCATAAAACAGGGTGGCACCAGATCCAGGACCCTCTCGAAGGAAGCTCAAAAGATCTGGCATTGGGCTTTAAAACACCACATCTCCCTAGTGGCATACCACCTACCGGGAGCGAAGAACGTACAGGCGGATTCCCTGAGCAGGACTATGTCACAAATACACGAGTGGGAGCTGGACTCCACTCAACTCGGGGAAATCTTCGAAAGATGGGGGACCCCGTCGATCGATCTCTTCGCCACGGAAAGAAACCGAAAATGTGTTCAGTTCGCGAGCAGATGGCCCCAAACAGGCTCCCTGGGGGAAGCGTTCTCGTTTCCGTGGACAGGCAAGTTCCTCTACGCCTTCCCTCCATTTCCCCTCATACGGAGGACGATCCAGGGGATCCACAGGTACAATTGCCGGGTCATCCTAGTGGCCCCGCGCTGGCCGAGGCAACCATGGTTCTCAGACCTCCTTCATCTGTCGCTGGATCAGCCGATACCATTCAGAAAAGTGCCGAACCTCCTGTCCAGGGACGAGGGGACCGTGTGGCACCACAATCCGGACAGCCTGAACTTAACTGCATGGCTCCTGACTTCTCGGAGTTCGGGAACCTAAAAGTCTCGACTGATTGCCGAAGGATTCTGCAGGCGGCCAGGGCCCCGTCCACTAACAAATCATATGTAAGCAAATGGAAAAGGTTCTGTATATGGTGTCAAACACAACAAAATATACAACCTTTGGAAGTAACTCCGGAGCAAATCCTCCCGTATCTTCTTCATCTTGCGGAGAGCGGACTGTCATCATCGTCAATCAAAGTACACCTGGCGGCTGTTTCGAGATTTACAAGAAGAAGACAGTCCCCTCCACTATTCAGTGACAGGCTAGTGAAGCATTTCATGAAGGGTCTGTTTAGAACCTTCCCTCCGGAAAAACGGTTCCCACCGTCGTGGAGTCTGAACACGGTTCTAGCTGCCTTAATGAAGCCTCCCTTTGAGCCAATGTCCTCTTCATCTCTACAATTTCTATCTTGGAAACTCGCGTTCCTAGTTGCCATCACTTCGGCTAGAAGAATATCGGAACTACAGGCACTGGTCATAGACCCTCCATATCTGAGGTTCTTTAAGGACAAAGTTATTTTATCAACTAACCCTTCATTCATCCCAAAAGTACCGTCGGTCTATCATAAGCACTCGACCCTGGTACTCCCTACTTTCTTTGCATCTCCTTCGTCGACGGCGGAGAAGGCTCTTCACACTCTGGACGTCAAAAGGGCGCTAAAATTTTACCTGCAAAAAACGCAAGATATCAGAGCCACCAGACAGCTATTCGTCGCTTACGGCCCCTCGGCTAGGGGTAAGGCTATCTCCAAACAAGGTCTGGCTCGCTGGGTCTCCTCGGCGATTACCCTGTGTCATTCCAAGGCCGGGAGACCCCTACTACATCGTCCCAGAGCCCATTCCACGAGATCGACATCTTCCTCCGTGGCTCTATGGGCAGGAATTCCGCTGACGGACATCTGCCAGGCGGCGGCATGGTCTGTTCCGCACACGTTTACGCGCCACTACTGCCTGGAAAAGCAGCACGCGGATGAGGTACAAATGGGAAGGGCAGTGCTTCGCCACCTTTTTCAATGAGGTAAGCCAAAGTTTCAAGAATAATGCTGCCTATTATTTGGCCTCAGCTGTTTTTTCAGAGTGTATACATGAATGTACATAGTTTATTGACCTAAACATAAGTGGTCGGGTAGATATATGCGCAAGGGGTGCATACTGAGTCATATGACATAGCATTGTATGGCGGAAATCCGTTTCGTATCAGTATAATAAGTTGTTGCTTACATACATGGTGTAAACGGTAGTGTTTGGGGGTGTCTCTACGAATGTAAGTTACATTGCACTCTCACCTCCTTCTTGATGTTACTGCTTTACAATCTATTCTAAGCATGTGAATCCATGAAAGATCCAATGCTGGAGAAGGGAGTAGTTTCTTACCTGTAACTCCATTTCTCCAGCGTTGGTATCTTTCATGGATTCACATGCGCCCTCCGGCCTCCCCGGACTGCAATGTGGAAGATTGGTATGTAAGCAAATTTTCCCCCGTTATCTTGGAGGGGTCGAAATCTGAAGGGACCCGCGGGGGCGGGGCTTATATACCATCACGTCCAACGGGGCGTACGTGGGCGGCCCCGTAGAGGACGCAGACGGGGATAGGGCAGAAGTTTTTTCCTATTGGAAATGACTATATATATGTGTACCGAGGGTTCCCAGTCTGACGACGGGGAATATTCTAAGCATGTGAATCCATGAAAGATACCAACGCTGGAGAAATGGAGTTACAGGTAAGAAACTACTCCCTTCTTCCACTCCTGTAAAACCATCCTTCCCCCCGAAGCAGACAGACAAATACAAGTCTACTGGGAGATCAACATCCAGCAAGGGTACCCTTGATAAGTCCCCTAAAGTGCCTACTAAACTCATCCCCTGTTCCAAAGAATGGTCCAGTGAAGACATAGACAGGGTCATGTCAAGGATGTCTTCCTTGGCAGATTTTTACGACAAAAATCCAGAGCATTTCCTCTCGTATGACCCTCAGGGGGCCACACCCTCAGGTTCCACTGATCCTATCCCCCTAAGTAAAAAGGCCCGGTTCGAAAGACCTGAACCCTTTGAGGTGCAGCCTTACTCTACTCCATACTCTACTCCACACCCCAGGTACCAAGGAGAGCCTTTCCCTGAGGGGGACCAGGAGTTTGAAATTATGGAGGAACAAACCGGGACGGAATACTATGCGGATAATGAGGATCAGGAGGAGGGAGAAGATGAGCAGGAAATTTACAGAGTAGATTCCCCGGTAGAGAACGAAGCCCCAATTACCGACTCGCCAGTCGATAACCATCCCCTCCTTAATGAGGTTCTCGCTCGCGCGGCAGAACATTTTCACATCGATACCCACGGGGTACAGGAGGAAAGGGACTTCGCAGAAGAGTTGGTGGGAGAGAGGAGGCCGGTCGCTCAGAGCATCCCTATCCTTAAATCCATCCAACGAAGAATAGATCCGTCCCTGGTGAACCCAAACCTCACCAGAGCAGTCAACCCCAGGGTCGAAAAACTTTTCCGGGCAGCCCAGTCTGACCCTCTCTATATAAGAGGACATCTTAAACCAGACTCCCTAGTTGTTAACAACACTCGGAAGAGGGCTGGAACACCCTTATCTTCGTCAGAAGCTCCTCCCGACAAGGAGAGCAAGAAACTTTACGGGTTTGGCAGGAAGGTAGCCTCAACGTCCGCCTACCAAGCAAGGATTGCTAACTCCAGCACCCTGTTGGCCAGCTACAACTGCCATCAATGGGAAGAGGTCGCGGCACTCATAGCCTCTGCTCCTGAACCGTTAAAGGGCCAATTGGCTCGGATCTCGGCAGAAGGGAGAGCCGTGTCTAGTTGCATATTGAAAGCAACTTTCGACGCCGCGGACAACGCAGGGAGATTGATAGCAGAAGGTACTGTTATCAAAAGACGTGCGTGGTTACGGCAGTCGGGGTTCAAAACAGAAACTCAGGCTTCATTAATAGACAAGCCGGTGGAACCCGATCTATTGTTTGGGAAAGCGGTCGAAGACGCACTGAAAAACGCCAAGGACGAATACGAAACACTGAAATCCCTTGGCCAACTAACCAACAAACCCCCTAACCAGAGGGGGAACAGTAATTTTCGTCGCCCACGCGGCCAAAATTCACAAAGAGGCAACTATGCCCAGGGACAGGGTACACAGTGGAACAACAGCCAGCAGTCTACCCAAAGTTACGGCAGGGGTAACAAAAGAGGTCGTGGGAGAGGCAGAGGCAGCCCCAACAAGGGAGGTGGCACGCCTCCACCAAAGCAGTGACGCTCAGTTCAGGGTCCCTTCTCACGCAACCCCAGTAGGGGGACGCATTTCCAACTTCACCCAGGCTTGGGAAGGGATCACCTCAGACAGATGGGTGCTGTCAATAGTGTCCACAGGATATTGTATAGAATTACTGCAGCATCCCCGGAACCATCCTCCACGACAAAGAGTACACTCCTTAGAACATCAGAAGATCCTTCTCGAGGAGATCGCCATTCTGCTAGAAAAGGACGCGATAGAACTCGTCCCAGGACACCAGGTAAACAAGGGTGTCTATTCAACTTACTTCCTTGTGCCAAAGAAAGATTTGACAATGCGCCCAGTATTGGACTTACGGCCTGCCAACAAGTATGTGAAGCCCCAGAAATTCCGTATGACCACGCTACAAGAGGTAATCCCCCTCCTAAAAAAGGGGGGATTACATGGCAACCTTGGATATGAAAGATGCTTATTTTCATATTTCCATGCTCCCGGCGCACAGAAAGTACTTGCGCTTCAAGGTGGACAGTCGCCACTACCAATTCAAGGTACTGCCCTTCGGGATAGCTTCAGCACCAAGGGTATTCACCAAAGTACTGGCGGTGGCAGCTGCACACCTACGCAGGGAGGCAATCCCAGTGTACCCTTATCTGGACGACTGGCTCATAACGGGGGAAACCCCAGGAATTTGCAGGACAAACATTCAAAGGACTATCGACCTCCTCCACGAATTAGGCTTCTCAATCAACAAGAAGTCAAGCCTGGTGCCAAGCACCTCAAAACAGTTCCTAGAAGCAATCCTAGATAGTCAGAAAGGGTTGACCTTCCCTTCGGAAGAGAGAATTCGGAATATACTACTGCAAATTCCACATTATCAGTCCGGTCAACAAATAACGGTACGCAAAGCAATGCGGTTACTGGGCATGATGGCGTCATGCATTTACCTGGTCCCCCACGCGCGACTGCGCATGCGTCCCATGCAGGAATGGTTGGCGAAACAGTGGTCTCAGGCAAGTGGTTAGTGGGACGATCTAGTGGTCGTTTCGCCAACACTTGTACAGAGCCTACACTGGTGGACAAGAGAGAATCTCGCATGGGGAAAACCCTTTTACGATCCCGAAGTACAGGCAGTGGTGACTACAGATGCATGCCTGACTGGGTGGGGAGCTCACCTTCTCCACCACACAGCTCAGGGTCTCTGGTCTCACTCAGTAGCCAAGAACCACATAAACCTGCTAGAGCTTCTGGCAGTATTCAGAGCGCTTCAGGCGTTCGAGCCCCATCTACTAAACTTGTCGGTGCAGATCCGGACGGACAGCACGACAGCCATGTTCTATCTGAACAAGCAAGGAGGGACTCGTTCGCCAAATCTGTCCAAGCTTGCCCAGAAAATCTGGATATGGGCACTCAGACGGAACATCTTCCTGTCATCGCAACATGTTCCAGGGGAGCTCAATTCCCTAGCGGATGCTCTAAGCAGAAACTCCCTCCCAGAAGAACACAAATGGGTCCTTCACAGAAAGATCGTAGGAGATCTCTTCTTTCAGTGGGGTTTCCCCACTATAGACTTATTCGCCACAAGCGAAAACAAACAATGCCCAGGATTTGCATCCAGGTTCCCCCAGCCAGACTCCCAAGGGAACGCCCTGTGGATGAACTGGTCAGGGATGTTTGCGTACGCTTTTCCACCAACTCCTCTCATCAGGAAGGTGGTGTACAAGATGAACAAGGAATCGATGACGCTCATCCTAGTTGCTCCCATGTGGGCGAGACAACCATGGTTTCCACACCTACGCAGGATGGCGGTGTGCGAGCCCATCAAACTTCCAGCCTGGTACAACCTACTGTCCCAGCAACAAGGTCAAACAGTGCACCAGCAACCCAACTCAATGAACCTGGCAGCATGGCTCCTGAGGTCATAGTTTGGACATCTCAATTTACCACAGAGGTGTATGGACATCCTAAAAGAATCCAGGAAACCAAACACAAGGCACTGTTACTTTGACAAGTGGAAGAGATTCGTTATTTGGTGCCAGAATAAACAAATCAACCCTGTTGATTGCACTCCTTCCAACATTGTGACTTACATGCTCCACCTGCTGGATGCAGGATTGGTTTTTAACTCTCTGAAAGTACACCTGGCAGCCCTCTCGGCTTACACCACATCCCATAACAGGGTGTCGTGGTGGAAAGTACCAGTAGTTAAAGCCTTCATGGAAGGAGTAAAGAGACTTCACCCACCGCCAGGATGGGACCTTAATGTGGTGCTAGCTAAGCTCATGGGGCCCCCTTTCGAACCCATACATAAAAGTAGTCTCAAACACCTGACTTATAAAACGGCCTTCTTAGTAGCCATTACCTCTATAAGAAGGGTCAGTGAAATTCAGGCTCTGTCAGTGCAGGATCCTTTCTTTACTATCCACAAAGACAAACTGGTTTTACGCACACACCCTAGGTTCTCACCTAAATTTATATCAAAGTTCCATGTAAACCAGTCCATAGAGCTTCCGGCTTTCTTCCAGAACCCGCAAAGCTCGGCTGAGGTGAAACTACACACCCTAGATGTGCGTAGGGCAGTCCTCTACTATGTAAATAAAACCAGACCGCTAAGGAAAACGGATCAACTGTTTGTCTCCGTAGCTACAGGCAGAGAGGGAGATCGCGTCTCTAAGGGCGCTATCTCGAAGTGGATTATCAACTGTATACAGCTGTGTTACTCTCTTTCTGAAAAAACTCTGCCTTTTACGCCAAGAGCCTACTCTACTAGAGGCATTGGGGCCACTCTGGCTTTCATTGCAAATGTTCCCCTCGACACCATTTGCAAAGCAGCTACTTGGAGCTCTATTCACACTTTTACTCAGCATTACTGCATTGACACTCATTCCAAGACAGATACACAAGTGGGACAAGCGGTTCTAAGACACCTGTTTGCTCATAACCCTTCTCACATCCCACCTCCTTCTTCTGGTACTGCTCGCTAATCTATGCACAGCATGTGATCTAAGCAGATTCCACAAGCCTCAGAAGGGATACATTACTCACCGTAATCGTATTTCTGATGCTTGTATCTGCTTAGATTCACATGCGACCCACCCTTCCTCCCCTCCGAGAGAAGGCACATGATTGCTTGTAGTCTTACCTTTCTGTCTATCTGCTTGGATTATCTGTACTCACGCTACTCCTCATGCTTCCTCATGTCAGAAAAAATACAATCTGAGGATCCTAGACGCGTGAGGGATCTTGGGTACAGTGGACGTCACACTAGGGATAGTATTACTGGCACGCCTGTGTCGACGCCCATTTTTGAGTTTCGAAAAACAAACTGTAATACTCCGCAGCTTCCACTAGATGTCGGCCTATGCACAGCATGTGAATCTAAGCAGACACAAGCATCAGAAATACGATTACGGTGAGTAATGTATCCCATATATATATATATATATATATATATGTGTATCTTTCTGAGGCTTGTGGAATCTGCTTAGATCACATGCTGTGTATAGTATTACAGTTGTTTTTGAAACTTGAAAAGGGACGTCGACAGGGCGTGCCAGTAATACTATCCCTAGTGAGACGTCCACTGTACCCATGATCCCTCACGTGTCGAGGTCCCTCAGATTTGTTTTTTCCGCCATTCTAGACAGACGGAGTTCCTCTTTCGGCATAAAACCATTGACTTATTTCAATTATCGATAGTAATTCTTTCTATCCTTTTCTTCACCAACCTCCGAAACATCATGCCGGTGAAGACAGACAACTGCCCGTTGAAGGACTACATTGATGGACCGTTAGGCCTTGGAAGGCTGCCTCGGGCCTCAGCCCAGACAGTAAGGAGAGAGGGGGAGGTCATTTTAGGATGTATATTCCCCCTTTCCTACATTTTTTTCACCCAACTGCCATAGTATGTACTTCTGGACGAAACCCCATTTAAATTCTGCCCCAAGTGCAATCGTAAATTCCTGTGGGTAGACAAACATTTAGTCTGTAACTTGTGACCCAAGAGACCACGTCAAAACGTCTTGTCGAGTGTGAGACGTTGAAGGACCGCTCCACAAAACGCTGGGCCCACTATGCCACGCAACTCGAGTCCATGGAGGTAGAAGGCGCCTTTAGCGATGGCAGCAACGCAGCTGTTTCGGATGCAAGGTCCGACGGGGTAGCTTCGGCTACCCAAGCACTGGCCCGACCCCGGAGGACAGGCCGGCGGCCATGTTATGGGGACTACACCCGGAGGCAGAAGCGCTACAAAGACACCCACCACTAAACACATAACCCCAAGTCGAGACTCGACACCTGGGTCAAGTGATCGACAGCGTTTGACACCCGTGGAAAGGTCTGTTGAGTCCCTGTCCTCTGTGCACTCTTGCTGGAGATCGCAGCACGACAGGGACCAACCATCAAAAGACGGCAAGGGTGACGCCCGTAAAACTCCATCTGAGGGTCTATCGTCTGCTGACGAGGCTTCAGACCTATCCGCATCCGAAATTCGATGCTCGGCGTCCGTTCAGGTAGTAGGCCCCAAAAAGTCAGATAAACACGGCTCTGGGCCCTAGGGTTGGGGAAAGGAACACAAAAAGAAGTCCTCAAAAACACCTCATAGGGATAAAAGCCCTCTTAGGGAAAAAAAAAACCTCAGAACGAAAAACCTACAGAATCTAGGCACATAGAAAAACCTAGAGAATCTAGGCCCATATCTCATAAAGATTAACAAAAGTCTAAGGTAACACCTCCCACAGATGAGGATTTAAGACTTCCTTCAGAACCTTTGGTAATCCCAAGTTCAAAAAAATGGTCTTCACAAGACATAGACAGGGTGATGAGAAGAATGACCTTTATGGTCAATTTCTACAAGAACCCTGCATGCTTCCAGAGTTTCCACTCCACTCCCCCCACCTCAGCTCCCTCTGGGTCACAAGTCTCTGCTCTACCTACTCAACCCCGTTGTGAAAGGTCTCGTACAGATGTTCCATTGCAAAGTACAGTCATAGAACTCTATGACCCAGAATCAAAGCATAAAGATCTCTCTTTTGTAGAGGCAGCTGACCCTCAATTTGATGATAGGAGACAGCAGACCCTTATTATGGGGATGACAAGGACCAAGAGGCTGACCCAGAGGCCAATATGTACTCTATATACTCTCCTATTGAACAAGACACTCCTATTGTTGATTCTCCTATTGATAATCAACCCCTTCTTAATGGGGTGCTAGCCAAGGCAGCTGAGCACTTTCAAATTGACACCCAGGAGGTACAGGAGGATAAGGTTTTTGCGGAACATATCCTTGAGAACAAAAAGACAGTAGCGCAGTTTATTCCTCTACTGAAGTCCGTGTAGAGCAGGATACTACCATCATTAGAAGCCCCTAACCTTACAATGGCTGTAAACCCACGTGTAGAGAAACTATTTAAACCCGCCCTTCAGACCCATTATATATTAGAGGGCAGCCGAAGCCAGGTTCATTAGTTGTGACTACAACTAGAAAGAGAGCGGGCACCCCCCTTGCTTCCTCTGAGGCCCCACCCGACAAGGAAAGCAAAAAGATTTACGCCATGGGTAGAAAGTTCGCCTCCTCTGCCGCTTATCAGACCAGAATTGCAAACAATGTGACACTTTTGGCCAGTTACAACTGCCATAAGTGGGAGGAAGTGTCGGCTTTACTTTAATCTGCCCCAGAGCCACTGAAGTCCCAGCTAGCACAGGTGGCTGCAGATGGGAGGGCAGTGTCAAGCTGTTTACTTAAGACTTAACTTTGACGCAGCGGACAATGCCGGAACAATCATTGCTCAAGGTACTGTTATTAAAAGGCATGTGTGGCTGCGCCAGTCAGATTTCATACCAGAGACGCAGGCCACCCTAATAAACATGCCTATTGAACCCAATGTGCTCTTCGGTAAGCCTGTCGAAGACGCCCTTAAGACAGCCAAGGACGAGTATGACACGCTTAAATCGTTGGGTCAACTCAACAACAAGCCTTCCAGGCATAGGGGTAATGGCAATTTTTGCCGTTTTCACGGCCAAAGTTCTCAATGGGGATCCAACTACAGTCAAAGCCAGGGATCCTCCTGGGGAAATAATCAAGGTCAATCCTCCCAGGGCTATCCTAGAGGACAACGCAGAGTTCGGGGGAGGGGCAACCCCTCGGGGTGGCACACCACCTCAAAAGCAGTGACATTCTGCTTCGGGTGCCCTCCCATGCCTCTCGAGTAGGAGGACGCATTTCCAGCTTCACCCATGCATGTGAGGGAATCACCGCAGACAGATGGGTACTGTCCACAGTAGCAGGTGGATACTGTACAGAACTGCTCCAAAGACCCCACAACCACCCCCCCACGCCAGAAGATCCACTCAGAAGAACACCAGCGTATCCTTCTCGAGTAGATAGCCACACTTCTAATAAAGGACGCAATTGAAGTCATCCCGGCCAACCAGGTAAATGGAGGTATTTATTCAACTTACTTCCTTGTGCCAAAGAAAGATTTAACAATGCACCCAGTATTAGATTTGCGCCCTGCAAACAAGTATATCAATCCACAAAAGTTCTGCATGACTATGCTACAAGACGTAATCCCTCTACTAGAAAAGGGGGATTACATGGCAACACTGGATATGAAAGATATTATTTTCATTTCAATGTTCCCAGCGCACAGAAGATTGTTGCGTTTCAAGATAGCAAAACCAGCACTACCAATTCAAAGTGCTGCCCTTCGGAATAGCCTCTGCTCCAAGTGTATTCACAAAAGTAATGGCGGTGGTGGCAGCGCACCGGCGCAGGAAGGCAATCCCAGTGTACCCTTACCTAGACAACTGGCTCTTTACAGGGAAGTCCCCCCCCCCCTAATTTGCAGACAAATCATTCAAATGACAATCAACCTTGTCTTTCAATTGGTCTTCTCCATCAACGAAAAAAGTCAAGCCTAGTGCCAAGCACTTGAAAACAGTTCCTAGAAGTTGTCTTAAACACACAAGAGGGGTTGTTCTTTCAGTCAGAGGAAAGAGTACAAAATGTGTTACTGCAAATACTGCATTATCAGGCCGGCTGCCAGATAAGGGTGCGCAAAGCTATGCGTTTAATAGGCATGATGGCATATTGCATTTACCTGGTTCCTCACGCGCCCCTGCGCATGCGACCCATGCAGGAGTGGTTGATGAAACAGTGGTCTCAGGCAAGTGGTCAGTGGGACAATCTAGTGGTCGTTTCGCCAACACTTGTACAAATTCTTCACTGGTGGACATGGGAAAATCTAATGAAGGGCAAACCCTTCTATGATCCAGAGATACAGGCAATTGTCACGGCAGACACCTCTCTAGCGGGTGGGGGGCTTACTACCTTCACCACACAGCTCAGGGTCTGTGGTCTTGCACTGTAGCTCAGAACCACATCAATCTGCTAGAATTTCAGGCATTTGAATCCCATTTAACGAACCAATCTGTGCAGATCCTAACAGACAGCACTACGGCGATGTTTTATATCAACAAACAGGGGAGTACACGTTCTCCAAATCTATCCAGACTTGCGGAGTAAATTTGGAAATGGGAACTCAAACGGAAGATGTTCCTGTTGTCACAGCACGTTCCAGGGGAACCCAACTCTCTGGCAGACTCGTTAAGCAGAGATCCCCTACCAGAGGAACACGAGTGGCGCCCTTCTACACAAAGGAGTCGTAGAACACCTCTTCTCTCAATGGGGTTTCCCCAGAATACTTATTTGTCACAAGCGAAAACAGTCAATGCCCAGACTTCGCGTCCAGGTTCCCCCAGCCAGGCTCCAAGGGGAACGCCCTATGGATGAACTAGTCAGTGAAATTTCCTTACGCTTTTCCCCCCAACGCCTCTCGTGGGGAAAGTGGTCAACAAGATACACAAGGAACCGATGATGCTTATCCTATTTGCTCCTATGTGGGCAAGGCAACCATGGTATCCAGATATGCGCAAACTGGTGATGTGCAATCCCATCAAACTCCCGTGCCAGTACAACCTACTCTCTCAGCACGAGGGACTAACGGTGCACCCACAGCCTCACTCAATGAACTTGGCAGCATGGCTCCTAAGGTCATAGAGTTCGGACATCTCAACCTGCCCCAGAGATGCATGGATATCTTGAATCAAGAAAAGCAAAGACTAGGCACTGTTACTTTGCCAAATGGAGCAAATTCGTAATTTGGTGCCAGTCTAAACAAATCAACCCCATAGAATGTACTCCTTCTCCAGCATGGGGTCTGGCATGGGTTCACATGCTCATGAATATTCCCCGTCGTCAGGCTGGGAATCCTCGGTAAAGAAAAAACCAGTATCAGTTTTGTTTCTGATCTGTCTTTCGTAGTAGTAACCAATCACTGATCTCTGCGTCATACTGACCACAGCCAATGACTGCCCTTTACCTAAGCCCCGCCTCTGGCAGCCATCTTCAGATTTTTACCGCACGTTCATGTGTTGGGATCCTCGTGCTATTGCTCTCGAGCGTTAGTGCTATTTTTTTCACGTTTTTTCTCAAAAACTTCGTTTTTTCGGTCAAAAGAGCCTCAAGCTCCACCGACTCTCCATCCGATCAACGGGGACCCGTGTCGGATTCGTCTACGCCCCTCAAGGGTGAAGATTTCATCGCGCTACGCTTTTGGAGGACTCCAGAAGTTTCTCAGGCCCATCTCGGTCTTGGCCCAGGAGAAGGGAAGCTCGACGCCCGGAAAGCTGTTCAGGGTCTGCCCTGGATGCCAGCTGCAGAATGTCTTTAAGGAAGACGAACACTCCTTTTGTCTTTACTGCCTACATGAGGACAAGACGCACGTGGAGAAGGACTGTGCGTTTTGCGGCAACATGTCGGAGCGGACCATGAAGGACCGCCATCAACGTCTCGCCAACTGGCTGGAAGGGAAGAGCCCGTCCAGCGAGAAGAAGAGGAAGAAATCCGAGCGGTCTTCTAAGACCTTTGAGGACGCCCCGGCGACGGGGGTCCAAGACAAGGCCAAGCACCGTGAGTCCGCTGGCACCGGCAGCGCCGAACGGTCGGGCTCTACGGGCGCCAGGCAGGGCGCACCCTCCCCAGCACCATCAACCACGAGCCAACGCTCTAGGTCGGGTAAGAGGAAGGCCGAGCACCCGGCGAAGCTCCTGGAGAGGCCCCGGTCGAGCTCGAAGGCGGAGGGGGAGCGAGGCAGTGTCCCCCCCCTCAAGGAGAAGGCGGTGAGCGCACCTAAAGTGGTGAAAGCCTTAATCCATCCGGCCAAGGCCTCTATCGAGACAGTCGCGGCGGCCCTGGCTCAGCCTGTGGAGGCTACACCAGTGGTGGCGACCTCGGGGCTCAGAGTCTCCCTGCCACCGCGGAGGGAGTCCTCTTTTATGCCCATCGACAGGACCCCCGTGAAACCTCCGACGGAGAAGAAAAAGGGGGGGCAGGAGGTCGTCGTGGATTCGGCCTCAACCTCTGAGGAAGAACTGATCGAGGTCTTAAGCCACGGCGTTGGCGTGGAAGAAGACCAGCCCGTCGGGAAGGATCCCGACGCAGGAGACGACGACATCGTCGAGGGTACCGACGGGGCCCCTGACCGCCCGTCGGACTCCCCTCTGCCAGCGCCGCAAGACAACTCGGGGGCCATTTTGTTGGCTATACAGTCCTTATGCTCAGAGATAAGGACGAGACTGCCGTTACCAGTGGAGGAACCACTCCCGTCGGGGGACCCGGAACCAGGCCCTTCTGGCAGCCCCCCTCCTAAGAAAAGAAGGATTCACCCTCCACCTCCTTTTCAGCCGTCGCGCCCCGTTCAGCCCTCCTCCCCGTACACGACTCGAGGGGATGATACGGGGACTGACACGACCGCGACGGGTACGGACGACGAGGTGTAAGACGAGGATCTGCCGTAGTCACCTCCCACCCGGGCTTCCCCGCCCGACGAGATTGGATCTTTTCACTCCATGATCGCCAGGGCATCCGAGCTCTTCCAGCTCTGCCCTGAGGAGAAGAAGAAGGAAGGTTTCCTTTATCAGCGGCGCGAGGCCAAGAGAAAGACGGTCCTCGCGGTACCTCTACTGGACGATATTTGGGATGAGGGCCTCGCCCTCCTCAAGAACCCATCCACGACGCCGGCTAGAAGAGACCGGTACGAGAAGAAGTACCGGGTCCTGGACGCGGCCCCCTTGTGCCTCCGGGCACAGCCTACCCCGGACTCCATCGTCTCCGCGGCGGCCAGGAAGACAGGAAGAAAGCGGGGGGGTGCGGCCTCCACGTCGACTTCCCCGCCGGACGGCGAGGGAAAGAAATTGGACACGATGGGGCGCAGGGTCATCTCGTCTGCAGCGACGACGATTAAGGCGGCCAACGCCTTGGCTATCGTAGCCCGCTACGACAGGGAGCTGTGGTACAAACTGGCTCCCCTGCTGGACTTCCTACCGGACGACAAGAGGGCGGATGCCCTGGAGATCTTGCAGGAAGGTGAGGTGGCGTTGGACCACGCCATCACGATTGCGACGGACATCGCCGACACTGGATTTCGCCAGTTGGGCAACGGCGTGTGCCTTAGACGGCGTGGATGGCTCAAGGCTACTGACTTCCGTCAAGACGTACAGACCAGAGTCCTGGACATGCCGTTCGATGGGAACAACCTGTTTGGGAAAAAAGTGGACGATTCCCTTCAGGCCATTAAAGCGGACACAGAGACGGCCCAGGCTCTCTGGGTTCTCCAGCAACGGCGGCCGCCCTTTCGGAGCGGCGGAGGCAAGGGCGCCTCCAAAGGTTCCGGCGGCGGATTTTCCACCTACCGTCAAGCCGCCCGTTCGTCGTCTCAGGAAGCTTACAGGGGACGAGGCAAGTCAGGCGGACCCCGCCGTCGTCGCCAAGGAGGTCAAGGCGGCAAAGCCTCGTCTAAGCAGGATTGAACCGGCCGTGGGGTCGGGCCCCCACCGAAGCACCCCGGTGGGAGGCCGGCTGGCGAGCTTCGTCAGCGTGTGGGAGTCCATCTCCACCGACCGTTGGGTGCTGGACGCCCTAGCCCAGGGCCACGCGCTCGAGTTTCAAAGAAGGTGCCCGCGCGTCCCCCCTGTGGCCAGGAAAGAGCTTCACGTCCCTCAGCTTCTCCTGGAGGTAAAGGCAATGCTCAGGAAGGGCGCCATCGAACTCGTCCCAAAGAGGCTTCGGGGCTCCGGAGTTTACTCAAGATACTTCCTCGTGAAGAAGAAGGTGGGAGGATGGCGCCCCATCCTAGACCTATGACGGCTGAACAAGTTCATCAAGGCACAGAAGTTCCGGATGGTCACCCTCCAGCACGTCCTGGGTCAGCTGGAGGAGGGCGACTTCCTGTCGTCGTTGGATTTGGAGGATGCCTACTTCCATATTCCCATCCTAAAGGGGCACCGAAAATTTCTCAGGTTCGTGGTCCAAGGGCGTCCCTATCAGTTCAGAGCCCTTCCCTTCGGACTACGGTCGGCACCCAGGGTATTCACCAAGTGCCTTGCACCAGTGGCCGCGCAGCTGCGCCGAGAGGGGATCCACGTCTACCGCTACCTGGACGACTGGCTCATCTGAGCCAAGACGAGGGAGCTCGCCGTGGAGCACACGGCAAGGACCATCCAACTTCTCACGGACCTGGGATTCTCCGTGAACTACGCCAAGTCCCACCTGGTACCCGCGCAAGACGCACTGTTTCTGGGAGCGAAGCTCGATACAGTGTCCCTTCTGGCCTCCCCGTCGGAGGAAAGGACCACGGCCATCCTGGGCAAGGTACAGCGGATGTTGGTTGCCGACGCGGCCAAGTTGAGGTCCATCAAGTCCCTCCTCGGAATGATGTCTTCTTGCATCTACCTCATTCACATGTGCAGGCTCCGGATGCGCCCGTTGCAGGAGTTCCTGGACGCGCGCTGGATCCAAACGACGGGCAGCTTCGAGGAGAGGATCACACTCGACGAGAGTTTCCGACGAGCGATCCGGTGGTGGAGCACCCGCGCGCATCTGACGGCGGTCATGGACTTCCAGACCCCAGGCCACCAGGAGACAGTGACCACGGATGCCTCCCTGGAAGGGTGGGGAGCGCACACCGAAAATCTGCACGCGAGAGGCCTTTGGCTCCCGACGGAGAAGTCCCTCCATATCAACGTCCTGGAGCTCCGTGCAGTGTTTTGGGCCCTCAGGTCCTTCCTTCCGTCCCTCAAGGGCAAGGTGGTGAGGATCTTCACCGACAACACCACCACCACGTTTTACTTCAGGAAACAGGGCGGAACCAGGTCCCCAGCACTGTCCAAGGAGGCGCAGGAACTGTGGCATTGGGCCGTCGCCCAAAGGATGTTTCTGGTGCCGTTTCATCTGGCAGGGATAAAAAACACCATCGCCGACTCACTCAGCAGGGAGCTGCGCTCGTGCCACGAGTGGGAACTACGGCAGGATCTAGTGGATCGCCTCTTCCGACGGTGGGGCACACCCCAGATCGACCTGTTTGCGACGGCGACGAACTCCAAGTGCCGGAGGTTCGCCAGCAGGTTTCCCCAGCCGAGGAGCATGGGCGATGCTTTCTCGTTCCCCTGGGAGGGCCTGTTCCTATACGCGTTCCCTCCATTGCCACTGCTGATCCGGCTCATCAACCAGCTCAAGAGGTCACGGTGCAGGATGATCCTCGTCGCACCTGCGTGGCTGAGGCAGATATGGTTCCCGGATCTTCTGGACTTGTCAGCGTCCCCGTCAATCAAGCTGCCAGTGGACGCGGATCTGCTCTCCAGGGAAGGAGGCGCCATCCTCCACCACGACCCGAAGTCGCTGAACTTGCAGGCCTGGCTCCTGCAGCGCTAGAGTTTGGAGGATACGACATACCGGCCGACTGCAGAGAGGTTCTTGCAAAGGCCAGGGCGTCCTCGACTCTTAAATGCTACGGACACAAATGGAAGAGGTTCTCTGTCTGGTGCCACGCACAGAAGATTAACCCTCTAAGGATTACGGCTCCCCAAGTACTGCCGTACCTGTTGACGCTGGCCAAAGCTGGACTGGCACACGCGTCCATCAAGATTCATCTTGCTGCGATCTCCCGATACACCAGAACCACGGGGCGGACGTCCTTGTGGTCTCATCGTCTGGTGAAAGAGTTCATGAAGGGACTGTTCAGATCGTTCCCGCCGATGAAGGCTCCGGCCCCGGCGTGGGAGCTCAACGTGGTGCTGACCAAGCTCATGGGACCTCCGTTCGAGCCTCTGCACTCGGCCCCGTTGAAGTTCCTGTCGTGGAAAACAGCGTTTCTTGTGGCCATCACCTCCGCATGACGGGTGGGAGAGATCCAGGCCCTTTCCTGCAAGGCCCCGTACTTGACTTTTCACGACACGAGGGTGGTGCTCAGGACGCACCCCTCCTTCATGCCCAAGGTGCCGTCGGACTTCCACCTCAACGAACCCTTGGTGTTGCGTGTGTTTTTCCCGTCGCCTTCGTCGCCGGCTGAGAGGACTTTGCACTCGCTGGATGTGGCTAGAGCGCTGAAGTTCTACGTGGACCGCACAAAGTGTTTTCGGAAGACGTCACAACTCTTTGTGAACTTTGGACCTGTCAATCAGGGGAAGGCTTTCTCGAAGGCCTCCATTTCCAGATGGCTCTCCGGCTGTATCATGTACTGTCATCGGTTGGCAAACCGACCGCTGCCTGGCCGTCCGAGAGCCCATTCCACCAGAGCGATCGCAGCTACCACGGCGTTCCTATCTGGTGTGCCCCTGCTGGACATATGCAGGGCTGCTACGTGGAGGTCGACGCACACCTTCACGAAATTCTACTGCGTCGATCGGGATTCCAGGGAGGAGTCCAGGGTCGGCCAAGCAGTGCTGCGCAACCTGTTCGCCTGAGGTGAGCCTGGTGAGGAGGTAAGATTGCTTAATGTTGAGTTTGATGTAATGCTTAATGTTGAGCCTTTGCCACCTCCCGTGGTTGTGCATGTGTGTACTGCTATGTATTCTTTATTCATGAGCATGTGAATCCATGCCAGACCCCATGCTGGAGAAGGAAGAAGTTACTTACCTGTAACTGTTGTTCTCCAGCATGGGTCTGGCATGGTTTCACATGCGAACCCTCCCGCCTACCCCTCTGCGGCTCTTCACTTGGTCATACTGCCACTTCACGTGCTTCCAAATCTGAAGATGGCTGCCAGAGGCGGGGCTTAGGTAGAGGGCAGTCATTGGCTGTGGTCAGTATGACGCAGAGATCAGTGATTGGTTACTACTACGAAAGACAGATCAGAAACGAAAATGATACTGGTTTTTTCTTTACCGAGGATTCCCAGCCTGACGACGGGAAATATTCATGAGCATGTGAATCCATGCCAGACCCATGCTGGAGAACAACAGTTACAGGTAAGTAACTTGTTCTATCCCACATTCTAACTTATATGTTCCATTTGCTAGACGCAGGGTTAGTATTCAACTCCCTAAAGGTTCACCTGGCGGCTTTATCAGCCTACAAGACTTCCCATATTAAGGTCTCATGGTTCCTCGCTTTAAAGCTAAGAAGGGTCAGTCCCAGTTACTGCAAAGATGGGATAGAGTCCACAGTCCTGGATGCTGTGTATTTTCTCAGTTTTAAATATCTCATAACACACTAAGAAAACACGGCATCCACATTTTTATTAAAACTGTGCTACTGTCAGTCCTTGAAAGTATTGCACTCTAAAGGTCAAGTTGCCATGAGGCCCAAATGAAAGAGCAGCTCTCTTTGGGTAAGCAGCGGCTAATACATGGAGAATTGCAAATCTAACTTGCACATGCAAGGCAAATTAGAATGACCTTGATATGTATAGGTATATACATACATACATATAGTCTGGCCCAATATGGTTTAAAGATCTTCTATGTTCCCAGTTCTCTGAAAGACACTGGCCTTTTGTTGAATTGGATTCTGGTATTTATAGTCTCCCAGTCCGGATTGGGGGACAGGGGGGAAGGGGAGAATAATGCCACAATTGTACACTTTTTGCCTAACATAGTTCTGTAAGGTTTTATATAATTGAGTGACACTGGTATGTGTACTTTTCAAGTTATCTTAATAAAGCTCAGTATTGTTGAAAGCCAGACATGGCATAAGCAGCGGGCTACAAGCCATTTGTTTTATGGCCGGTCTCTTGGTAAATGTTGTGATACGTCTCACGACCCCAACTAACCATATTTAAGCAGCACGGAAAAGACAAAAGAATTACTGGCTGCTAGAATAACATTTGCCCAGCTGGCACCCATGAATATATGCATAGTAAGTGAACATATATCTTAAATTGAAATATACAAATGTACTTCAGTTGACCTCCCCCTTAGAAGAAAGTGTGCAAGACAAATAGCAAAATAACCTGAAAGAGCAAATGTTCCAATAAATACGTGGGAAAACTATAAAAGGTGCTCACCTTTTAAACCCAGCATTCTGTTGTGAAATAGTCCCTGGAAAACAAAATCAAAATACGAAAAAGTGCTTGTGGTCTTGTGGGTAAGCGTCTGCACTGGGAACATGACAACCGGAGTAAAATCCTGGTAGCCAAATAGCTGAAATGGATATCCAAGGTTTAATGAGCACATAGCCTCACAGACACTGGCATGGCCTCCTTCAAATCCAATAACCTGTGCTAGTAGTATCACATTCTCTGATTTTGACATCACCTCTGGAGGACTTCTGGGATAAATCACATCCGGCCCCGACTTATGGCCAAACTCAAGGGAACACTTGGGGTCAATTGTCTTCAAATTTCAACTAAGAATTAACAGCGTTGTACGAGCAGCACAAATTGGTTTCTATTGCTGTAATGTCAAACACTGCTATATAGAATGTGTTAAATGGGAAACTGTCTTTGGGTAGAAGGCTTTCTGAGGGATATATCGTCCAGAGAGTTGACTAATTTGGAGTCTGTTTTTTGTGCCCCTAAATATGGGGTAGGGGGACATAAAGAGGCTTGCAGCTACATCGAGGGACCCGGGAGTCTCTTCTGCCTTGGGTTGTTGACCCTCCTGTTACAGACATTACCGGGTCTCCGGATTCACCGTCACCTCTGGTGGATTGTATTGTAACTTCCTCTGTTACTCGCCATTAGAGAATTTCCCTCAGAGGTGGTAGTTAGGGATGAGGATGTCATCACGTTTGAGGGTGCTGTGGAACCACTCCCCTCCCATGTCTACCAACCATACTAAAAGGTCCAATAGGACTGGAGTTGCCCCCTTAGATACCAGAAAGGTGACCCCTGAAAGTGTTGTTATCTCACGTTTGTGTGGAGGATTATTCCTCTCCGCCTTTGTTACAACAGATGAATAGGAAAAAAAGGAGGGCACTCACCGGGAAGAAGAAATCAGCCCGCTCCTAGACCGAGTTCTAAAAATACTTCCTAACAACATGTAAATCAATTATCAGTAATTGATACTATTATCGACTTAAATGGCCAAGCAGGAGATTCTTTGGGTCAGGGGAGTGACACATCTGGGACACCTAATACTCAGCAGGTTGGGTTATCAAAGCAAAAAGGAAGGGGGAATCAAGGTAAGGTTGACTCACTTCCCAAATCGGTACAACAGGCTTGTACCCCAGTGCCCAGCTGTAGAGAGATGGGCACTGATCCCATCATTATTGATTACAACTTAGGAAATTCCCAGCTCACTACTAATTTAATTATGCGGTAGGATCAAGCACCTCCTCTTGATCAAAAGCAAATTGAAGTGTTGGTTAGAGGGCAACAATCTAAACTCACCTAATTTTGGGCTTCTAAGTCAACTAAACACAAACCCACTGATTCTTTTGTGAGTGCCCAGTCTCTGGGGTACCCCTCCATGGTGGGACGAGCCCCTAATTTTGTTAATGTAGATACATCGACAAATTCTTCAACTAGAACACTGGTGGTGATGATTTCCGAATCTCCCTTGGGCAATCCTTCTCCCATTAATGGTGTGTTTCAAGCCAGTTCACTGGTATCTTCTGCACAACATAATGTGATAGAAACTACAGGGGGACCGTTGCTTGTAGCAAATTCTACTGCTACTTGTTCAACAAAAGTCTTAGTTTGCCAGATTAACAAACAAAAACATGGTCTTGTACGCCTGAATAGGTCGAAGGTATTGGATTTATTTTCTTTAATCCCCACTCTGAGATCTCTACATTCTGGGGATATTGAATCTATTTTCTTTTCGATACACAGCAATAATCGTATGGGGTCTCATTTTTATTCGGACATTGTGGCAAACCTGGTTTGGGGACAGAGGGAGGCACTTCAGGTTTTAGGATATGATTTTTTCCACTTTGAGCCCAGCGACGCCGCTAAGATGATGATAGCCCCACCAATCATTGAACCCACTCTACTGGTGAACTTGGATCGGATTACTTCACAGATTTTAGCTTCTATTCGATCAGAGTTACCCAATAGTTTGAAAATAAAGGAAGGCCAAGACAGGTCATGGGTAGAATCTTCCATCAAAACCCTAGCCTGTCCAAGATTAGGTTTGCTTCTTGGAATGTGTGTGGCTGGAAAGATTTCCTGCATACATGGAATGGTACTTTGGATTTGTGTAATTACAATGTGTTTTTTTTATTCAGGAAACAAGGCATGCTGGAAATTTTACTTTGGAGGGGTATTGTACCTTTTTGACTCTGGCTACGCTGGGGGCAAAGGGAAGACCTGGTGCTGGTATGGCCATAGCCATTGACAACAAGCTAAATGTCACATCTAATTTGTGGTTTGTTGGGTTGAAGCAGACATCAAGGTTCTCTTGGTAAATGTGTATTGGAACCCCACTTGCAACTTTAAATCGTCATTAGGTATCCAATTAAAGGTAGTTTGAATAAACTTTGAAATTATAGTACATATGTTGCATACTACTTGTTCCTGTGTTCTGCGCCATCTCCAAAATGAGTAAAGGAGCTGATCACTGCTGCACATTAAGTGCTGGTTGTTTGTGGATGTGTATATTGTACAGCTTGACTGTCTACTAATGTCATGAACCGGGGAAACTGGCGGGTTTGGAATAGGTGAAAGTACAGCCGCCATTAGACTGTTCCATCACGTTGTTCTTACAACGTTGAGTTGCGATCTAGTCTATTCCAGCATGGCCGCCGCCAAGTGTATTTACTACACTTCACTCGGCAGATCGGCGCGTTGCAACTTCTTGGATTCCCTCGTTGCCAGCGCTCTGGATCATTTCCCTTGGCGGTGATCTGCCCTCTCCTCTAGTTACCTAGGCACACTTTGTGTGGTACTCCACTCGAGTTCCTCTTTTCTCTTATTTCTCCAGTGCCTTCCATTTTTTGTTTGTTGCATTCTCCTCTTATTCTGTTTCCTCTTTACTTCGTTCGTGTGGTTTTTCTTGTGAGTTCCCGTATTCTTTGTATTACCGGTCCTCCCATTTTCTACCCAGCTCTCAGTTTTTCCCTAGTTCCTTTCTGCTGTTATTTCTGGCTCTCTTCATAGAGCAACCTGTGCTCATCTTGCTTAAACCCTTCCGAGCATATTCAAGAGCTATACAAGACCAGCCGACATATTCACTCCTGCAAGATCTTGGTTTTTTTTTCAGCCATTGGCTTTTTCCCCTGCAACTTCTCGGCTGTTGCGGAGAGGAGCCACCAGGGATTTTCAGTACTGAAATCACGGTGGCTTCCTTTCGAGGCAGACCCTATCTGCTAAAAAAAAAAAAGAAACCAGATACACGGAGATCTCGACGACAGCAGCTGGATTATTCCTCTACGACATCAGGTGAGGAGGAAGGGGGAACGGTGAGCTCCAATCCTTAAGTGAAGAGGAAGACATTAGTGACAGACCTGATAGCTTGCAACGCCAAACGGAAGTTATGGCCACCCCGCAGCAGTTACAAGAACTAGTGGCTGCGGTTCAAACCCTCAATCTCGAGGTTCAGACGCTTAAGACAGACAATGCAGCACTGCAGCAGATAGTGGCCGCTCGAGAACAGCAGTCCACGGATCTTCCCCCTTTACCTCTGGTCTCAGGTAAATGAGTTCTGAAAGGAAGGTGAAGGAATTCTTGGATGCGTGTAACATCCACTTCGCTTTCAGGAAGAACGCCTTTTCTACAGATCATACCAAAGTAGGTTTTATGATCACCCATATGACGGGTAACGCCTTGGCCTGGGCTACTCTGTTGGTATCTCAATCCGATCCAGTACTACAAGACTTGACTGCCTTCAAAGATCTCTTGAAGCAGACTTTTCTCAGGACTGAATGTGCCCATATGGCCAATGAAGACCTGCTTGACATGCGTCAAGGAAGTACGGATTTACTTACCTACATATCTCACTTCAAGAAATTAGCGGCCGAGGCAGGCTGGCAAGAACAGGCCCAATACACCATATTCCGCCGTGGGCTGAAGGAAGAACTTAAAGACGAGCTTGCTAGAATTCCTCGCCCAGAGACATTCACAGATCTTGTCACCGCTGTATTAAGGATCGATTTCCGGCTAACAGAGCGAAAGAACGAAAAGAAGTATCATCGTAGTCCGGCCCCCTTCCCAGAAGCAAACCCATTGCCTTCCTCACTTGCCACACGTTCTTGCAGAGACGAGCCGATGCAAATAGGTACAACACGGGCTCCCTTGACTCCGGAGGAGAGAAAGAGAAGAAGAGATGGAAGCCTTTGTATGTATTGTGGTTCTTCTGCCCACTTATTGAGGGACTGTCCAGACGTACGCCCTAGGAGACCGGGAAAAGAACGCCCTCGATAGTTAACAGGACGGACTATCGAGGGGCGACATCCAGTCCCTATACCACTCTTTCGGTCACTTCAGCCACATCTTCCGATGATTCGTGCCTCATGGTGGTTGCAGTCAAGTTTCATTTCAGAGGGAGAGAAGTCGAGACTCGAGCACTACTAGACTGCGGTGCAGCTGGTAACTTCGTGGACACTCTATGGGCAGACAAGGTGGGTCTACAAAGAATCGCAAAGACTGAAGACCAGAAAGTGGAAGGTGTGGACGGAACTCCATTGTGTTCCGGCCTAACCACTCATACTACAGAGGTGCAAGTCTTCATAAGACAACATTCAGAGAGGATGAGGTTCAATATCATCCGTGCAGCCCATTTCCCGGTCATCCTGGGTATAGGTTGGCTCAGAAAACACAACCCTACGATAGACTGGACTAACAACCTCTTGAGTTTCCTTTCTACATACTGTAAAGAGAAATGTCTACCCCAACCCATGTTTGAAACTGTGAAGACCATATGCTCAACAGATACAAACTCTATTCATTGCATTCCGGGTTATCTGACCAAGTTTTCTGAAGTCTTCCAGGAACAACTACCCGTCAAACTTCCTCTTCACATACCGGAGGACTGCAGAATCGACTTAGTCCCCCATGCCTTGGTTCCTTTTGGTAGGATGTACCCCCTCTCTGTATCCGAAAAAGAGGTACTTAGGCACTATCTGGATGAAAATCTCGCAAACAAACTAATAAGACCCTCCCGATATCCTGCAGGGGCATCGTTGTTCTTCATTCCTAAACGAGACACCAAGGAATTGAGGCCATGTATTGACTACCGGGGGCTAAACAAGTTAACCATCAAGGATCCTTACCCCATGCCTATCATATCTGAGGTACTAGAAGCGGTTCAAGGCTCTGTAATATTCACAAAATTGGACCTACGCAACGCTTATCACCTGCTCCATATTAGGGCAGGTGATGAATGGAAGACAGCTTTCCGCACTCCATTCGGTCTGTTTGAATATCAGCTCATGCCGTTCGGGCTAGTCAACGCTCCATCCATATTTCAAAGATTCATGGATCGTTTGTTCTCCGATCTTTTGGGTCAAACCACGGTGGTCTATTTGGACGACATACTCTTCTATTCCCACGATCCAGAGGCGCATAAACAGCACGTAAAAGAAGTACTACGCAGGCTTCAGTCGCATAACCTCCTGGTTAAACTGGAAAAATGTGCATTTGAGCAATCCTCTATACCCTACTTGGGGTTTATCCTTTCAGACCAAGGAATTACCATGGACCCGAAGAAAGTTGAAGCGATTTTGGCCTGGCCACCCCCTTCCTCAGTCAGAGATATCCAACGATTTTTGGGATTGGCAAACTTTTATTGGAAATTCATCCCCGAATTCTCCAAACTCACACTTCCGATTACCTCTCTAATGAAGAAGTCCTCTTTTCCATTCAACTGGTCTAAGGAGGCAGACGACAGCTTTACTGTCCTAAAACAAAGCTTCTGTACAGCTCCAGTTCTAAGACAGCCCAACCAGATTCAACCTTTTATATTGGAGACTGATGCTTCAGCAGCAGCGGTGGGGGCCGTTCTTCTACAGTCTAACCAAGGACTAGAACACCCCATAGCCTACTACTCTAAGACTTTGAGCCCTAGCCAATGGAATTATTCAGTGATCGAGCGAGAACTTTTGGCTATGAAATTGGCTTCTCTTGAATGGAGACATCTACTCCAAGGTGGTCTGTTTCCGTTTCAGATCAGAACCGACCACAAAAACCTTAAAATCCTCAGACAACAGGAATGTTACAATACCCGTCAAGCTAGATGGGCGCATTTCTTTGCTCAATTCCATTTCACCATAAAATACATACCTGGTTCCCAAAACCTGATCACAGATGCCTTGTCCAGAAGGGAGTATACAGACAAGGATCCTACGCATAGAAAAGAACTGATGATTCCTCATACCAAGATTGTGTCGTCAGTATCGTCTTTTCTACAACAGGTTAAAGAAGCATCCATTTCTCTATAAAAACCTACCACTGCCATTATGAGACTACCCGTAGTGAAGAAGGATGGACTGTACTTTATCCGAGGGAGGTTGGTGATTCCATCCGGGGAACTCAAACAAAAAGTACTTCAATGGTGTCATGACACAAAGGTTGTTGGCCATCGCGGCATAAGCGGAACCTTGGAATTACTCCAAAGGTCCTTTTTTTGGCCCAACATGAAGGCAGCTACACAAGAATATGTACAAACCTGTCTAGTTTGTATGCAGAGCAAACATCTCTCTCAGAAGCCATTGGGATTGCTTAAACAGGAACCTGTTCCACTCGGACCCTGGAAATGCATCTCAACAGACTTTATAGTAGACTTAACTGTATCTAAGGGTAACACTTGTATCATGGTTACAGTGCACTCCTTTTCCAAACTGGCGCATTTTACTCCTCTGGCCGGGGTACCTTCCGCATCTTTTATGGCAGACACCTTTTTGAAAGACATATTTAGGCTTCATGGACTCCCTCAAAAGATAGTCTCGGACCGTGGTAGTCAATAAACCTCCAAGTTCTGGTCAGTCTTGTGCAAAAGACTAGGGATAGAAAGAGCTCTTTCTTCCGGTTTCCATCCCCAAACCAACAGCCAGACCGAGAGGCTAAACGGAACATTGGAACAATATCTCAGATGCTTCATAAACCGACAACAAGACAATTGGGTATCTTCACTCCCCACAGCAGAGTTTTCCTACAACAACTCAGTCCATACTGCAATAGGGATAAGTCCATTCTATTGTACCTATGGTATCCACCCCAATCCATTGTGCCCACATTTTGAAGGAATCAAACATACCATCTATAGAGGAGACCCTAGACCAGATCAAAGAGGCACATAGCACAGCCAGACGGTGTCTTCAAGAGGCTAACAAACGCTATAAAGAACAAGTGGATAAACATCGCAGACCGGTGCCTGAATGGGATAAAGGCACTAAAGTCATGCTTTCTACCAAGTTCTTACCTCGCTGGGTTCGCCCTTCAAAGTTGTCTCCCCGTTACATAGGGCCATTTGAGATACTTTCAAAGATCAATCCTGTTGCCTATCGGCTTAAGTTGCCAATGACACTAAAACGGGTTCATCCAGTTTTTCATTCCTCCCTTCTACATCCTTTTGTGCCCGGCACCCGAAGACAGTCTGCTCCCAAACTGTGAGTTTCTCCCAGCTCAAACTCTGAGGAGTATGAAGTCTCTCTGATCCGTGATTCTCAGTATCACAGGGGTCGATTGGAGTATTTGGTTCACTGGAAAGGTTACCCCACCTCGGAGGATACCTGGGAACCCATGTCCAATATCCACGCCCCTTGCTTGTTGAAACAGTTCCATGGCCTACATCCAGGTAAACCAGGACGCCGCCGCCTTCGAGGGGGGCATACTGTCATGAATCGGGGAAACTGGCGGGTTTGGAATAGGTGGAAGTACGGCCGTCATTAGACTGTTCCATCACGTTGTTCTTATAACGTTGAGTTGCGGTCTAGTCTACTCCAACATGGCTGCCGCCAAGTGTATTTACTACACTTCACTCGGCAGATCGGCGCGTTGCAACTTCTTCGATTCCCTCGTTGCCAGCGCTCCGGATCATTTCCCTAGGCAGTGATCCACCCTCTCCTCCTCTTACCTTGGCACACTTCGTGTGGTACTCCACTCGAGTTCCTCTTTTCTCTTATTTCTCCAGTGCCTTCCATTTTTTGTTCGTTACGTTCTCCTCTTACTCTGTTTCCTCTTTACTTCGTTCGTGTGGTTTTTCTTGTGAGTTCCTGTGTTCTTTGTATTACCGGTCCTCCCATTTTTCTACCCAGCTCTCAGATTTTCCCTAGTTCCTTCCTGTTGTTACTTCTGGCTCTCTTCGTAGAGCAACCTGTGCTCATCTTGCTTAAACCCTTCCGAGCATATTCAAGAGCTATACAAGACCAGCCGACATATTCACTCCTGCAAGATCTTGTTTTTTTTTTTTCAGCCATTGGCTTTTTCCCCTGCAACTTCTCGGCTGTTGCGGAGAGGAGCCACCGGGGATTTTCAGTACTGAAATCACGGTGGCTTCCTTTCGAGGCAGACCCTATCTGCTAAAAAAAAAGAAACCAGATACACAGAGATCTCGGCGACAGAAGCTGTATTATTCCTCTACGACATCAGGTGAGGAGGAAGGGGGAACCGGTGAGCTCCAATCCTTTGTGAAGAGGAAGACATTAGTGACAGACCTGATAACAAACTTTTTTCTTGAGCGGTCTTTTACTTGAGAAATATTAGTATTGTACTGTGTTTGATTACAGTAAAACAAGCACATCTCGCATAAGAGATATCTGCAATGCTATATACTAAGCACCAAGGTAGATACCACAGGTTTTGAAGAACGTCCAAGAACCTGGTTAAAAACCTATCTGCGTAGTTTGCTAGACCAAAGACCGCATGAAGTCCATCCATGCATTGGATTGGTACTGTTCTAGCATCTTGTGTTGGCGGTGGTGACCTTACCAGGTATGCAAGCAAGCAATTTCAAAGTTATGAAAAAAGAATAGAAGAAAGCTGCCAATGTCACATCCGCTATACAGTGCACGATAAAATAAATGTCACCACAATCTTCTCCATATCATACAAGAAGGTGGCTCTATGTCAAAAGTTTCCAGCCGGAAATCTAGGAACGAGCAGGAGGTGATGGTATACAAATAATAACTGAGGAATATCCAATTTGTGGGCTTACAGGGGTGTGGAGAAGCTCATGTGGAATATTTTAATCAATCACCTCTATGTGACAGTTGTAGTAGTTTCCTTTGTTTACCGCCAATGTCCGAAGTTATTGGGCATTGTTCATCCAATTGTGTAATTGTCCAATGTTTTTGAGAGGTGTATACATGGATGGGCAATTATTTATATTTTATTTTTTAAACTGTTTATTTTTTAAACAGAGCAGAGTGATTACAGGTCAAATAACATTATAGCATGGCATACAGTTTCATAAATCTTCCCGTCTCCCCCTCTCTTCTCCCTTCTCCCGCCCTCTGGCGCTCCCACCCTAGGGTCTCAGGAGCTTGACACTCCCATTCCTGTATTGGTTTCTTCTTCTGCCCCGGAGGCTTCCGACCCCTCCAGGAATCTCTTGGTGTTCCGGGGCTTGTAGGTTATGGCCGGGAACTTTCCATCATAGTCAAGAAATGGAACCCAGGCATCTTGGAAGCGATGCAGAAGTCCTGTTCTGGCCGCAGTTATCTTTTCCGCAATCAGAATATCCCATATTTTTCCCCACCACAGCGTCCTTCACCGGATTTCCATGTGCGGGCCACCACAATTCGCGCTGCCAGTAGACATTGGCTTTTCTTCCCGATCTGGGGTAGCACCCTGGGACCGGGACCGGAGAACCCAGGATAATAGGTTTGGGTTCAAGTGGGATCACCACCCGAGTGATGTCTGCAATCGTGGTTAAGCATTGTGTTCCGAAAAGTTGAACCTCGGGCATGACCACCACATGTGAAAGAATGAGCCTGATTGTCTGCATAGTCTCCAGCAGGCGGGGCTCATAGCTCGGTTCATATGAGGTAACCGCAGAGGAGGGTAGTACCACCGTAGTAGGAGCGTGTACGCGCATTCTCTATTTGTGATGCAGGAGGACGATGAGTGGGTTCGTGTCCATATGTCGACCCAGTTTTGGTCCGTTAATAAGTGCCCCAGGTGTTCCTCCCACTGAGCCATGGCGCGGGTCTTGGAGATGAGGAAGTCAACTAGGAAGCGTTTGTATAGGGCTGAGATCCTTCCCCGGGCCAGAAGTTCTTGCAAAGTTAGTTCAAGTGAGGAGGGGGTGCTCGTTGCGGCTTTCTGGGTTTGGGGGTGGGTGCAGCATTGACGAAGCTGAATATAAGAGAATCTGTCCGATTCCTTAAGCTGAAAAGTTTCCTTGCATTGTTCAAACGTTCGGGGGCGACCTTCCACAAAAAGTTGGCCCAGTGATTTCAGGCCTCCCCTGATCCAATTCCTAAAATTGCGGGGGTTCGTTTCGGGAGAGAAAAAGGGGTTCATGAAGACCGGCGAAAAGGGGCACATGCCCCTCGCAATCTTTTTGCGTTGCCATGCCCAGTCCCATGCGCTCAGTGTGTTTCGTGGGCCATAGCAACTTGTTCCAGCTCTGCCGAAGTTGAGGTGGTATATGCGGGAGAAAACGCAGGGGAAGGGGTAGCCGAGATTGTTCTACCGCCACCCATCTAGGGCGCCCCGAGGTCATCAGCCAGGCATGGGTGTGGGCTAACTGAGCTGCTATTTGCTAGTTCTGTAGGTCGGGGCTCCCAATCCTCCCAGCCGTGCGTTACCGAGCATCGTTTTTAGGGGTATCCTAGCTTTTTTGCCTTTCCAGATAAATTGAAGCAGTTTCTTCTGGAGCCCTTGAAGGGTGGCTGGCGGAATTGTTATGGGAAGGGCGGAGCAGGCATACAAGAATCTGGGGAGGAGATTCATTTTGCTCGCCGTGATGCGCCCCATCAAGGAGATTTCTTGCAATGCCCATCTCTTTAAGTCTTTCCAGTTTGTGGAAAAGTGGGAGGAAATTTGCCTGGTATACTGTCTTGGGGTCTGCAGGGATGTGGACCCCCAGATAGGGAATCAACTTCTTCCATTGGGCGGGACATAGCAGAGCTAGGGCCTCTCGGTCACCAGGTGACAGGCCGACCCCCAAGGCCACGGATTTGTTAAAATTAATGGAAAAGCCTGTGACCTTCCCCTAGTTATCTATTTCTGGAAGGGCGTGACATAAGGAGGAGGTGGTTTCCGAAAGGGTGAGCAGGACATTGTCTGCGTAAAGGGCTATTTTATGTTGGGTGGGGCCAATCTGGGGGCCTTTAATAATAGGTTGGCTCTGATTCTCTGGGCAAAAGGATCCATAGCTAAAGCCCAATTATTTATAATTTTGTATTTATCCCGTGTTTTGACTTAATTTAAACCTTTCACCCGTATCAAAACACATCACAAAATAAATGTCATCCACATTATCATTTACATTTCCGATTAAAACATAGCATGTTAATCAAATATAAGTTAAAAATGTCATAACATAGAAGTAATAAAACAATTCAGACATCCGGGACTCCTGCTCAAAATTAGTACTAACAAGTTATGCTTCCTCCTTAAATCCGATCATGTTGCTACTTTCTTAAATCGGTCCAGTGTGCCTAAGCCTTCAAATACATCTTAAAGTAAACAAGGATATGACAATTGACACAATTTCCCTACACACAAAAAGTGTCCACCATTCGAAACCATTTATCCAATGTTTTCTCCAAATGGAGATATCTCTTCTCAGTTAATCCTGTCAAAGAAAGCAACATATGGTACAATATTTCCCGGCTTTTCTCACAATTACAAGACCTATGTGTCCAATCAGATCCCCTCTGTTGTCTCCTAGAAATTTAAATGTCCTTGGTAGGGTATAAATTAAGGCGAAATCATACAAATTGGGATCTATAAAAGCTACATGGAAATTTCATTAAGTATTTAGGTAAGGAGTTGTACGTGCAACAATCACCACAGTATTTTTGATATAGCTTGAGTTCCAATATTTGTTCTGATGTTTCCAACCAATCCTTTCTCCACAGTTTGATTTTGACCGCCACCAGGTTTTGAAGCAGCATCTCTCAGTGGTGTTCAGATTGGCTATTATCAAACGACACGCCGAGCTCCACAATTCTAGAATTGATTTGCTATCTTTGACTTTAGCGTCCTTTGTTAGTTGAAAACGTCTTACCGGGTTCTCTACTATATATTTTCTATACAATGAAAGCGATTTCCATTTCACCACGACATGCAGGGAAATAAGGCCGAACTCGAGTCTCACCAACTGTATGGGAACCCCCTTGAGGTAGCTTTTGAATATTTTGCCAAAAGAGGCCCTCTAAAATTGGCCATAAATTGTATGAAGTAGCAGAAAAATAATCTACACCATAAACCAGGATAGGTAGCACCTTTAGACGATAAAATGACACTACTGGAAACATGGAGAATCTCCCAAACTTTTTCAATAAAAGTGCCCCCTGAGATGCCAAGGTTTTAGTCTCTGCCCTCAGTTGGACCACCCTTGGCTCATCATTCATGCTGTTGTTTGACAACATACCTAGGTAGGTAAAAGACTCCACAATTGTAATACTTTCGCAATTTAGACACCAAGATCTATTCTTTACCCTCCTCCCTGTGGCCGATTGAAGTGTTAATATACTTCATTTGCCACGTTTATTCTTAACTTATTATGGTCAACATATGACTGTAAGGCGTCTGACTGGCGCTGTAACCCAATTTGGGTTTGATTAAGAAGGATAAGATCGTCTGTGTATAATAGGTGGCCCACCGCCCTTTCATTTATTCTTGGCGGAAAACCTCTTACCCCACTCAAGGTGTCACCTACATTAGATATAAATGGGTTGAAGAGGCCATCCCTGTTTGAGGCCCCTCCTAGTCTCTATTGGTCGCAACAGACGTCCTTCCCCATCAAGCCAAACTTTAAGCGAGTTATTTGAGTACAGTGCTCCAATTGCCTTCACCAGGTGCGGTGGAAAGCCCCATCTCAGCTTAACCCATAGGAGCTCCCTATCCATTGAGTCGAAAACTTGTTCTAGGTCGATAAACGCAAGGTATGTTTTACCCTTATTCATCGTGGTACGCGACTTCCATATTTTTTGTAAGAATACGTTCAAGCTCATACCTACCTCTTTAACAAAGCCTGTTTGAAACATATCGTAATGCCCAGATTATGACGCCCAATTTGGACAATATTTCCAAAAGCAGAGAAGCAAACAGCTTTCCCACCACATCAAGAATGGCGATAGGGCGGTAGTTCTTTGGGTCCTCTCTATCCGCCTTCTTGAAAACCGGGACCATAATCGATGTTTTTAATAACAATGTAATAGCCTTCAATTTAACAATCTGGCCAAACCGAATTAGAAGAAAATCTGCCCATAGGTCCGGGTCTTCCTTTAACATTACGTTTGTAAGCCTTTCCGTGCCCAGAGCTCTTGAGTTACTCGCCCTATAATTCCTGGCAATAATGTCCTCTTTATCCAAGTCAATAAACCATTAATTCGTCACACACAACCGCTCACACCCTTTACTACTATCATGTATCTCAAAGACATGAAGTGCTTCACCCAACACTCCTCTGAAACTGCATTGAGCAGTAAGGTGCATTGGGAAGATCCTATCACACTAATTAATTGCCAAATGTCTCTGATGTTTTTTACTCAAGTTTTGACAACACATTCTCAGCAACTGAGGAATATCCAATTTGTGGACTTGCACGGGTGTGAAGAAGCTCATGTGGAATGTTTTAATCAATCACCTCACCTGTGTGACACTTGTAGTTTCCTTTGTTTACTGCCAATGTCAGAAGTTATTGGGTATTCATCTTAGTGTATAATTGTCCAATGTTTTGAGAGGTGTATATATGGATGACAAATTATTAAATTAAGGCTATTTCTGGTGAGAGCGGATGACCATGACAAATGTTGGTTTTTCTTTTTAAATGTGAGCAAGGCAGAACCTCAGAAGAGAAGAATGAGTACCATACATTTAAGTAACTTTATTATTGTTGAATGTTACAGCAAACAAAGAATAAAAACATTAATGACTATTTTAAGACCAGTGTTCTAATAAAAACAGAATGCTCTCATCGTAATACTGTTTTTCGTTTTGTTAACAGAGATGCGGGACTTGCAATCCTCAAATACCATAGTCAGCAGCTTAAGCGAATGGAGCGACTGTTCAGATGTTTGACAATGGGCCATTGTTTCAAAAATGCGGAACCTGCTGCTAGATTGTGTACAAGAAATAAAGTCGTCCCTGGACCAATTTGCTTCTTGTTGTTGCTTCAATAGTCTATAACGAACCTTTTTGGGAAAGTCCTTTCTGTTCTAAATACTGGAATCCTCAAAGATGTTTGCCTATGAGAGAGATTGTTTTGTTTTCAAGCCAGGGTTGTCACACTGCAACATTTTTTTTATTTTATTCAGTGTTAGTGAATGTGCTCCCATATTTTAATTTACCTTTTTGCTGAACCTGGAAACAATTTCTAGATTTCTGGATACGACTGATATACAATGGGACTTCTGCTGTATCGCAAGTGTGCTTAATTTGCTACAGTCTGTGAATAAATAAAGTTCTATTTCTTTTATTCATTGATGCAGTGATGCACCAAATACCTGTTTGTCCAACAGGCCTCTTCTAGCAGCTACTCACAATAGCCACACACATACCTTTGTTTGAGGGATTAAGGAATGGTTTCACTTAGATAATGTGTTCATTTCATAGTACTTTTTTAATGCTTTAAATGTTTGATCTTGAAAGTGGAGGTAGTTCTTAGGGCCAACGTATCCTGTTTGTGTGTGCTACAGTACCTTTAAAAATATGTTGATAGTTGGTTTTAGAATTCCCTTGGTGGTGGTCCCTTTTGACTACGGATTAACATTGTGAATGCAGCTGGGCAGTGTACAACAACCTTCAAGAACCCGTTAGCACATGTACATAACCCTAGATAGCTTGCATCATAGTCACAAGAATTGCAGTGTACCTTTCATAGTGGTGCCTTTTGGTTCATTAGCCAAGACTGCCTGTTTTGTTCCTTGTTCTGTAACTGTGGCAGACTCCTGCTGTGCTACAACCTTCAGCCACCATGACCCCTGCAGAATTGCTCTTGTACCATTCTACATTGTTTTGTACTTCTGTGAACAAAACCGTTTTTTATGCTCCTGCTAAATCTTAATTCTTTGGAAACTGCCTGGCACCTTTTCAGATCAGCATGTGGCTGAACACAACTTATGCATTCTATTAGTGTCCACATGGTATACATGTGAGACCCATTCTATCTTTGTCAGTGTAAGACCTGCTGGAGAGAATAAGGTTTGTCTTTAGTTGATTCATTTCCTCAAATGTTCAGTGCATGTATGGCAGATTATGCAGGACAATCTGCTTACCTATATTTATTTGCAATTTGTTTACATTTGTTTTATGAATATTTGTTTTTAATTTTCTCTGATTTGTTTAGATTTTTATTCTGAAATGCATGTTCTATTGTGATTTTTTGTAAAGGACTGTGACTAGATTGTGAATTGGTACATTTTGTTGTGCCTGCATGACTTTACGGATTCTTAGAATGTATGTCCCATGTTTGACCCAGTCTTTGAATGTATGTCCCATGATGATTGACCTAGTCTATGCACAATTCACTAAGTACAATGTACTTTCATTTTACAAAATCCCCTAAAAGGCAACAAAGGCATACAAAGTCTCAATATCCACTATACCTTCTGATCAAATAAGGATTCATTCTACCTTTCCAAGAAAGGTTATTAACTGTGTTCCAAAGTTCAACAGTCATTTGGATTTGACAGTCTGTTTTCCATGCCAAAAGACCGAACCTGTAGTTTGGGAGGCCTCAAGTTGTAGCCTCAAAGTCTACAGTTGGAATTCACACCTAGATATGCACTCGGGTCCAAACAATTCACTCCTCAACTTTCGCAAGTTAAAAAAACAAAGGGTCTATGTCATTCTCCCTCACTTCATTTTGATTATTTGCCAATGTCATTTTAATACATTTTTATATTGTTTTATCTGAATGATGTGCACAATAATTATTTCTGTACAAAGTAGACTTGTTTATAAAAATTCTAATTTTTTTTATGAAGAGGCAAAGTAAATAATATAGATAAGCAAGAAGTATAACAGTTACATTTAGGACAACAAGCATTATGAGTAGGTAACAAAGTATTGTTCATGGGGTAGAAAGTACCAGCATTTGCATAGTAAATAATAATAGTACGCGTGTTATAAAATCCTCGAAGAGAGATGACCACTTTGAATAGATGGAGCAAGGGAACAAAAAAGAGATTTTAGATGAGAATCTGGTTGGTGGTCAATAGCATGTTCAACTAATTTAAATAGACAAGGGACCGATGTTGGCCAGTTAAAATAATACAGTGATGTAGCATTGAGTGAAAGAATAGTGGCAGGCATAAAGGAGTTGGTGACAGCTACAGAATAATCAAATGGAAGACATAAATAGATACATAAAGTATATGCAAGTGGATAACTGGATGTGACCATAGAATATGCTGGATAATTTGCCTTTTATAGAAAGGGGAAGACTTCAGATTTGTTAACACGAAACCTGAATTACCAAAAAATTACCATATGTTAGGGGACGCCTAATGTGTTCTTCTGTCGAACAATTGAGAAGGCGGTCCAAGCCTTCAGTGCAATATCAAAGCCACTTGTCCAGTATGAGCTAATGAATATTCTGGATAGAGGGCCACAAAAAGGCAATCATATTGTTCAATGTAGCAATAGCAGACTAGCTTGTCATTGTGGCAGGCAGACTGTTCCACCCCTGTGGCTGACAAAACAGAGTTTTTATAGTACAGGCAGTGACGGCAACTAATCTGTGGTCTATCGGTTTTGAGTATTCAAAGACTGAAATTAAACATCTTACCTCAAAATTAAACATGAAGATTGCAGATTATCAATGCATCTCTATTTAATGGAATAGTACGCTCAAAAATATTATTGTCCTGAGCGTTCAGGCACGTGGTTTTAAGCAAACTGTGATCGATCGTAAAAACATTTCCTATGCACCTTACCTTAGTTTTCCTCACTTTTACATATGCAAAATCAAGCAGCGTGGCGCAGCCATCTTGTGCTAATCTTATCCGTTGCTGCATCGCCCTAAGGTGAACTGCCCTTGCAGCACTAAATCATATCCCCTGTCCCTAAAACTGACATCACTATTCCTAGCGATATTCTCCACCTATTTTCATGACGTTAGTTTGCAGCGTAGCAAAACACGCCCAGTCAGCACCTACGTCTTCACGTTACTTGAGGTAGAACCCAGAATATCAATCACACATCCTCTCACAGCACAGCGTGTCCCAAATTGGAATAGAAAACACTATTTCTAAAGGAAACGCCAATACTCTCCAGTTGATAATGTGCTTTTATTTCACAATAAACACTCCGAGAACATCCGCCAATTTCCATTTTCAACCAAATTTTCCATTTTGGTGTGTTCGAACATCAAATCTTTATCATGAGGCACACAGTGTTCCTTTCTGTAGAAGATGCGCATTGGACGCAACTTGAATCGCAAGGCTTTGGCATCAGCTTCTTGCTAGACACCATAAACAATGTCAGGTTGCTCCTTGTCGCTGGTACCGCAAAAGGGCATGTTGATCCTGGGCGATCGTCCCACAAAAGAGTAATTGCGATCCAGCCAATTTAGGTTTATCTGCCACTGCCTGTTGAAGAAACCATCACTGGGTATCTGGAAACCATGACATTCGCAGACGGAAGGATGTAGCTGTGTAGAAAACATAACAGAAATATATTTCAGTAGCCGTTCTTTATTCACATTTATCCATTTACCCTTTAATTCTGCACCGGTTGAAATCTAATAATGAACAGAGACCAGAAACAATGGAACACAGAGAAAACATTGCGGAAAGTTGGAGTGTACGATGTGCTTGAGAGGTTAGTGCTGTGGAGTATGTGTATGGAGTATGGAGAGCTTGGGAGTATGCTGTGGAGTAGGTTTAGCTCGCAATGGGATGCGGATGGGATGTGGATGCAGAAGCTGACAGAAGAATTTGAACAACACATAGATGGCATTATAACGGAATATTAGCAACAATTTGGTGTTGGTGGAACCTGGGGGAACCCAGACGTGGACTCCATGCATTGCAGTGCTGGACTGCCCATGTGCTCGGGACAAAGACAAATACATACAGTTTGTGTTTGCGTGTCATAACCATATGCCCCAACCAAATGCCCCAACTTCAGTAAAGCTTACATTATATTTGGTATTTCCATTCTCTTGGCATAACGCAGTGTCCGCACAAAACAACGGTTTTCATGAAATTAAATTACATGCTCCTTTGTCCAGTTTTAAAATGGTGAACCTTATCATTTTTGCGGGTATTACACACCTCCCGTCCTTCAATCCATAGCGAATCCTCCCTTTCTTCCAAGGACGAACAACAATTGAACCTTCTTAGGAGCGCGTATGCTAAGTTTTCTTTCGGTGAAGGAAAGCCACAAATCAAAAACATACTGTATAGAATGCATCAGTGTGAACTGCCCACAAGCAACATCAAATGCAGTGACCTTGACTCCATGGAAGTGATTAGCCCGGCTGTCCAACGTGGCATTGAAAATATGTTCAAAAAAATAAATTGTTTGCTGGCATCCACCAATGCCGCGCTATCGTGAATACTTTTTTTACTCATCTATATTGATAGTGATTTAGTTATTTATGGGCAACAGTTTGTTAGACTCCTCCCCATTGTCACTTCTGTGTGCGCCCTATTTTCGCAGAGGAATGTGCTTTACAGATAACGTGAAACACTGACAAGTCATAAATCCGCGTGCCCTTCCATCTCCAGTGAACTTCCCGTGCACTAACAAATGTTGTAGTAGATATGGTATATCTCGCCCCCCTGCACCATTCTTGTACCGGGCAAATGACGTCTAAGCTAAGGTGGGAGACATCTCCACCCATCCAGTACCTATTTGCATCACCCACGTTTCATTGCTAATGTGTACACTTTGAACTCCATTTTGTGTCCTTCCAAACACCATATTTTTCTAGGCCCTCTGCCCCACTGGCGAAATGTTCACTCTCCCTCTCCCAGCGCCGCGCACAGCAGCCACACCACCTCTGTCCTCTGTCAGCTCAGCGGGTCTCCTGTTCTCACGGAAATGCAGCTATTCATTTTTGCAAGTAGCGAGTATTGAGCCCTGACAAAATATGCTCATCCAACAATGTGAGACCAAGGCCTGCTCCAACCTAGGTGCCCCATCCATCTCTGCTGACCGACTCATGCCATCTCCAACCCCTCCCTTCTAGGCTTTGAACGCATTTGGTCACCAGACCCTACCTCAGCACCATCTCCAATTCACCTACCATATACCTAATCTAGAGTGGTCATATATTTTGGTAAAACTAACACATATCGTCACTGTGTTTGAAATCGTAAGGCTCCAAAGGCCGCAAATCAAAGATCAGCCCCTCTGATAAGTCACCCGAAAGGAACGACCCCTAACACATGCCCCCATAAAAATATAGGTCAGAGTGCACCTATTTCAAACCCACAGCCCCCTTTCGTGTGGTGTTTTGCCATCACCTCTTTGTTTTTGCTTTGTCACCCCGAGTGGGACGGGTATGCCCAGACGTGGGTCCCGTGCCTGCTGGGCCTAGAGACCCAAGCTACTCCTCACTGATGAGCCCCAACAAGGGTGAAACATGTTTGGGGATGCTTGTGGTCTTGTGCAGAAGGGATGTGACCTAGCAGTTCGGGCTGGACTTCCCCTTTTGGGGTGGGGCCAAGCCTGATTGGCATATGGTCTTTCCCCTTCTGTAATGGCTTGGCAGGCGAAGAACGATGGTCTGGAGGGTTGCCCCGAGCAATGCCAGTGGTTAAGATTCAGTCTAAACCTTCCAGCCATCACCTCTTTGTTTTTGCTTTGTCACCCCGAGTGGGACGGGTATGCCCAGACGTGGGTCCCGTGCCTGCTGGGCCTAGAGACCCAAGCTACTCCTCACTGATGAGCCCCAACAAGGGTGAAAAATGTTTGGGGATGCTTGTGGTCTTGTGCAGAAGGGATGTGACCTAGCAGTTCGGGCTGGACTTCCCCTTTTGGGGTGGGGCCAAGCCTGATTTGCATATGGTCTTTCCCCTTCTGTAATGGCTTGGCAGGCGAAGAACGATGGTCTGGAGGGTTGCCCCGAGCAATGCCAGTGGTTAAGATTCAGTCTAAACCTTCCAGCCATCACCTCTTTGTTTTTGCTTTGTCACCCCGAGTGGGACGGGTATGCCCAGACGTGGGTCCCGTGCCTGCTGGGCCTAGAGACCCAAGCTACTCCTCACTGATGAGCCCCAACAAGGGTGAAACATGTTTGGGGATGCTTGTGGTCTTGTGCAGAAGGGATGTGACCTAGCAGTTCGGGCTGGACTTCCCCTTTTGGGGTGGGGCCAAGCCTGATTTGCATATGGTCTTTCCCCTTCTGTAATGGCTTGGCAGGCGAAGAACGATGGTCTGGAGGGTTGCCCCGAGCAATGCCAGTGGTTAAGATTCAGTCTAAACCTTCCAGCCATCACCTCTTTGTTTTTGCTTTGTCACCCCGAGTGGGACGGGTATGCCCAGACGTGGGTCCCGTGCCTGCTGGGCCTAGAGACCCAAGCTACTCCTCACTGATGAGCCCCAACAAGGGTGAAACATGTTTGGGGATGCTTGTGGTCTTGTGCAGAAGGGATGTGACCTAGCAGTTCGGGCTGGACTTCCCCTTTTGGGGTGGGGCCAAGCCTGATTTGCATATGGTCTTTCCCCTTCTGTAATGGCTTGGCAGGCGAATAACGATGGTCTGGAGGGTTGCCCCGAGCAATGCCAGTGGTTAAGATTCAGTCTAAACCTTCCAGCCATCACCTCTTTGTTTTTGTTTTGCTTACAGTCATTAGTTCTTGCATGCCAAGTTTGTGATTTAGCTTAGGTCTCATTCCCTAGTGGGATGCATATTTATTATGTCTATTTGGACGCGTGCATGCTAAGGCAACTGCAGACCCTGCAGTTGCTTTCATGCTGATATCCATCTGACCCTCCTGTGCCCTGATCAGTGAAGGACCCACAAGAGCTGGCCGAAAGCGGGAAGGTGGAAAACAGAGTTACACTGTATAGCATCCTCCAACAGGCACTTCTTGCAAAAGAAATTGACAGAGGATACATTTGAAAAGACAATTTAGACGCTTAATACTTCTTAATAGCTTTGAAATTCAAGTTGAATAGATTTCCATCGGTCATGTACAATGTACAAACATTGTGGAACATACACACCGCTGCTAATCATTTATACTGTCAATTCAACCGTTCAATGAGTTCCACTTTTGGTGAATAGGGCTCGTTTGCAATGTTTTGTGGCAATGTGTGTGTCCTTGGAACAAAATCAGGATCGATTCCATGAGTATGGATGGCCAACACAGTCAAAGTGAGATTTTTCACAAAATCTAATTCCATTTCCTGGAATATCTGCTTGGCAACCCATTTTTTGCTTCTTATTGAAAAGGTTATTGTGTAACGAAGCATTCCAAAGGTTCCTGCTGTTTTCGATTGTTCTCGGCCTAGATTCTCATTATGCGCAAATATGGCTAGTAATGTGTGAGATTGCATACCGTCTATGCTGAAATGCAACCTCTTGGGCCTGTATTTTAGGCGCATATTGTGGAACACCTCCAAATCTCCGGTGTGACAGAACTCGGAGTGCATTCAGGTCTCTTGAAAGAGTTTTATCAAACACGATCTTCTCAAGAGCTTTGTGTGGAGGTGAAGATGGAACCAACCACTTCTTCTTGCGTTCCTGTTCCTCCGATAAAGGTCCATGTGCACATTGGTGAAAATGTTGGTTTTCTCTCCATGAATGGACATGGGAACAGTGGAGCATCAATGAGCGCCATTTTTCAAGTAGAATTTCCACCCACCAATCACAGGTTTTGGAGCTCCACCAAAGATGGTTGCTGAAAGACTGGGACCACTGTGCAATATTTTCAGAACCCTTTAATTTTTACCAGCAGCTGTGATTTTTTTATTGATTGATTTGGCACCGTGCCATACATCAAATTGATGGTTATTGTTTGGAAACTGCTCTTGCATGGCCTTGGCTATTGAAACATGTCTGTCACTGGCTATGAGGTCTATTTGCATTCCCCTTGATTGAAGATGTTCGAGGGATTTTATGAAACCAAGTTTCTCCATAACCACTGAGGATTTACATTGGGTCACCTGCATGACTTCTGAGCTCACCATCTTTTTTGTTTCCATGTCCTGAAAGTGGTATGTGCAGTACTTTGCTGATAATCCGGGGCTGTCACACTGTTCATCACTAGCTAGCCTGAACCGTTTGCCAGAGAATGTCCTTTCAATTGACATTTGTTCAATTTTCCAGGCTTGACTAATAGCAGGGAATAAAAATTCTCTTTGATATTTGTAGTACTGCGTTTTAGCAAGGACCTGAAGTCCCACAAATTGACAGAAAATTGACAACTTACTAAAAGTAGAGCCACTGAAAAGTAAAGCTGCTGAACACAGATTTTCAGCTGGCACTTTGCCCAGCATCGGTTGAGTGGACCATGAAAATGTATTGTGGAGGTGGGCACAGGTGGCTTGGATGTTCATCTTAGTGCCTTGTAATATACGAGTCACATTCACCAATGGCTCCCCGCTTATGTTCCCCCTCACTGGATGGACACATTTCAGCATCAGTATAATCTCTTCCAGGAAGCTCTCGAGTACAATGTATTTTTGCTCCTTTATTAGCCAATCGTCCTGCATGATTGTGGTTTGTGACTTAACTGTGGTGGACAAAGCAGCCAAACTAGACACTAGTTGAGATCTTTGGCAGGTTCCTCAGTCAATTGCCTAGAAGCTTCAGTCTATGTTACTTCAGCTTGTGTTATTTGCACAAGAATTGGAGAAACCATCAACGTCAATTGTTTATTGGGTGGACCTTTTTTTTTTGCGGGTGTAGATTGTGTCAAGTGGTCAGCGAGTAATTCAAAAGCATCTTCATTATATTCAGTTTCGTCTTCATCTTGTTGAGTACTCAAATTGTAGCATTGGTCCAACAACACTTTGCTGGCTTTGCAGGTCACATTCAATTTGTGTTCTGGCCATTGGGCATAAGCATCTCGGGTCTGCTTATTGACTGGACCACGCTGCGCCTCAAATAGTAGTTGCTCCATGGTGAAATCTGTTTGGCAAGCAGCATCTTTGGTTTCATTTGTTGTCTGTGACTTTATACTTCTTTTCCTTCTCGGCCTCTAGGAGATGGGTTGTAAAAACATGTTCAGTGTAAATCACACATACAGTAGATGGCACTTTAGATAAAAAAAACAGATTAAAAAACATGTTATGAAGAAAACACCAGCCCAAAACACTTTTAGTATACGAAATTATTTTAGTTACCCTTGTTTTCTTGATTTTCTGGGAAACCATGGTCTTCTCTGTAACGACCGTACCAGTAAACTGGTCCACCACCTCTGATCCATGTGCCTCCTCCTCTAATTCCTGACCTTGTATACATTCTTTGAATAGAATATTTATAAAAAAAGAAAGTCAAACTGATTTGAAGTTAAAATCTTTCATTGCACACATCGCTTACATACATACCCTCGTAAACAGTGTATGTCATTTAGTCAAAATATACATTTCGATATTCACCTGATTGTTGGCAAGTGTACTCGATCAGAGATCACTGTGCAAAACATACTGATTGTAATGTTGCCCTCAAACATTTTGCAATGTATTCTGCATTAGGGTAGAAATTGTAACGTTAGAACTGAAATGATAAATGTTCGAAACACTGCACGTTTATATGAATGTCACAGTCTAATAGTATCCTATGTAGGATTTACTTTCTTTCATTCAAGGGAACTGTCAATATGCATACCTCATACTCTTGACCAGCTCCAATGGATGATGTAATTGTAGTCGAAGTACCAGCATCCCCCTGTAACACAGTACTTGTTTTAGTATGAATGAAAACAGCAAAATGGAACAGATACAATAGGATACAGACAATGGTACATATAAAGAGAAACCCATAAATGACACATAGTGTAAAAAACCAACGGAATACATAAACGATTTCATATTATTTTAAATTCCAAGCATAATACATTCTCGTAATTGAAAAGTGAAATAAAATTACAGATAGGTGCTCGAAGTTGTTGTTGACTCCGGAAAAGAAATGTATGCAGAATCTTGCTCCTTCATTTTCAGTGCATTGTCACATTGTCAGTGCATTGTCACAAAGTGGTAAAAGGGAAAATTAGATTTGCATTAGATATGTGAGAAAATCTGACTCTTGATAATAAGAACTTCTGCAAGTCTCTAGGGGTCACCATTGATATACTGGTCATGTCAGTGTTTGCATCACTTGCGAGGGTCTGTGCTTCCGTCAGTATGCTCTCCTAAAAAAATGGACATGTTAAGCAATCGATTATGAAAAGATTATTTTGAAGGGCACAATGGCATTGTTTTCTATGGTCATAATTACTTTCTATGAAGCTCCATAAACCAGGGACAGATGTGTAGTAAAATGTGGTATAATTAAAAAGTAATACAATCTGGTAAATATGCAAATGTTAGTAAGACACATTTACACCGAAAGCACCAATCCGTTTATGTAGTTACCTGTTCATTACCCCACCGCCTACAGCTAATTCATCATCCGGGACTCACCTGAGGTAGTGTGTGCATGGATAGAGGTGGAATTGCATTTGGAAGCAATTTACGAGATGTTCTGAGCCGATGCTTTTTTTGTGTACTGCGATTGGTCGTACATATCCAGGGTAAAGTGCAGTCTGCAGATGCGGAATTGATTGGCCCTCAAGTATCCCAAGATATCCTGGGCTCTACTTTCAAGCTCGTCCACCAGAAATCCACAATGTCGAACCCATTCTCTTATTAAATCAATATTTCTCAGGAATGTATGCATGATTGTGCCCTTACTTTTGTAATGGCTCTTAGAACGGCAACCGAAAACCATACAAGCAGGCATTCTTGAAAAATCTGTATAAAAAAAGTACACATAATTACAAAGAAATTCTACCCAATGCATGAGATTGATGGAATTATATCAAAGTTTTCTATGCAATGTTTGTTTTGGTCAAAGAAAAAAAACCTGTGTAGCGTAGTCGAATATACACTGGGATAACTTTCATACAGAATTGATTGATGCGACTGAAATCGTAACGTGTAATACGTCCGTTGATGTACTTTCATGCATCAATAGGAAACATGCTTATAGACATGGCCCGAGAAAGATGCAATTATCACTATTGACACTGATGAAATTTACTATATATCGAGATCAGAACACTTTACCATTGTCTGTTTAAAGTCAATGAGATGATTAAACATTACACAACTGGGTACATTCGTTCGAAATAGATCGACATTTTGAGACCAGAAAGAGATGATTAGGTGACCTGCCCTTGCCTTGACTAAGAAACCATTAGATTCAGCAAGCAAGGTAGTTAGTAGCAGGAGAACAGAGAGCGCAATCAAGAGTTGACTTCCAGTGCTCACAGATGTTCACATGTAACAGGATCACAAGTTGACTTGCAGTGCTCACAGATGTTCTCAGGATAAATATCAAGGGGTTTATAAAGAATTAGAAAAGTGGGTGTGTGTGAATGAGTGACGTGTTTCTGGCATGGTCTGCTTCAGGGGAGCCTGCCGGGAGACACTGGGTCTGGCTAGGCCATGTGAACAATGGCCCCTGTGCGGAAGATACCTTTGAAGTGTACATGGTGTTTGACACCTTGGCTGATACCACCCTCCCAGCCCCCTTGGCATCACACGGCCATAGGTGTGAACTGCCATTGATACTGGAGGGGGATGGAGGGGCATGAGGCATGCAGAAAAGGCCCGGAACACTGCTGAAGGGAGAGACACACTTATGTGGATTGCAGGGGGCATCTGCTTCAGGGGAGCCTGCCTGGAGACACTGGGTCTGGCTAGGCCATGTGAACCAAGGCCCCTGCGCGGAAGATACTTTGACACCTTGGCCGTTCCCACCCTGCCAGGACAAGTGAGCGTGTCCTTGATTCACAGAAAAATTGAAACTATTATTCATAAAAGATGATTTTTATTTTATTTTGTTGCTGATGTTGATGCCACAAATGTACTACAAATTGGATACTTAGGGTTGCAGCACAGTGTGGGAAAATCCCCTGTACTGACCGCTGTCACTGGGGAATTTGGCTTGAATGGCACCAATGACACACGTGGGTGTTACTCGTGGAACGTGGTATCCAAGCCCCCCATGAAGCCACCATGTAAATGCACGATGGGCCACCAGCCTGTACCACCTGTGGAAGAGAAACATACAAACTGTATTTAAATGAACATGACCAGTGTACAAACCTTAGTTGAAAATGCAATCTTGTATCCTATGGCATTATTGCCAGTACAAATTTTACTTCATGGATCAATCAACAGGCTTTAAAGTGCAGACACATTACACAAGTGAACACCCATGCAATCCATAACGTTTGGGGCGCAAAGAAATATTGTTTCGAGGGGATTGGGTCCTCTGACGTATTCCATATCTATGACATGTATTCACCACAGCTGTGCTGCTTACATGTCATAGATATGGAATATGTCGTCGGACCATCCCATCGAATGAACGTTACCAGGTAAGAAAGTAACTTGTTCTTCTTTGTTGTATGTGAAAGACGCATAAGATGACCACTATGATTTCCCCAAATCGCGAGAGATGTATTGAATTGCCAGACTACATTCATTTGGCAGTGATAGATCAAAGTTACGACAATATACGAGACAAACATGTTAGTGGCCTAAGTGACATCACATCTAGAGTACACTTACTCGTTACTTGGATTGCGAGGGAGAACTGTTGCACGACGTTTGTGCATAAGCACCATCATAATCCTCAACACGGACCTTGTAAGGCAGGCTGCCCTGAAGTCATGCAGCTCGGTAACGCATACTGACGGTGTCTCTTCTTCCGATATGTAGGACAAGCATCCAGAGTTTTCTCTGCAGCAACAGTTCTCCTACTCGGTTGGCATGACCTAGCACCGATTGCAGGTACACCAGGGGGAAACGTCTTCCATGTGACTAGGCTCAGGCTCCTGATCCGGTGATTCGCCCTCCCAACTGTCCTCTGATGCCTCATTGTTTCTGCATCTTTCTCTTTCAACTAATTTAGCCTCAGAATACTCCGGCTCGTACTGGTAGGGCTGTATTGTTGCCATTATACGACAGCATTAAAATTGATAGTAATGCTAGTACTAGTATCTGTTCGCACGGGCTACGAACAACGAAGATAGCTGAACAGAGCAGAAATGAGTCACAAGATGCACAAAAAACTGTGAAACGATTGAAAAAGCAACTCTGATGTTGTCTGATGAGAAGCGGTCTGTTTATACTTATTGAGTAAATAGGCGCTCTGCCATTTCCATGGAGACACGTCATTAGCTGGCGCACAGAGAACGTTGACACAAGACGTGCATTTGCATTGTGAAATGGGTCGTACGAGTCTAGTGATGTCAGCTTCAGGGGCGGGGGATATGATTAAGTGCCACGAGGGCAGGTCACCTTAGGGCGATGCGGCAACGGATATGATTGGCACAAGATGGCCGCACCGCTGCTTGATTTTGCATGTGTAAAAGTGAGGAAAACGAAGGTAAGGTGAATAGGAAATGTTTTTGTGATCGATCACAGTTTGCTTAAAACCACATGCTTGAATGCTCTGGACAATAATATTTTTGAGCGCACTATTCCTTTAAGGCATCTAGCCCTACTTTGGCTGTCATATGTATATGGTTGAATGCTGTGCTCTTTAATTTACTTCCTTTAAATTCTTCGGCCGCCATTTGGAAGAATCGAATAAAAGACTTATTAGCTGTTGTCCTTTGTGTCCAGATATAGAGGAGACAAGTCTAAACATTTTATTTGCATGTCTATAATATGTTAATCTTAGTGTTTTTTTTACTTAATTCCGAATCTGAAATGTTTTAATGTTAGGAATTGCATTCCTTCTTTTAATCTTCTAATAACATAAAGAACCATGGGTTTTGTCTACTGTGAATATTTGTGTGCTGCAATGATGCATTTGCGATGACTGATTGATGCGGGTAACATTTTAGATTTGTTTCTATTGTTATTGTATACTATATTTATTTTTTACTTCAATTAATTGTACTGTAGAATTTGAATACCGTTTGCACATACAGACAGCAAGGGTGAAGTTGGCTGCATCTTTTCCCAACTGCCTCCCACTAGTCAGCTAAAAAGTGGGTGCAATAGAGAAGGTCTTTGCCTCAGGGAACACAGCCCTGAAGGCTACCAGTGCCTTCTGTACACTTACAAAGTGTACCCATATTTTGTGGTTAGTTATCTCTAAGGCTAGTGCTCAGATCCTAGAAGGAGAGATTAGAGATAGCTTCTTCGACATGTTGTCGGTTGCCAAAGAGGCTGCGTGTCAGCTGTTGCAAGCCTAGTTGAATACACCTGACGGCTTTGGCTGGTCCATGGGCATTGCATCTATGCCTGGGATGTTTTCTTGGATGAAGCCATCTGAGTTCTATTTTGTGATGTCCAGTCCAAATTGCTAGCTATGCCCTTAGACAAAATTAATCTGTTTGGCGCTTAAGCCAAGGTTTCCCTTAAAAGGCTGAAAGACTCAAAGGTCATGACAAAATCTCTCCGATTGGGGTTTAAAGATGTGGCTTCTTCATGCGCCTCTTTTTTTTCTATGGTGCTTTGTGTTATGGAGTTAGGAGTTTCACATCCTTTGCCAAAGGAAGAGCTCAATTTATTTTGAGTAAGCCTGGCCAGGTGTGTTAAATCTGTCTGGGCAAGAGCCAATCTTCGTCAGCTTTTGTGCCTTCCACATTGACATCATCCAAGCCTCTTTGATGCCCTTCACCCCATTCTGCTTCTGAAAGATGTTGCATATCCATATCTGCCGAGGAATGAGTCACTACCTCGGAAGCTTGGGTTATGCAGTTGTTGCATGGAGGCTACTGCATACCTTCCCTCAAAAGACCCATGAATTGACCTCCTCTGGATGTTCATGGGCACTGTGACAAGGCCTCTTTCTGGTATTCAGGAATTCCTAGCTGGTGACCCTAAAATCATCTAGGCTGCCTCCCAGCACCCCTTCCTCATACCAGGGAACAGTTGCATGGCTCACATGATTGCAACTTCCCCAGCTCACGTCCCCCCAGTGGCTCTCCATAGAGCAGAACACCCTTATTCTCTTGGGCTTAATCAAAGAAAACCTTGACAAGATTAGGAAACCAAAATCACAGTCACAGGATTGGGAGGACGGGGGTACAGAATGGGTGAGCTCACATAGGTACTCTTTAAGGCACAGGGAAAACTGCACAGGGGAAGCCATACCCCTCTCCCCCCAAGAGGGAAGGAAACATGAAATGACTCCCTCTATTTCCCTTGTCAAGAGCCCGTGACATCCAGTCTGAAGTCTGATCTGCTAAAAGTAGAAAAATACAAAACCACTAATAAACCCATAACCAACAGCGTCCCACTTGCAGTGACAGCTGCAGGCTATTGCACCGGAAGCCAGCCTGGTTGGGGGGGGTGAGGGGGGAAGGGGGTTAAGCCTGCATAAAATGAGCAGTTATGAACACAGTCACTATCAACATTTGGAGCAACAGGAGGATGGTGTTTCGAGAGTAGGAGCACCTGGGGTGAATTCCAGTGGAGGAACAGTGTGTAACGCTCACCTGATTCCCGCAGAGGCGCCGGTCTTGACTGGGTGAATGCCGTATCTTCAAAGGTGATGTGTAACACACGGTTGGCTCTTTGGGCTGGACCTCTGTGCACTGTATGTCTGACTCAGATGTCTGCAGATAGAAAATATGGGATTAATGAACTGGGGTTATTGGGTGCCTCTCTCCTCTTCCCTTTCTCTTCTCCTGTAGAACCCCAAAGGTTAACGGCCTCTCCATAGGTAAGTGAACGCCGAGCTCTCCATCTGCCTCGGGGCAGGGTGCCGTAACCAGTTTCTTCACTGGATAAGGGTGCAGGCCTCTTGACCTCAGAGGACTGCTGTCCGTCGTTAACTGCACGAACGGTAAGTTCTGGGCACTTCAAATGTCTTAAAAGTCTTTTGTAATGATATCTCTTGTTTTGCAGGGTTCCGGCGATGGCGGATGGCGGGCTGATGAGAGTTGAGGATCGAACCCGCGTGAGGAATAGAAGCGCCTGGAAGCACGTAAGTAAGCGCTTGTAGCCTGCTTCACGATGCGCACTAACTGTCCCTTTTATCTTGCAGGTACAAGTTCGGAGCTTTAGAGAAGCTGAAGGGTGCTGGAATACCCACTGGATTCGGCGTGGGAAGGAGTAATGGCACGTGAGTAATAAAGTTGCCTAATGTCTTTAAACGCACCTTCTTTTGTCTTTCAGATGCGGGATGCAGCGCCGAAGGCCTCCGGAGCGTGCGAAGAGCTGGTAAGCTTATGGCTTTCAGATGCCGGAATGCAGTGCGAAGACCTCCGGAGCATGCGAAGAGTAGGTAAGCCTTTGTCTTTCAGATGCCGGAATGCAGCGCGAGGCGTTGGTGACAGCCGATGGACCAGGTAAGAGATGCGCTGCCACTGAAGACCGTAGTGCTAACCTGTTCTTTCTTTGTCTTTACAGGTGCTGCTGAAGACTGGATTCCAGGATGGTAAGCCTTTGTTCCCTTAGGCCCAGGATCAGAAGCAGAAGACACGATGAGCGTTCTGCTGCAGAGAATGCAGAATAACGCAAAGCAAGATTCATCCATCGGGTGTGGTTTAAATAGCCTCCTGTAGTGCTTAGGTGTCTCCTTCCACAGCCACGCCTAGGTAAGAAAAGAGTTCCTGCTTTCCAGAAGAGTTCCAGTGTTCTGAACCTAGGGAGTGGCTCCTGCCCCACCCAACAGGAAAAGTAGTCCCAAACAGAAGAGGATCAGGGGTTCAACTGGCAGGTAAGTAAGCAGCATGGTCTGCTGCAGGTAAGTCCACCCAAGCATTATGAGCCCGGCGCTTCCAGCGCTGGGACTGGGCATCTTTATGAGCCTGGTGCCACTGGCGCCAGGACAGGGTCCAAAAGGTCCCAATTGGGACTGGCTGGCACTCGGAACCGGGCTTATGGGTCTGCTTCCAAGGGAGTCGGGCAAGTCCTGATCTTTTGGAAGCAGAGATCATGACACAGTGGAAGTCATAAGGTGGAATAAGGGTCGAAGTGTAGTGAGCAGGGGTTGGAGGACAGTTATTGGAGGACAGTAGCTAATTGGAGGTGAAAGATTGGGCCATCACCAGAAGAGTTGGTAGGACGTTTGCTGAAAGAGTTGGGAGGGTACAGGCAAGATGTGCAGGGTTAGTCGGAGGAGTTCAGATGTGTAAAGGAGGAAGTTGGAAACTTGTTGGAGGTGGAATGGTTTGACGAGCTACATGAGTTGTTCACAGAGGTGAAGAACATCAAGGAGGAGGTTGAAAGGGGGGGATTAGGAAGAGACATGAAAATAGGTGGAGGAACTTCAAGGGGCAGTGGGAAGGGGACGTTAAGGGACTCTGGAGAGGGGGGAATCAAGAAGGGGGTGAAGTTTCTGGAAGGAGAAGAAGTTAAGAGTGTCAGGACTAAGGAAAGACTGGAATGGCAGCGGAAGAAGGGTGAGCAGTTAAGCAGATAAAGTTGAGAAGGATGATTAGAATTTCAATGGAGTGGTGGGACAGAGGAACAAGGTTGTTGGGGGTGGTTGCTGAGAAATATGAGGAAGAGGTAAAGAAGCAGAATGTCAAAGGTATTTCAAGGGGAGGCTGGAAACAGTTTGGAGAGGATGTGGTTGAGGGATTGTTGGAGGCTGGGAGGATTTGGGAGTTGAGCTGAATTCCAGATTGAGGAACAAGGGACTAAGTGAGAAGGTCAGAGGAGGTCAGGAAGACTGGAAGTGAACAGGAGGGTGGAAAATATTACAGAGGATGATGTTTGTTAAGTAGGACAGTGCAGGGACAAATGCTGCCACAGAGGAGGGCCCTCGAACAGACTGGGTGTGGATCGGGGAGGGTTCCATAAGTGATGAGGCGGATCCCAAGGTGGGAGGAGATACGAGAGAGAGCCCTGGCAGTGAGGATGGTAGGACTGAGCTAGTTAATGATGCTGGGCTGTAGACGGCTGCCTTCTCCATGCTAACCAAGAAACCTTGCTCCCTAATAAACACAACGATGCTGACAAGGAATCAGAAGGTAATGACACTTGTCACCAAAAGAAAGACTTGGCATCCAGGCAATACCCTGGAACTGGGTGGTCACCCCACTCATCTGTGCTCAGTTGGAAAGGACTGTATCCGCGGATTCAGAACATTCCCAAGAAAGCCTAAACACAGATGAACATTTTATTGTGGCAACGACTGGGTATGGTGCCTGCAGTTCACTCTAGAGAGTCCCAACTGGAGCCTTTCTGTACGTTTTCCATTGTTTTGAACCTGATTAGAAGGGATATTTTCTGTTGTATTTTCGATAAAATAGCAGAACTACATTTTATGGGTTGCGCCATTCTGTTCTCCACCGGGGCACGTCCTGACAGGATTCAGAATCCACATATTGAAAGAAGTAGCTTCCCTTCTAGTGAAAGGAGCAGTCAGGTTCGTTCCTTTTTCAGAGATTGAGTTAGGTTGGTAATCCTTGTACTTCCTGGTCCTGAAGAAAGGGGAGTGTTGCGTCCCATCCTGAACCTCAGGGACTTGACAAAACTCTTACACTGGATAAAGCATTTATGGCAGTTTGGGTGCAGCCTTCTCCCACCCGGAATATCCTAGTGAAGGCGTTCTGTAAAGTCAAGTATGATGGGGTTAGGGGAATCCAAGTTGTCATTGCAGCCACCCCTCTTATTCCTGCTATGCCAAGGTTAAATATTCTTTCCTTTTGCTGATGCGCTGGTATTACCCTCTGTTACCCAATCATTCTCTTAACTGGTTGCTGGATTCTTGAGGTGGAAGTGTTCCAGATTTGATGTCCAATAGCTCTTCACTTAGTAATGTATGTGTTATAACAGTGTGTATGTTATCAACGTTGGGTTGAAGGGATCAGGGAGACCAGAAAAAATCCTGAGGAACGACAAGTTCAGGATTGTGACGTCTAAGGCAATCCTCCAGGCTCTGCAGAGCTGAGACTGGTTTGTCACTAGACCTTCCAGATGCTTATTTCCACATGCTGATCCGTCCGTTGCATAGTAAGTTCCTGAGTTTCCTTTCAAACTAACTTCTGTCCTGAGGGTTTTCACAAAGCTGATTGTGGTGGCGGCGACTTGCCTCAGAAGGCAGAGGGTCCATGTGCTCCTCTACCTGGACAATTGGACTCTTTGAGGTTGTTCACTAGAGCAGGTGTCAAGTCAACTCCAGGACACCTGTCAACTACTCCACAGCCTGGGTGTTTCCCTCAATTTCAGAATGACCCAGCTGACACTGTTGCCAAGATTCTATCCAGACAGTCCTTGACATTCAGGAGAAGTCTCCCCCCCTCTCCCCAACCCTCAAGGAGAAAGTCAACCGGATAATTGCAATGTTTCAGAACTCGTACATGCTACCAGCTTTAGCCTTCCTCTGTGTCTCATGGTATCCTCTGCATTTCTGGTGCAAGAGGTGTGGGACATCTGTAAGACTCTTTTTCGTAAGGAATCTGTAGGGATGTAAAAGGCTGAGCCAGAGAACCATAGACTGTCATGTCTCTCCAATTTCAGCAACCGAGGATCTGATCCTGAATAAGCCTTATGGACTTCTTGAAAACAGGTTTCTACCACGCAAATGAAAGAGGTATCTGGTAACATCTTCTCGTTAAGATTCCTTCTCCTTGATAAAATGAGCATGGCCTCTTTGCATGATAATGCATCTGTAATGGTATTCTCTCATCTGGGGATAAATATTAGATAAAACTGAAACTGGGAGAAAAAAATAGGCCCAGTGAGCTTGACGGCTGTTCATGCACTAGAATGATTGTAGGAGAGTGAGATTCCGGTGATCTGTCCTCAGCTCGAGTTCCTGCTGGGCTCCTAATAAATGGTGTCTCTGTTCTTTACATGCCATCTTAAGGGCCAATAACTCATTTGCAAGTACAGAGTAATTTCTTTCATAAGATGTCAGGGTCTTTGATTAATAGGCTACTGGATGGTCATTCTGATCCCCTGTTGATAGTTGTTTAAGAACTGCTCCTATTGCCCCTTCAGAGGCATCGACCTCCCCGATTAAACATCTGTTGGGGATCAGGAAGAATCAAAACAGGTGCAGAAGTAAAGTCACATTTAAGAGACTCGAAAGCCCTTTCCGCTGCTTTGTTCCAGATATAAGGAACATCTTTCTTCAGGAGATTGGTGATGGGAAGAATCGGCTGTGGAAATGAGGGTATGAACTTCCTGTAGTAGTTTGCTAGGCCCAGGAACCTCTGTACCTCCTTCACATTATTAGGCCTTTTCCAATGAAGAATGGCTGAACCTTATGAGGATCCATGGAAACGCCTTCAGGTGTCAATATGTAACCTGGATATGGTACAGTGGTGGCCTCAAAAACACATTTCTCTGGTTTCACTTGCAAGTGGTTGTTTTGTAGACGGGTAAGCACCTTTTATGACATGTTCGACATGTTCTGTATGAGATTGGGAATATACCAAGATGTCATCTAGATATATGATTACATAATGAAAAAGAAGATCAGCGAACAGGTGGGCCATGTAACGTTGGAATACTGTTGGTGCATTGGCTATTCCGAATGGCATTACTGAGTATTCAAAATGACTGAATGGTGTCCTAAAAGCCGTTTTCCATTCATCACCTTCTTTTATACCTATTAAATGATACGCTCCTCTCAGATCTAGTTTAGTGAAGATCTTTGTTGACCGGACCGCATCAATGATATCTGGTATGAGAGGAAGCAGATATGTGTCCTTAATGGTAACAGCATTCAGGCCTCGGTAGTCCAAGCAGGGACGCAGCTCTAAGGTATTTCTTTTTGGGATGAAAAAGAGCAATGCACCCGCAGGGGATACCGATTCTCTGATCAGGCCGTTAGCCTGATTCTCTCTGAGGTATTCCTTCAATGCTTCCTTTTCCACTGGGGTAAAACGGAAAATGTGATTGAAAGGAACAGTGGTGTCAGAAAGTAACGTAATGGCACAATCCTCAGGGTGATGTGGAGGCAAAGACCTGGTAGTGATAAAGTATGGGGGTGCACAATGCTGGTTTGTGTTTTTGAGGGCTGGATGTAGGTATAGCAATAAGGGACACCATTTTTTCTCTTGAACAGAATGATTTATTCAGTGTTCAGACCCAGGAAAAACAGTGTGGGCCCTCCAATCTATGTAAGGGTTATGGTTAATCAACCAAGGAATTCCTAGGATCAAGGTGGAATGAGACGCTTGTATGAGTGTTTCAGAATGCTGATTTATCCACATTATAAAGCGGGTAGTGTTATGTATAATGGGACCACTGACCAACTCTCAACCATCAACGTCTTCTACCGGCACTGGAACGTTCTTGGTAGATAGAGGAATCTTGTTTCTTGCTGCACAAGCGGTGTCCATAAAGAATCCTGCTGCCCCTGAATCCAACATGGCAGACACCTCAATGAATCGGTCCTCTGGTAGTTGGAGGGTTACCGAAAGAACCAATAGACTGTTTTGATCCATGTTTGCTGAACGGATGAAAACAAGATCAGGTGTCTTGGGACTCATCAATTGCTCCCAGGTCTGTGTCCCTTCTAAGACCGGGAGGTGAAGTTTTCCTTCTTTCTGGGCGGAGCCAAAGGGCAGTTGCAAAGATGATGAAATGAAGAACCGCAGTACATGCACAATCCCTGAGTGTGTCGACGGTTTCTCTCTTCTACCGACAGAAGTCCCCTGGCAGTTCCTATCTGCATCAGCTCTCCAGGCTCTTGGGTAGGTTGTGTTGAAGTCTGTCGAGCCTGAACAGGTCTGGGACTGTTTTTATTTTTTCTTTTCTCAGCCTTACGCTTCTGGATCCGGAAATCAATCTGTATGACCAATTGAATCAAAGCTTCAAGGTTGGGAGGTCTTGGGACCCTGGAAACCTCATCTTTCAATTCCTCAGAAAGACCCAGACGATACAGTGTCATACAGGCTTCTTTAGAGCAGGTAGCTTGATGGGCCATTGGTCGGAACTTAGTAGTATAGCCTAATGTGTCCATGTTCCCCTGATGAAAATCGAGGAGATCCTCCTGTACAGTGTATATTTGATCTGGCCGATCAAACATTCCTTTGAAAGCTTGAATAAATAAATCCAAGGTGTTCAAAACAGGATCCTGGTTAATCACAAGATTAGTGGCATGAGCCAGGGCACTTCCTGCCAGATGTGTCACATTGAAGCCTACATTGGCTTTGTCATTTTGAAAAGACGCCTGACGAAAGGAAAACTGGACAGTACAGGCGACCAGAAACTACGCGTTTTGGGTCCCCATAAAACAAATCCAGTAATGGGGCACTAGCTAGGAGAGGCGGAGCGGCATTTCTCATCTCCAAGGCTTATCTAAGAACAAGATTTTTATTCTTTAAGGACTGGACCTCTAACGAGAGGGTTTGAACAGCCGCCACCAGCACTTGGAGTTGACATGTTGGTCTTTCAAATCGGGTGTTGCAAGCTTTTAGGTTTCTTCCTACCCGATTCTTTTTCAGCTGTCTTTCTGTGGTGCAAGTAGAGTCTCTCCTCACCTGATGCCAGGGCTGTCTGAAGTCCACATACTGAACTGGCACCGGGAAGGAAAAACCCCAAGGAGAGCTTCCAAGGAGTGAAAAAACCTTGTCCGGTAGCGTCCTTAGATGTAGAGGTTCAATTCCAGGAATCCTGAGGATGTAGCATGTGGGTTTGAGGATTGGCTCCAGCAGGTTGCTATCCAGGACCCCAGTAGCAAGAGGAGACAGAGCACAGGAAGGCCAAAGGTAAGGAATGAGTGAGGTAGCAAGAGGGAGAGTGGCTCAGAAGCATGAGAAGGCGACAGTCAAAGGGGAAAACAAGTAGCAGTATACCGGCAACAAGGAAGTTGCAACACAATCCGTTGTATTCCACAAGCAGTCTTTCTTCTGGGATGGCCGGAGGCTCCTCCTCCTGGAGGAGTCAGGTGGTTCCATGTCTGGGATTGCTGAATGACGCCTTGGTTGGCAGAATCCTTTAAATGCCATGCTGTGGTTGACAGAACGAGTGAAGATTACTGTGACCCGTACGCCACCTGTCATAGAAGGACCAGAGGCGAGACCGGGTACAGACAACCTCCCACCCCCAAACCAGAGAGAACTGATGCAGAAGCAATAGATCACACATGTGAAGGTAAGTAAAAAAAAAGTGTATGCATGCATACATGTTTTGAAGGGTGTGCAATGTGTGTGTAATTGTAAGAGTTTGAATGACGGTGTGTGTGCAGGCACATGAGCCTCCATGTAGGAGTATGTATGTTTGTGTGCACAACTCAGTGAGCGAGTGTCTGTTAAAATGTGATGGGTGCATGTGTTTTGTTAGGGGAGTGTGTTGCACGAGCATGATGAAAGAAAAATAGGGTGGCCATGTTGGCATATATTGTGGGTGCAACATCATGAAGTGATTTGATGTATGATTGCTAGCATATCTTGTGGTCAATTCATCTGGTTATCACCCACAGTCTAATGGCCAAACTGAGAGGGTTAATCAGGCTATGGAGCAGTGTTTACAATGCTTTGTTGCATTATTCCAAAATGAATGCAACAATGGGTTCTATGGGCCGGGTTTGCATATAACAAATTAGTGCACACTTCCACTAAATTCTCTCCCATCTATCTTTGGTTATCATCCCAGAATGTTCCCCACACTTTTTTACAGGATTCATTCACACACAGGTCTTACAGGAAGAAAGTAATAATACATGTTCATAATGCTAAGTCAATGTACAAAATAGTTGCTGCTTGAATGCAGTTGGGCAGTTCAAAGCATTAAGTAGCTAGAGAGGTATGGTTGTTCACCAAGTACTTATAAATCCCAGGTTGTTCTATGAAATGTAGTCCTCTCTTCTCTAATCCTCTGTAGTCTAGCATATGGTATTGGAAACTCTGAAAGTTAAGACCTGAGAAAATTGAATTGAGGCACAGTGAACAAACACCATTCCTAGATGGTTACCGGGAGGACATAGAGTTTAGGAAGTGTATGAGGACTGCACTTCCAGGTTAGACTACACTTGGCAATAAGGATTGTCCACTCCAGAGAATCATTTGCGTCCTTTTTGTCTATAGAGGTCATCAGCAAACTTGTAAAGGAGTCCCCCACTTCTTACCAGTAATGCATTATAGGGTGCTGGCTAAAAATACCGTAGGGGCTTGGCCTCCTGAAGCTCCTCTTCTTATAAGAGCGGGAAGAAGGACAACCAAGTTATAGTAATTCATCTCTATTAACAACATTTAAAAATCTTTGTCAAGAGCAGTGCATCTTTCTCCTATTGTGTCTCCCCATCTTCCCACCTGTGGTTTTTGAGGGTGTGGCTCATATCGGAGATCTGGGGTTGGCCCCTGGAACTGTCATCACCATGGGCATCATGACAGTCTGGCACTTTATTCTTGGTATGCCTGGTGCGTACCTCTTGTGACTGAACCTGTTTGGTTCATAGGGATTGCCCCTAACTGCCAATTATTTGTACACCTTAATTGCTCTAAGATGGCAGCAGGGAGGACTGAGGCATACCCAGGGGCTACTCATCCTTCCATATGTATGCTGCCCACCCCCAGTAAAAGTGCATCCTGCTTACTCCTACATCCCGTCCCCTTTTCTCCATACTGTATGGGCGTCCCTCGCTATGAAACGGGAAACAGAACCTTTTTCACCAGAAAAAATGGTCGTCCGCTTTAAATTTAGAAGCGCATTGGGGCGCGGCCCTGGGAGCATGTGCTCCCCTGACTCCACCCACTGGTGCCACTCCTCAGTCCTCAGTCCTCTTTTCTGCATCGACGGGAACGGACTGCTTTCACCGGTGCTCTTTGGTTAGGCCTCTGGCCTTGTAATTCCATGCGCTCTTCCCCGGAAGAAGTTATTCTCTTTTTCTTTTTTTTCTCTTCCAATTATCGGGTACTTTTCTGTCTTCTGGTGCCACGCTCCTCCCCGGCGCATGTCGACAATGGCGGGTTTCAGCAGGTGTCCAGTCTGTGAGGGTTCTCTCCCGATGTCCAACCCTCACACACTCTGCCTCTGGTGCCTTGGCCCAGACCACAGCTGAGACGACTGTTCCGTGTGCAACGCCTTCACCCCGTGCGCTCTCTGAAGAATCGTTTGGCCAGGTGGGGAGAGCTGTTCAAAAGATCACCTCCAGAGGAAGTCGAAGCATACGTGAGGAGGAAGACCAGGCCCAAGGTAGGTGTTCTGTTCTTCTCTGCACCCCATAAGGGCAACTCCTTACCCGGGAAGCGCCCAGTCAGGAGGGACCGCCCAGGTCCTAAAACCAGCAAGGGGGCCGAGGTTGCTACAGCTAGCGGCCTGCAGGCCAAGGGATCCCAAGATTCTACCTGTCCCACCGCTAAGGGGCAGCAAAGGCTCTATTACCGAACTCCTCTCCGAGGGGCGTCGCCCCAGTACCGGGCCCATGTCCGAGGGGGCGCCTTTACACAGCAATACTGGCACCATGACTGAGGGCACTCTGCCTCCCCTGTCTAGACCTGTGGTGCAAGGAAGGTCCGAACCTTTTGCTATTCAGCATGCAGGTGGAGACTGGACCCAGCTGAGCAAGCACCAAGCCTCCGGCATGTGGTGCGGAGCAGGACAAAATGGCCACCAGGCCAGACAAAATGGCAGCTTACCCTGCGCCTTATCTGCACGGAGATCAGGCAGGGGAGCGCACATCCAGATGGGATCGGGCAACACCTGTAAGGTGGTCCATGTCCCATCCCTACACTTCGCAGGGGAGGTACGCATCTCCCATTTTGGCGAGACAGGCACCGCCAAGGACACCGTAGCCGCAGGGCCCAGCCCCCACGCCCTGAGGTTCCCCTACACCCTCAGGCATCCTGCCTGCTTGCGAGGATAGATTCTTCCAGATGTTCCTCATGAGATTGCCACAGGTAGCCACCATCCTCAGGGGTGTAATCAGGTACATGCTCCCTCCGGTAATGCTGCAAGCTCCAACTGGGGTCCAGACCCTGGGTCTAGCTCAGCCCCTGGCTCCCACGCCCGCCCGCTCCAATCATGGCGGCTCAGCCCCTGGCTCAAATCCCCCCCCCGCAACCCTGGCACTGCCAGTCAGCATGCCACATCTGCCCACGTCCAACACTCCTCCAACCTCGGACCGGCAGGACACAGTGGTGGACATGGACGAGGAGGAAGATCCCAATACGCCCTCATCAGCTAAAGCATTCCATGAGAGGCTGGCAGGTCTGGCGGAGTATCTAGGCATCCCTCAGCCGCAGGCGGAGCAACCAGAGGTGGGGTTCCAGGCCAAAGTGCTTACACTTCGTCCTCCCACTAGAATTGGCAACTAGAATTGGCATCCCGCTTCAGAAGGACGTGAAATCATTAGCCGAAAAGGGCTTGGTCAAACCACACTCCACCCAGCCTACCAACAAGCGCCTGGACACTAAATACAGGCAGATGGAGGGGGGTTCCTTTTTATTGTCGGTGCACCCACAGCCACATTCCCCCATTACAGCAGCAGCATTGCTATATTCCAAACTGCAGTATTACTAAGCTGCATCTGCTTCTTCACTCCTGGGGAAGGAGGAAAAGCTGTTGGAATCGTTTGGAACAAAGATTTACTCAAATGCCACGCTCCACCTGCGTCAGGCCAACGCTCATGCCATGTTGACTGCTGTTAATTAAAAGTTGTGGTGGGAGATTGCAGACTTCCTTCCAGAGTTCCTGCCCACAGCCAGGCACAGTTCAAGGCAGGCTTGACGGAGGCGAAAATTGTGGCCCAGGATATAATGGAGTCTACTGTGGCTCACATTGACACCTCGGGCAGAGCCATCTGTTACGCCACCGACTGGCGGAGGACGGCTTCGCTCAAGGTGACAAAATTAAACCCAGATGTGCAGGAGCGCATCCTCGACCTGCCCTTTGAGGGGAACGACTTGTTCCACTCGACAACCGAGGAGGAACTCAACAAGAAAAAGAGTAGCTAACTAAACTCGCACCCAAGACCTACACAGGGTTGGGCCTTTGGAGGTTTTAGGGGCTTCCAGGAGATATGGTCTAGTTAACCTGACAGGTCACCAAGCCAGCACAGGCGCAAACAGCACAAGCCAGCTAACACAGGGTTTTTCCAGTCCCCCTCCTCAGCACCAGCCTCAGAGGGAAAGACGTTTAAAAAAAAATGTATTTCATTAGTTTTACCGATACATAAAATGAAACATTCCTTAGCACTGCAAGACGCAGTGTCTACAGTGGTCCCATCATAACGCATCATCAGCACCCCATACAACCAACCCCATTCCCCCACCCTCCCAACTCTCTCCTGCCTTTTTGCCTGAAGGACCATTGTTCTCTAGCCACAGTATCACTTGCAAGAATGGAACACCACTTCCCTTCAATGAAAATCATTCATCTCCACCTTGTTCGCGGCTTCCATAGTGAACAAGGCTTGTACTGAGACTTCCCATTCCATTAGGCCCCTTGTGGTCATCGCCAGATCGCCCCATACCACCCTCCTCCATGCCACAGTTTAAGCCAATGCCCACTTCTTCTAGTCTTGCCACCATTCCTCAACATCTGGACCTGTGAGGGATTTCCATGCCATGGTGATCCTGTGTTTGGCTAGGATATATGATAAATCCTTTATTTTACTGATATGTTTTGGGATGCGGAAAGCGGCCCAACAGGCTTTCCCTTGGGGAAATAACATCTAGTTGCACCCCTCCTTTGTTCAGTCTGCCCGCCACTTCCTGCCAGTATTGCCCCACCACCGGACACGCCCAATCATATGTAGTATCCCCGCTTCTGCCGCCTTGCATCTGGGGCCCACCTGCACCTCTGCGCCCGGAAACTAGACATCGTCTGAGTTGTCATGTATGCCCTGTGTGTTATCAGTAGTTGTATGAGCTGCAGTCTTGAATACCGTGACACCCTCTTATGGTATCTCAGTTTCTCCCTCCAAGTTGCATCATTAAAGGTTTCTCCCAAGTCTTCTTCCCATTTGCCCCTTATCACCAAAGGGGAGGGGGGCTGATTAGTCAGTAGGAAATCGTATATACGTGATATGGTGTGCCCTCCCTCCAATATGTCATACAGAGTGTCCACTATGGAATGCATCTCCTGTAATTCCCTGTACGCCGGCCACCTACGAATAATCTCCCCTTTGTGCTGTGTAATAAATATTGGCCTGTATGCAGTCCTGCATGTTCTGCCAGCTCTGCAAAGGCAATAAAGGAGTTTCTGTGCAATACATCCCCTATTGTGGCCACCCCGTGAGGTTCCCAATTCACGCGTATTCCCACTCTCATCTGTGCTCTGGATGCTGCCACAGAGACCAGGGGGATTTGTACTGAGAACAGGTCAATGAGCCACTATCATTGCTAGTGCCCTCTCCCACATGCGCACCCCTAAGGACATTAGGTGCAACCATTGGCCTCCTCTGGGCTTTCTGATCCATACTAGTTCCTTCAGTTAGTAGCGTGCCCCAATGGGCTGCAACATTAGTGTATCCGGAGTTTGGTCGTCTGTGAGCCAGTCTACCACAAATTGCAACTGCCCCGCTATGTAATAAAGTTCAAAATGTGGGGTCCTAATGCCTCTTTCCTCATATGGCCTGTGTGGTGTTGATGCCGCTATCCTATTTCTCCCGTTTGACCACAGGAAACCTCTACAAATGCTGTTGAGTGTCTTGAAAAAGGGTTTGGGTTTGTAGAACAGGATATTTACAAATAAGTGCAGCAGTCTAGGCAGTACCACCATTTTCAGCAGGGCCAAAACGGCTTAGCCCAGAACTTGATTGAGCTTTTGATGCCCTCTAGGGCTTTTAACGTATTATTTGTTGGTCTCTACGCTGGCTCATGGTATACCTTGACCCCCAGGTATCTGAACATGGACGTTTTCCATTGCAGGGCAAGGAACGGCAGCGGCCTTTGTTCTATCATGTGCAATCCTGCTATCGGGAACAGGGCTGACTTGTCTGTGCTGATTGTGATCCCTGACAGTTTCGCAAACAGTGCCAAGGCCTCTAATAGCAGCTCTAGTTGTCTTCGGGGTTCTGAATGTATAGCAACGTATCATCAGCGTATAATGATATCCGATGTCTTGTCCCATCTATCGCCATACCTGCCTCTGTGTGTTCTGCCCTGAGGTACTGTGCTATTGGTTCCATGGCAAGGATGTAAAGCAACAGAGATAGTGAGCAGCCTTGTCTTGTTCCTTTTTGCAATTTCCATGCTTCCGAAATGCATCTGCCCGTTTTCACCCGTGCCACCGGTCTTGTGTACACCAGTTGAACCCACTTAAAATATGTCTTCCCAAAGCCAAACCCAAGCTGAGTTGCATAGAGCCAGTCCCATCTTACTGAATCAAACATCTTCACTGCGTCTAGCGTGGCTATGGCACACAGGGTCTCCCATGATGCTTTGCTGTCTATCACATGGTGTAACCTCCTCAGATTCCATGTCCTACTACGGCCTGGCACATAGCCAGTTTGGTCTGTGTGTACCAGGGTATGTATCACCCTTTTCAGTTTATTTGCAAGTATAGTCGTCAGCATCTTGTCCTGATTGAGCATCGAGAGGGGCCTATATGAGCTACACTCTGTTGGGGTTTTATGGGGCTTAAGAAGTGATATAATAATGAATTCCCTCAAACTGAGGAGGAGGATGCCTGCCTCATTAGAGTCTGTGAAAATGTTGAGCAAATGTGGGGCCAGCTCATGAGCATATTCCTTATAAAATTCACTAGGCAGTCCATCCGATCCAGGAGTCTTTCCGGTCGGCAATGCTGTAATTGTGCTTTGTATATCTGCCAGGGTGATCGGTTCCTCTAGGCTGTCTCTCGCTTACTGACTTAGCATGGGGAGTTCTATCTTTCCTAACACGTCCTCTAGATAAGCCCTTGGTGTCGGGGATATGTCCTGGTAGAGATTTTTGTAAAATACTTGAAAAGCCTCATTAACCCCGGTTTAGGTGTGACATAAGTCCCCATGTCCCGTGCATATCTTGTGCAGTAGGCCCCGTTTCTCCTCTATTTTTATATAGCGATGCTAGCAGAAGGCCATGTTTATCCCCCGCTTTATGCTGCCTCTCGATGTATTTTGCGTAACTATGCCTACCCAGCTTCTCCCAGCACTCCATGCATATCTGTTTAAGCTCCATAACTCCTGCATTCTCGCCTGGTAGCTTCATCTGGGACTGCTCCAATTTTCCCAGTCGTTCCTCCGCAGAGGACAATTCTTTGTTAATGGCTGCTTGGATGCTGCATGACCCTGCAATGGCTTCTCCTCTGATTACTACCTTGAACGCTTCCAAAAAGGTTCCTGCACTAGATACACTCCCTTCGTTGTGTGAAACTTAGTCTGTAATGCTGTCCTTTATGCAGTTTCGGAATGAGGGATCTTTCAGGGATTCACTTCAAAGTCACCACGTTGGTATTGGGGCTCTTGGGGGCACATATTGCCACTGTAGGCTGATCGGGATGTAACGCTTACCTGAACTCTGCGGGAGCACCACTCGAACTTTTTCTCCGAATGCTTCGTGGCTAGCGATGTATGTTTTCTTATTGGCTTCTTTTTCTACAGATGAAATTTCCTGAAAATGATACACAGAAATTCTTCTATAGTTCTTATTCCAAACCCTTCTTTTGTACCAGCAGTCTTTTGTCTGAGAACTCACTCGCACTTTCTCTTCATAAAATATAAATACCTTTTGTCCTTTTATAGTGGGCTCTCCATCCTGCTTCTATGCAGGGGCGCTTGTCCTGAAGATATTGATGGGGTTGAGAGCATATGGAAGGTTATGTGAAAGGATTACTAATTACATTCCCAAAAGACTGGACCTTTTCGAAAATTATTTTCTATGGAACCTTTTAAGTGGGAACAGGCATGTACTAGGCGAGTGGGAAATAGCACTCCAGAGAAGAATGAACTAAATTCTCTGGGAAGATACTACTCTAGCCTTTAACTGATAGTCTTGACCTTAACTCCTTTTCTCTGGCAACCCACATATGGAAATCACCCACCTTAACAACCAACAAGAACTGTGTGTAACAACATGAGTGCGGAATGGTTTGGTTTTAAAATCTATGGGAACTGTATGTGAAAAACACTCTGAAGGGATAGCTCAACTGCGCGCCATATAATGCAGTCAGCTGGAAGAAAGCTGACTGTACAGAGCAGCGCTCGGAGTAATGTGTATTCCATTTTTTGAATGCAGAACAGCAATGGAGTGCTGACCGCACTGATAACAGAACAACAAAGTTAATATATGCTCACATAAGCAAAATACAATGGCAATTACAAATGCATGCAAGGTGTTCCGTTAGAACGCAGAACAGCAATACAGTGCTATTAGCATAGCGAACAGCACCACAGGTTGTAAATATCTCAGATAAAAGATACAAGTGCTGTAAGATATAACGCAACCACAATGAAACAACTGAGGGTACTTGCAGCAACAACTTCTGACTGGAATTCGGCTCGCATGTGTGAACTGTCTGAGGGAGCAGAAGTACACGGTGACTGGAAACAACAACAGAAAATGCCGCAACTGAATTTGGCACAAGGAACAACTAACTCTATGACTTCAAGGAAGGCTGTAACTATAAATGTGTCTGAGGTGACAGGGAAGCACGAAGATCGCGGTAAGCGTTAACTGCAAGTGTTTATTGCAAGCAGAATGACGCGAAGCGCAGAGCTCCCGAGGGGAGGGGCTTAAATAGGGCATGAAGGGAAACCTCTAGCCCAACACAGATACTGCAGAGAACAATGGAAGCGGCCATGTTGGGTGATCAGGAAATAGTCACCTAATTGTCTTCTATCATGCTAAGTTGTTTGTGCACAGCCCATGCATGGTAAACTGAAGACCAGATCTTCTTGTGAAAGTATTTGGGAGCCCTCCCTGTGATCATGACACGGGATGTGATCAGACAGGACCCTTCCCTTATACTGTGCTAGCGTGATGAGGTGTGCCAACTCCCGTCCCACAAAAAAAGTAATCTATTCTTGTGTGCACTGTGTGTGGTGCGGAGTACTGCGAGTAGTGTCTAGCATCCGGGTGGAGAACTCTGCAAGCATCCACTAAAGCAAATTAGTCTAGAAGCGTCTGTAATGTCCTGGCCAGTATAGCCGATTTAATGTATTTGGCATCAGATCTATCTAAGGACGGGTTTAATGTGCAAATAAAATCGACCCCCCCATATGATGTTACCATCCCTATAAGGGTCCAGCCGGTAAAGTGACTGGAGGAACGTGGCAGCATTATGATTAGGGATATATGTGTTGACCAGGCAAATGTCCACATATTCGAGGAGGCCCTGCACTACCACCATCCTGCCCTTGTTATCGGTTTTAATGTGAGTGACCTCAAAATGTACCGTGGGCGCTATCCATATCAGGACCCCTTGGGCGTAAGCGGAATACGGAGAACTAAATACCCGCCCCCTCCATTTATTTACGAACAGTGTTTCTTTTTCAGCTGTGAGCTGAGTTTCCTGCAACAAGGCAATATCCACTTTGCACCTCCTTAGGTATGAATAAACTCTATTTCTCTCAAAATATGCGTTCAACCCCCTTACATTCCAGGTAAGTACATTTACAGTTCCAGCCATGAGCTTGTGTCTCTTTTCAATAGACCATCAGTGTCTGCATCTAACGCAGCAGATGATTCTTCCTGCTCCGTATGCAGTGACCCAGACAAAATTACGGTGCTACTATTCTTCCTTGAAATGCATGCAGGCAATACACCATCCTGTTTAATTTCCCCTACAAAAAACAACAACCCATCATCCTTTTCCTTGCTCGGGCATATACGGTTCTCGCATACGCCCCCAGTGGGCTTACCAGGGCTGTTGCACAGCGGGTGGGCACAAAGACAAGTGCTCCTAAAAAGTTGAACTCAGAGATTGTGGCGGCTTCAGCCGTAGGTCTGGTCTCCCCGTGTGATGTGAAGCGTTGACCATTAGTATCCCGCCATTTAGATAAGGCTTAGATTCTTCGTATCTCTTCTAAGAAGGAAATATCCTCTTCCCGGGAACCCTTTTCTCTTATGGTGCCTATTAAACTTCAAGAGCTGCTGTGTCAATGAGCGGAGTTGCGAAAACAGCAAGCGGACCATCAGGCCTGTCTGTACTCCAGTTATTACGTGCTTCACTTGTGTCTCACATGAACATTGGCTCCATCCCCTTCAAGGGGCTTATATTTTCCTTGTCCATCCATGTCTGCGCCTCCTCCGGGTGGTAAAAAAACAGGGCCCTGTTCTTATGTATGATATTCAGGTGTGCTGGATAAATCAGCATATATTTGAGTCCTGCCGACCCGAGCCTCGCAAAGAATTGCCCTCGGTTCTTCTGCACCTGGAAGGTATAATCAGGGTAGACTGCTAAGTCAGGCGACGCTCTCTTCAATACCCCTCCCTGTCTGGAGTAGTCTCATATTTTTTCCCTGTCCTTATAGTTGAGGACCTTTGCGATTATCGGTCTCAAAGGTGCCCCAGGAGGGGGCGCCTGGTCAGCGCACCAGGAGGGGGGGTGCCTGGTCAGCGCCCTATGTGCCCTCTCGATTGTGAAGCCCTGCGTAAGGTTCCCAGGCCCAGTTTTCTGGAGTAGCATTGTTCTCTATGTAGGTTCTAGGGTCTGAACCTTCTTCCCCTTCTGGTAGGCCTACTATGCGGATATTGTTTCTGCGTGCCCTACCTTCTGCTTCTTCAACAGGCTGACCTTCTGCTGCAAGACATGGATGTTAGCATGCATCTCCTGGATCTCACCCGTATTCTCCTTCACCTGAGTAGTAGTGCACTCTGCCAGGCCACGCACATCCTGGTGCAGCAATCCAACGTCTATTTGCCCTGTTACAATCTGTGTCCCCAATGAGGCCTTTAAATCCGCAGTGGCTTGTCACTTGGTTGTGTAGGTCCATGGCCCCACCTCCTTTTGCCTGTGCAGGGTGCATGTTTCCCCCGGCAGCCTGTTGTATGGGCCTAGCGTAGCTGTCCAACGTCGGTTGGCTTGCTGTCATTTTGGAAAGTTTGGGAGGCATCCAGTCTGCCTGTTTCTTCAGTATCGAGCTGCAATGGTCATTCGTCCAGAGCCCTGCTATAAGATTCCTAGGCTCAATTTTTAGTAGTCGCAGTCATGGCTGCCAGGTTGCTCAAGCTTCATACGGGTGTTATACCCACGGGGGCAGTTACCCATATCATAGGGGAAGAAGGAGCTATTATTATCGGCCGCTCTCCTATGTCTTCCAGTTGCCCTTTGCGCTCGGTTCCCCAATTAACGTGCCTTATGCCTGGGCACTTCCTCTGGGGCCTCCCAGTTATGGCGCCTACTCTTGGTGAGCCTGCTATCGTGCCGCTTCCACTCCTTTAGGAGCCCAGGATCCAGGGGCACTTCCCCAAAGTCACCGCCCAGCCCAGGTTCACTTCATTCAAACCGCTGATTCCCTGGACTTCTGTCGGGAGCCAGGTACTTCGGGGGCGGTGCCAGATTGTAGCTGAGCCTTACCGGCTCCCTATTGTGCCACGGGACCGGGGGATGCAGCCTCCAACTATCACTGCCCGCCCGGGTTCACCCACGTGTGCCCCTGCTTCTCGCGCTCCGTCCCTGAGTGTCAATCGCTGCAGTGTCCGGGCTCTGACAACTTTGCCAGCTGTGTCCATGCTCCCCCATGGGTGACTGCAGTGGTTTCTCACCGCACGGCTCCACGCACCTTGTCTCCACAGTTCAGGCGCACTCACCATCCTCTGCTTACACACTTTCTGCAGTATACGCAGCGACGCCGTCCCTCACCTCTTTGCCTCTTCTTCGCTTGGCTCCTCTGGACCTCCTCTGCTTTCTGAACCTCGTTTGCCCTGCAGCCATCTTGTCCTCGGGCATGACGGTGGTCTGTCTCTTTCGTGCCATGTTCTCGGCAAACAACCAGGGCTCCGCTCTGCCTCTTTCAGCTGGGCACTCCAGATGGGTTCCTCTGCTGTCCCGCTATTTTTGGGCGCTGATATGGTAGTTTATCTTACTTTCCAGTCGGATTATGCCCGATCAGGAGAGAGCAGTCATCAGAGCCGACCTACTCCATGGCTGCAAGCCACGCCTCCAGAGGGAAAGAAGTTGACAGCTCCATCTGGATCCACGAGTCTCCGGTGGCCTCCCCTTCACGTACACTGCTGGCAGATGAGGTTCTCATACCTGTGGATTCTCTCACTGGTGTCCACAGGCTTCCGGCTACCGATTCTTCTGTTTCCTCCTTGCTCCCCTCCTGCAGATCGGGACGGCAACTCTGTTGGTGGAAATCCACTCGCTTGTAGCGAGCCAGGCGGTGGAGGAAGTCGCAGCTTCTCAGCGTGGCAGGAGCGTCTATTCCCGGCTATTCGACATACACAAAAACAACCAGGCTGGCCTGAGAGCTGTGTTGGCAAAGAAAAAGTGGTTAGGGCGGGCACCGCTGAGTTTCTTTTTTCATTCGTATGGCTACTAGTTAATTAGAACAGGCGATTAATGGCGTCACCAAGTAAACCAGTATACACTATACTGGGTGTACCGAAGAGTTGCATAAATGTCTGATGGGAAAGAATTGCCATCAGACCTTGGGTCGCCAATTGTAGTGAAGACTACTGAAGGAAATTAAATTCATTCATATTAAGTAAATAGATACGTTGTAGAAAATTGTGCCTGAAGGCACAAAAATGCTCTTGAAAAAAATGTATCCAAAACAAAACTTTTAGTAAATTGATTCTTTACTTCATTTGTTAAGAAGAAGCAGAAATGATGTGCCAATGCATTTCGGACCTATACTTGGTCCTTCATCAGGGCGAATTTCTGTAGTACAAGGAAAAAACATACACAGAGAAAACAAGAAAAAACAGTCATAACGAGTATTTACATAAACCAATTTCATTGCTAGCCACAAATGACCATCTCAAATAAAACCAAAATCTGCATTTATATCTGTCCTTGTCACTATTTCATCATAATAATGTTACTATTATCCTCATAATATTTCAATGCATATCAAGCGTTGAGTTACGCCATAATTTTGCAAAAATTCAGAAATATCGGAAATAACTTAATAGTTTCTATATGCAATCTCGAGAATTCCGAGAGTACCCAGATGTGTATCTGTGAAACATTCTAATGTAATCATTTTAATGCGACCCAACATCTTGCATCATCATACAAACAATAGTCGTCCCGTTTAAGAATGCCAATTTATGCTTACTACATTGTAATGGTAAAGAAACACATACCTGCTTGTATATATTGCTGCATTAAAAACTATTGTGGCGCGTGCGTTACTAATCTTGTTGCACGTGCTGTTTGTTAGAGGTCTTCATTCCAATGTAAATCCACTTATAACAATCCCATCTGTAAAGCAGGTAGGATGATGCAGTGGTAAGATATCTAAAACGTACCTAATATTATTTAAAGGAAACTAATATAACACTGTGAAAGCTTACCTCATAACATGCTAAAGCTATCTTCATTCTATTGCAAGATGGAGATGGAAGTCATTAGGGCTGCCAGTAACGTTGCTGTAAGCTAGGTACGTGTATGCTTACACTCCATGGAAAAACCAACAGAGCGCAAAGAGTCCCGCCTGTCGAACAAAGGAAATCTAAGTGTCAAAATGGTATTTACTAACTAGCCTTACACACTAAAATGGGCATAGATACACATTAATAATTAACCTACCCCGTAGTGTCGAGTTGAAAGCAGAGACACAGTAAGACGCGGTTTTAATCCGGCCGCGAGCTGTTAGTGAATAAGTACGAGCGTTGTCATGGAGACGCTTTTGTTAGACGCGTGACGTGGTTACGTGATCTTACGCTGATGTTAATCAGAGTCATGGCAACGAGTCAATGCTGTCTGTTGCTAAAGAGATGTGTATACAACAGCAATTACAAAAAACTAGAAACTCTGGGCTACTAGCAAGGAAAGCACCAGCGCGAAGTTGCAATTGCAGTGAAACAACAGTAATAAACTAATAGAGCGCGGGCGTTATCTGCAAGTACTCATTATGCAATGTTTACCTAATGGCGTGACAGTGCTCTTGTGTTGATATATACAGTGGCAACTAGACTACGAGGTGTAAAGCACGGCTGATAATAATTAGAGTAACTATGATACTGTCAAAAATGTGCGTGGGTGCATACACAGTCTACAGTAAACAGTTACTTTTTTTTGCAATACTTATGACAGAATAAAATAAAAACAGACAAGGTAATAAACAAGATAAGTAACTCTAATGGGGTTACCTAAACCGTGCATTAAGCCACGGAAGTTGTTATACAGATATAATAGGAAATAAATTACAAAAATTACAGAATAGTGCAGATCAAATAATAAACATTGCATGACATATTCAAAACATCCAAAAAACCATCAGTACCAAACCTATTTACGCAGAATGCAAAAAAAAGGTACAGATAAAAAAAGCATATAAATCATCCTGATTTTCAACATGTGAGTACTATTGAGTTAAATGCAAATGTTACACAAGTATGTCTATCCAAGAAGAGACGGACTACACGAGTAATCAAAACTAAACCAATCATTACTTGCAGTTACTTACAATATTATGCCACTCTCATCAATATTACTCTCCTAGCTCCACACCCCTATGGCATGTTTAAAAGTCTCTCATCAATATTACTCTCCTATCTACACACCCCTATGGCGTGTTTAAAGGTCTTGTATCTGACTTGACAACAGCTAGTGTAATTAGTTACTAAATGTATTTCCTGTGAAAAAAAGAAAGAAAAAAAGTTAAGACAAGGCAAAATCAACTGGATGATAACTCTTTCATAAAAAGCAATATAGATTAAGTTCTTCATTAAGACCACGTGGTGATACCGTATCGAGTCTCTCGATCCAATATGCTTCACGTTGCTCAAGTCTTTTTGTGGCACTTGTGTTGATGTTCTTCAGTTGTACTACTTCGAGAATTTGGAATCGCATTTGTGCTATCTGATGCTTAGCTTGATTAAAATGTCTAGCAATTGGTGAATGTTGGTTGTTGGTTCTAACATTTGATTTATGTTCGTTCCATCTTACTCGTGCCTTTCTGCTGGTCTGTCCAATGTATAATAGGCCACAAGGGCATTTGATGCAGTATATGACTCCTTCTGACAAACAAGTAGAGTGGTCCTTGATTTTTATTATTTGTCCAGTTCTGGGGTGTGTGACTGAGTCACCTTTAGTGATGTTATTACAATTATTACACGACATACATGGAAATGTCCCTTGTTTCTTTGACAGGACTTGTTTGGTTATTTTGGGTTTGGTGTTAACCAACAAATCCCTCAGGTTGCTGCTCCGTTGATTAGCAAAGACAGGTCTTTCTTGAAACAAATTCTGGATTTTCGCGTCGCAAGTTAGCATCGGCCAATGTTTGAGAATTGACTTCTTAATTTTAGATGACTGAACACTGTATTTGCTAACGAACACCAATGGATTCTCTTTGCTGTTGGATACTTTTGTCTCCAGTAAATGAGTTCTTTCTTGCATATCTGCTTTCTCTACAGCCAGATTCAGTTCATCTTCTTTAAAGCCTCTTGCTTTGAATTTACGGAATAGTTCTTCTTTTTCTTGCGTATATTTAGAGTCTATATTAGTGATTCTTTTAATACGTAGCAATTGGCTATATGGCAAACTCCTTATTGTAGCTGTTGGATGAAAACTCATCCTGTGGAGAAGGTTGTTTCTGTCAGTTGGTTTATGATAGACCTCTGTGTTGAATGATGGTGCATTTGGAATCACTAGAACATCTAGAAAGTGTACACTAGGATGGCCTATTTCATACGTGAATTGGATTCTTTCATCTATCAAGTTGATGTATCCCAGAAATGAATCTAAAGTTGCGTGTGGACCAGACCACACTAGGAAGATATCGTCAATGTATCTGCCCCAATGTTTAATATATTGATGCCAGACTGGATGTTTGATAATATGGTCCTCTTCAAATTTCAACATAAATGAGTTGGCATATGCTGGAGCCATGGTGGCTCCCATGGCCGTGCCACTAATTTGTGAATAGTATTGTTTATCATATTGAAAATAAGCATTTTGTGCAATGAAGTCAAGCAACATCATAATCCATTCTTTGCATGCCCCTATTTCTTCTTCTTGTAATAGAAGCCAATCCACTGCTTGTTTGCCAAGACAGTGAGGAATCAAGGTATATAGGCTGTTAACATCAATGGTTACTAGGAGATCATGTTCTTCCAATTGAATGTTAGCCAATCTGTTCAGAAAATGCGTGGTATCTTTGATATAGGTGTGATGTTTCTGTATGATTGGTTGCAGAATCGTATCAATATAGATGCCAAGAGGTTGGAGAATGCTATTAGTGGCAGCCACGATTGGTCGACCAGAGGGATTCAAAAGAGATTTATGGATTTTTGGAAGTAGATAGAGGTGTGGAGTTTGAGGGAATTTCTGAGTCAAAAAATCTTTCGTCTTTTCACTTATCCATTCATTCTCTTCTGCCATTTCAAGCATGATTTTAAGCTTATTTGAAATTCCTCTAATTGGGTTACAAGGTAGAGACTTATAGATGTTGATGTCATTTAATTGTCTCTGGCATTCATTTCTGTAGTCGGCAGAGTCCATCACCACCAGGGCCCCGCCTTTGTCTGCTGGTCGGATGGTAATCATCTCATCTTCATACAAATTCCTAATGACCGACAGATCCCTACGATTGAGGTTACGAAATTTAGGTGTTTGAAAGGAAATTTTCTTCAGATCTCGTAGGACAGCTTCATGAAAAATATCAATTGTACCGTGTGGTAAAGGTGGTATGAAAGAGCTCTTGGATTTAAGTTCAAGATAGTTATTGGTTGTTTGTTCTTCGGGTATTTCAATCTCAGCAAAAAATGCCCTCAGTTTCAATTTCCGAACAAATTTAAAAAGTTCTACCTTGGTGTTAAAAAGACTCGTGCTGTGAGTTGGTACAAAGCTAAGTCCTTTTTGAAGGATTTTTTCTTCAACGTTACTTAAATTGCGTTTGGATATATTGATGATTAGACTCTCCTGTTCGGATATCGCGCCTCTGGTTTCTGTGAGATTTCTTTTCCTGCGGCCCCTCCTGGTTCTTTTCTTGCTTTCCTTTTGTCTAAAAAAGACTGCCTAGGCAGTCTCTCTTCTCTAGGTACTCGATCCTCATTCCTTACAGTATCCTCTGTGGCAGTAGTTTGTTCTTCATTAGGGAGAGTAGGCCTTCTTGAAGTACTTGGGCGAGATTGTATATCTGAGTCTGAACTGGATTGATCAGAGGAGTTCCTAGAATGTTGAGGTTGTCCAGACTGTCTATATTTATCCATCCAGGTATAAACCTCGTCGTTATGGTAATCATAGGTATCTCTTTTAAATTTGCGGATCTTTTTACTTTCTAGTTCTGATTTGTATTGTTCTAGTTTTTTGTCAATGTCTTCCAGCATGTTTTTCATTTCATCTTTACTCAAGCAATCACTTAGTTCAGATTTAATAGTATCAATGTCAGTTGTGGTAGATTTCAGTTCATTAGAAAGTTCTTGTATGGTCAAAAGAATTAAATCAAGTGAGCACTTGTTCAATATGTTTTCCCATTTTCGAACAAATTCCTTGTTTTCCTTGCATAAAGTTGGACGTACAGGCATCCGTAATCCTCTAGGAATACGTTGAGCTCTATAATACTTGGTTAATGTTACAGCATGAAGTTTACGATTGATCTCTTTTCTAATGAGATACTCTAGTTGTCTGATTTTTTTAGTTGGATCTGTTTCCACTGAACTTGTACTAGAATCCTTGATCAAATTAAGGATAGCTTCTGCTTCTTCTGTAGAGAATCCCATAGTTTGGGCATGTTTATCTGTAATTTTAGAAATTTCTTCATATGACATTTTGACGATTATTTGTAGTGCGTGCCGCCGCCCGTATTTAGTGTAAGGAGAAGAACGGCAAAGAAAAAGTGGTTAGGGCGGGCACCGCTGAGTTTCTTTTTTCATTCGTATGGCTACTAGTTAATTAGAACAGGCGATTAATGGCGTCACCAAGTAAACCAGTATACACTATACTGGGTGTACCGAAGAGTTGCATAAATGTCTGATGGGAAAGAATTGCCATCAGACCTTGGGTCGCCAATTGTAGTGAAGACTACTGAAGGAAATTAAATTCATTCATATTAAGTAAATAGATACGTTGTAGAAAATTGTGCCTGAAGGCACAAAAATGCTCTTGAAAAAAATGTATCCAAAACAAAACTTTTAGTAAATTGATTCTTTACTTCATTTGTTAAGAAGAAGCAGAAATGATGTGCCAATGCATTTCGGACCTATACTTGGTCCTTCATCAGGGCGAATTTCTGTAGTACAAGGAAAAAACATACACAGAGAAAACAAGAAAAAACAGTCATAACGAGTATTTACATAAACCAATTTCATTGCTAGCCACAAATGACCATCTCAAATAAAACCAAAATCTGCATTTATATCTGTCCTTGTCACTATTTCATCATAATAATGTTACTATTATCCTCATAATATTTCAATGCATATCAAGCGTTGAGTTACGCCATAATTTTGCAAAAATTCAGAAATATCGGAAATAACTTAATAGTTTCTATATGCAATCTCGAGAATTCCGAGAGTACCCAGATGTGTATCTGTGAAACATTCTAATGTAATCATTTTAATGCGACCCAACATCTTGCATCATCATACAAACAATAGTCGTCCCGTTTAAGAATGCCAATTTATGCTTACTACATTGTAATGGTAAAGAAACACATACCTGCTTGTATATATTGCTGCATTAAAAACTATTGTGGCGCGTGCGTTACTAATCTTGTTGCACGTGCTGTTTGTTAGAGGTCTTCATTCCAATGTAAATCCACTTATAACAATCCCATCTGTAAAGCAGGTAGGATGATGCAGTGGTAAGATATCTAAAACGTACCTAATATTATTTAAAGGAAACTAATATAACACTGTGAAAGCTTACCTCATAACATGCTAAAGCTATCTTCATTCTATTGCAAGATGGAGATGGAAGTCATTAGGGCTGCCAGTAACGTTGCTGTAAGCTAGGTACGTGTATGCTTACACTCCATGGAAAAACCAACAGAGCGCAAAGAGTCCCGCCTGTCGAACAAAGGAAATCTAAGTGTCAAAATGGTATTTACTAACTAGCCTTACACACTAAAATGGGCATAGATACACATTAATAATTAACCTACCCCGTAGTGTCGAGTTGAAAGCAGAGACACAGTAAGACGCGGTTTTAATCCGGCCGCGAGCTGTTAGTGAATAAGTACGAGCGTTGTCATGGAGACGCTTTTGTTAGACGCGTGACGTGGTTACGTGATCTTACGCTGATGTTAATCAGAGTCATGGCAACGAGTCAATGCTGTCTGTTGCTAAAGAGATGTGTATACAACAGCAATTACAAAAAACTAGAAACTCTGGGCTACTAGCAAGGAAAGCACCAGCGCGAAGTTGCAATTGCAGTGAAACAACAGTAATAAACTAATAGAGCGCGGGCGTTATCTGCAAGTACTCATTATGCAATGTTTACCTAATGGCGTGACAGTGCTCTTGTGTTGATATATACAGTGGCAACTAGACTACGAGGTGTAAAGCACGGCTGATAATAATTAGAGTAACTATGATACTGTCAAAAATGTGCGTGGGTGCATACACAGTCTACAGTAAACAGTTACTTTTTTTTGCAATACTTATGACAGAATAAAATAAAAACAGACAAGGTAATAAACAAGATAAGTAACTCTAATGGGGTTACCTAAACCGTGCATTAAGCCACGGAAGTTGTTATACAGATATAATAGGAAATAAATTACAAAAATTACAGAATAGTGCAGATCAAATAATAAACATTGCATGACATATTCAAAACATCCAAAAAACCATCAGTACCAAACCTATTTACGCAGAATGCAAAAAAAAGGTACAGATAAAAAAAGCATATAAATCATCCTGATTTTCAACATGTGAGTACTATTGAGTTAAATGCAAATGTTACACAAGTATGTCTATCCAAGAAGAGACGGACTACACGAGTAATCAAAACTAAACCAATCATTACTTGCAGTTACTTACAATATTATGCCACTCATCAATATTACTCTCCTAGCTCCACACCCCTATGGCATGTTTAAAAGTCTCTCATCAATATTACTCTCCTATCTACACACCCCTATGGCATGTTTAAAAGTCTCTCATCAATATTACTCTCCTATCTACACACCCCTATGGCGTGTTTAAAGGTCTTGTATCTGACTTGACAACAGCTAGTGTAATTAGTTACTAAATGTATTTCCTGTGAAAAAAAGAAAGAAAAAAAGTTAAGACAAGGCAAAATCAACTGGATGATAACTCTTTCATAAAAAGCAATATAGATTAAGTTCTTCATTAAGACCACGTGGTGATACCGTATCGAGTCTCTCGATCCAATATGCTTCACGTTGCTCAAGTCTTTTTGTGGCACTTGTGTTGATGTTCTTCAGTTGTACTACTTCGAGAATTTGGAATCGCATTTGTGCTATCTGATGCTTAGCTTGATTAAAATGTCTAGCAATTGGTGAATGTTGGTTGTTGGTTCTAACATTTGATTTATGTTCGTTCCATCTTACTCGTGCCTTTCTGCTGGTCTGTCCAATGTATAATAGGCCACAAGGGCATTTGATGCAGTATATGACTCCTTCTGACAAACAAGTAGAGTGGTCCTTGATTTTTATTATTTGTCCAGTTCTGGGGTGTGTGACTGAGTCACCTTTAGTGATGTTATTACAATTATTACACGACATACATGGAAATGTCCCTTGTTTCTTTGACAGGACTTGTTTGGTTATTTTGGGTTTGGTGTTAACCAACAAATCCCTCAGGTTGCTGCTCCGTTGATTAGCAAAGACAGGTCTTTCTTGAAACAAATTCTGGATTTTCGCGTCGCAAGTTAGCATCGGCCAATGTTTGAGAATTGACTTCTTAATTTTAGATGACTGAACACTGTATTTGCTAACGAACACCAATGGATTCTCTTTGCTGTTGGATACTTTTGTCTCCAGTAAATGAGTTCTTTCTTGCATATCTGCTTTCTCTACAGCCAGATTCAGTTCATCTTCTTTAAAGCCTCTTGCTTTGAATTTACGGAATAGTTCTTCTTTTTCTTGCGTATATTTAGAGTCTATATTAGTGATTCTTTTAATACGTAGCAATTGGCTATATGGCAAACTCCTTATTGTAGCTGTTGGATGAAAACTCATCCTGTGGAGAAGGTTGTTTCTGTCAGTTGGTTTATGATAGACCTCTGTGTTGAATGATGGTGCATTTGGAATCACTAGAACATCTAGAAAGTGTACACTAGGATGGCCTATTTCATACGTGAATTGGATTCTTTCATCTATCAAGTTGATGTATCCCAGAAATGAATCTAAAGTTGCGTGTGGACCAGACCACACTAGGAAGATATCGTCAATGTATCTGCCCCAATGTTTAATATATTGATGCCAGACTGGATGTTTGATAATATGGTCCTCTTCAAATTTCAACATAAATGAGTTGGCATATGCTGGAGCCATGGTGGCTCCCATGGCCGTGCCACTAATTTGTGAATAGTATTGTTTATCATATTGAAAATAAGCATTTTGTGCAATGAAGTCAAGCAACATCATAATCCATTCTTTGCATGCCCCTATTTCTTCTTCTTGTAATAGAAGCCAATCCACTGCTTGTTTGCCAAGACAGTGAGGAATCGAGGTATATAGGCTGTTAACATCAATGGTTACTAGGAGATCATGTTCTTCCAATTGAATGTTAGCCAATCTGTTCAGAAAATGCGTGGTATCTTTGATATAGGTGTGATGTTTCTGTATGATTGGTTGCAGAATCGTATCAATATAGATGCCAAGAGGTTGGAGAATGCTATTAGTGGCAGCCACGATTGGTCGACCAGAGGGATTCAAAAGAGATTTATGGATTTTTGGAAGTAGATAGAGGTGTGGAGTTTGAGGGAATTTCTGAGTCAAAAAATCTTTCGTCTTTTCACTTATCCATTCATTCTCTTCTGCCATTTCAAGCATGATTTTAAGCTTATTTGAAATTCCTCTAATTGGGTTACAAGGTAGAGACTTATAGATGTTGATGTCATTTAATTGTCTCTGGCATTCATTTCTGTAGTCGGCAGAGTCCATCACCACCAGGGCCCCGCCTTTGTCTGCTGGTCGGATGGTAATCATCTCATCTTCATACAAATTCCTAATGACCGACAGATCCCTACGATTGAGGTTACGAAATTTAGGTGTTTGAAAGGAAATTTTCTTCAGATCTCGTAGGACAGCTTCATGAAAAATATCAATTGTACCGTGTGGTAAAGGTGGTATGAAAGAGCTCTTGGATTTAAGTTCAAGATAGTTATTGGTTGTTTGTTCTTCGGGTATTTCAATCTCAGCAAAAAATGCCCTCAGTTTCAATTTCCGAACAAATTTAAAAAGTTCTACCTTGGTGTTAAAAAGACTCGTGCTGTGAGTTGGTACAAAGCTAAGTCCTTTTTGAAGGATTTTTTCTTCAACGTTACTTAAATTGCGTTTGGATATATTGATGATTAGACTCTCCTGTTCGGATATCGCGCCTCTGGTTTCTGTGAGATTTCTTTTCCTGCGGCCCCTCCTGGTTCTTTTCTTGCTTTCCTTTTGTCTAAAAAAGACTGCCTAGGCAGTCTCTCTTCTCTAGGTACTCGATCCTCATTCCTTACAGTATCCTCTGTGGCAGTAGTTTGTTCTTCATTAGGGAGAGTAGGCCTTCTTGAAGTACTTGGGCGAGATTGTATATCTGAGTCTGAACTGGATTGATCAGAGAGCTGTGTTGGACCTTTCTTCCTCAAACCTTTCCCTTCCCCTCCAAAAGTTCAAGATGGTTAGCCCAGCCTTCATTGCAGAGACTTGGTGTGGGGGAGACTGGATGTGCTCCCTGGATCTGAAGGATGTTACCTGCACGTGCTGATTTGGGAACCCCATCGGTCCTTCCTACAGTTCAGGATCATGGGTTTTCACTTTCAATACAGAGTCCCTTTGGACTCAACTCGGCCCGAGGGTCTTTACATGGCTAATGAACACGTGGCAGCTCTACTCAGGGAACAAGGCCACCACATTTATCCATACCTCGACGACTGGCTAGTCAGGGCGAGGTCACCAGATGCAGTATATCACACAGCCTCCGCTCTCATGCACACGCTATACAATCTGGGATTTTATATCAATCTCAAGCAGTCACAGTTACTGCCCACGCAGACCCTGACATTTTTGGGTCTTATTCGGGATACGAGGACCAAGAGGCTCTTTCCCCCAACGGACAAGATCATGGCTATCAAGATGGCACTGGCCATTTCCTCAGCAGAGCAGTAACCTCAGCATGGTACCAACACCTGCTGGAAATAATGGCAGCGTGTCTCCTCTCAGTGCCACATACGAGGCTCAAGAGGAGCATCACATCTCAGCTTTCTGAAATCAGGAGAAGGGCTCACAGAAGGCGCCAATCAGCATACCACATCATCTCCACCACAACCTAGACTGGTGGGGTACAGACAACAACCTGCTGGTCGGCAGGCCATTCCAGCAATCGTTACCACAGATCACCATTACCACAACTCGTCCCGAGAGGGATGGGGGGGCTTCCCTGGAAAACCACAGCATCCATGGAGTATGGTCTCATCGGGAACAGCTGGAATACATCAACTGGCTCGAGATGATGCCATCTGGCCTGGTCGCAAAACATTTCTCCCCATGATCAGCAGCAGATCAGTCTGCATTCAAACAGACAGTTCCACCTGCATGTACTAAATCAACAAGCAGGGCAGTACCAGGTCCCCGCCTCTGCAGGTTTCGATCGACATCTGGGAGTGGGCACTGTCGCACAGCATTCACCTGTCAGCGGTTTACCTTCCTGGGGAATCCAACCTGGAGGCAGACAGACTCAGCAGGCTGAGAATGGACAACTAAAAGTGGCAGTTGAATGAAGAAATCCTCAAGGGGATCTTCAGCAGGTGGGGTCACCCTCAGGTGGACCGCTTCACCACCAGTACCAACAGGAGATGCCCTCAGTTTGCATCCTGGCTGGGGCAAGTGCTCTTTGGAAGATGTACTGCAGAGCCCGTGGAACAACATGAACACGTACGCCTTTCCCTCCACTACCCTGGTTCCATTCTACCAGGAGTGGCGAGTGATCTGAGATGGTTCTCCCTAAGTGCTGTGCCTCCTCTATTTGTGACAGGTGGTCTTTACTTATGAAAACATAGTCTAATCTCGTATGTAGATCGTGTGGGGACGAGAAGTACGAGTAGCCACGAGCATCAGGGTGCAGCTCTCGCCATGTATCTGCTAGATCCAGTCTGTCCGTTAGCAGGTTCATGGCCGTTGTTGCTGCTGATGTGCCCTTCAGGTGGGGTTGGGACCTGTCTAGTTCAGGGTTATGCACACAGTTAAAATCTCCTCCCCAAAGAAAGATACTATGTCTGAACGGTGTGATTTTCGCATACATTGTATTCAGGTGCGCCGGTATGTTATTGTTTGGAAGATAGGAGTTCACTATGCATATCTCCTCATGCTCAAGCCGTCCCCACATTATCACAAATCTTCCTTCCGGGTCTATCTCGGACTTCATTAATTGGAACTTCGGCTCATCTTGATAGCACCATGGTGTCCCGCAAGACCCTGGTTCTTGGAACTTCTCTGTCTGTCAGATCAGCCCCCGGTACACCTCCCGGTGGGCCCAGCCCACCTACTCTCCTGGCAGGGGGGCACAGTGGTTCACCCCGCTCCGTGGCTGTTAGCCCTTGCAGATTGGTTCCTGAACAGGTTACCCTGAAGCATCTGCGCCTGTTACGGGATAACCTGGCTATCGTACAAGGGGCTAGAAGCGACTCCACCAGGAGTCAGTAAAGGAGCAAGTGGTCCAGGTTCTGTCACTGGGCAGAAACAAAGAAGATCGATCCATTAACATGCTTGTTGGAAGACGTTCTGTCTTTCTTAGCAAATCTGGTTCATTCAGGTGTGCAGGTAGACACCTGTAGCATGTATCTGGTAGCCATAGGGGCCTACAAGAACTCTGGTGATGACATATTTTCATCCTCCAATACAGTGTAGAAGAGACGCCTGGCTGATCTAACCAGATTATACCTGCCTGTCAAGCATCCACATCCAGTCTGGGACCTTAACGCGGTGCTGGGGGACCTGGCGTACAAACCCTTAGAGCCCCTGGCGTCTGTGGACATCGGACTCGTTACCATTTGACGTCCCTACTGGTGGGCCTTACATCGACACGCTGTATCAGTGAAATTCAGGCCTTGGTGGCGTTAGAGCCCTATACAGGACACCAGGACAAGGTGGTGCTTAGAACGCACCCTTCCTTTCTTCCTAAGGTTGTTTCCTCCTTTCATCTGAACGAGAAGATAGTACTCCCAAAATTCTTTGCAGACCCAAAGGATGAGGCTCAGAAGCTATTGCACTTTCTGGATGTCAGGCGTGCTTTAAGGTTTTATCTAGACAGGACGAAGAGCTTCTGTAAATCGGACGCCTTGCTCATCATATTTAGAGGGTCTAAACCAGGCTGTCAAGCCTCCAGGACTTCCATAGCAAGGTGGATGGTTAATGGCCTTCAAGGAGGCGTACGAAGGGCAGCACAAGCCTTTGCCAGCAAACATGGACGTCCACGCCATCAGAGCCAAGGCCACGGCTGTGGCTTTCCAAAGACACGTCCCGTGGCAGATGATCTGCAAGGCGGCTATGTGGGCTAGCCCATCTGCCTTTTGCAAGCACTACTACTTGGACGCCAGCCCCAGGTCTGACGCATTTGGCTAGGCAGTTTTGAAGAACTTGTTTTCTTAGAGGGGCAACTCTCCTACCTGGGGCTGCATTCAGTTCTAATCGCCCATACAGTATGGCGGAAAGGGGAAGGGACGTAGGAGTAATCATATGTTACTCACCGTAGTGACTAACGTACTCCTAGCACATAGTCCCCTTTCCTCCATACCTCCCACCATCCTCCCCCGTAATAAACCTTTGTCATTAGGCAATTGTAATATTGTTCACGCGTCAAAGGGGACTGAGGAGGGGTGCCGGTGGGTGGAGTCAGGGGAGTGCATGCTCCCAGGTCTGCACCCCACGCGCCTCTAAATTTAAAGGGAAGACCATGTATTCTGGTGATAAAGGTTGTTTCCCATCCCTAGCGAAAGACGCCCTTACAGTATGGAGGAAAGGGGACTAAGGACTAGGAGTACTTTAGTCACTTATCATTTCTATGCGGTTCTGGGACTAGCCAGTACTCCTAGGTAAGATGCTCACCAGAGTTGGAATTTGGTGTCAGCCTGCTATTGATAGGGGGTGATTTGATGTGATTACATAGTGTGGTAGCCATGACCGTCAAATGTTGGGGCAGGATTGGCTCACTAGTGGTAAAGAGAGTGCATAGTATGATGAAGTTAGGGTTCTGACCTTATCCGCGAGCCTCAAGGCAACTCTGTGGCTTGGTAAAGCCAGACTAACAGCATCCTCAGAACTGAACCGTGGGCTGTCCAGAGGCGGTACAGAGAGGGAGCCTCAGAGTCCCAACCTGCATCATTAGAAATGTATTTAGGTCTTAAAGCCAGACCCCAGTGATTGCAACCCACCCTACTACCACTACCCTTTTTTGTATATATCATCCCTGGTAGTAATACCATGACAGCAGCCAGGGAAGCATAGTTGTTTTAAAACTCCATAACAAAAGAACACAAAAGTAAAACACACATCAAAATACATGAAAGAGTGGTAAAAAAGGCTTGCACTCTTTCCAGGTAAAAAAATCAAATCCGAGAAATCCAGCAAAGTTGCCGGGGGTCTCAAAAGGTAAGGGAAATTAGCACATATTGAGAATTTTCCCTAACACTCGTTCCCCCCCACAATAAGGGATGGGAGGATTGAATCCCCTCCTGGATGAATCTCCTTACTCCAGTCAGTCAAACAACCTAGAGAGACCATCAGCATTTTGGTGGTGACACCCAGTTCTGTGTTCAATGGTAAAATCAAACCCTTGCAGGCTGATTTGGGTTTTCCCCTTTCATTTGCTTCAACCATCTCAAGGGTTGGTGGTCAGTCTGAATCACAAAAGTAGATCCATACAAGTATGGTCTAAACTTCTTCAGTGACCACACACAATAGCAAAGCATTCACGCTCAATGGTTGCCCACCTTGTTTCTGGTTCCTTCAGCTTGCTGATGATGAAGCAAATGGGGTTCTCCCTACCTTTCTCATCCAGTTGACTAAGGACTGCACCCATACATGTATTTAAAGCATCTGTCTGCAAAATGAAGGTTTGGTTATAGTCAGGAGCTCATAGGACTGGAGCTTGACAAAGGGCTTTCTTTAGGCTTTCAAATGCTTGAGTGAACTCCTCATTCCACCTGACCTTTTTAGGGAATTTGGGAGACGAGATCACATTCAAGGGAGACAATATGGTCCCATAGTTTGTAATGAAGTTGCTATAGGACCCAGTGAGGCCTAGGAAGGCTCTCACTTGGGTTTAAGTAGTAGGGGCGGCCCAGTTTTGTACAGCTTGCACTTTGCTAGGCAATGGCCTGATTTCACCTCCTCCTACCTCATGTCCAAGGTAGACCACTTTACTCTGACCAATTTGACATTTACTAGCCTTTATGGTCGGATGGACCTGCTCAAGAGCCTGCAAAACATATCCTAAGTGGTCAACATGTTCTTTCCAAGTAGGGTTGAACACTGCAATGTCATCCAAGTATGCCATGCAGAAGTCCTCCATCCCATTCATAACTTGATTAACCATCCTTTGGAATGTAGCAGGTGCATTCTTTAGTCCAAAAGGCATGACCTTAAACTGGTAGAGGCCTGCTGGGGTGGAGAATGCAGTTTATACCTTGGCATGGTCTGTCAGTGATATTTGACAATAGCCTGAAGTGAGATTAAATGTACTGAGGTACTTGGCTGAACCAAGTTTAGCCGCCAGTTCATTTGTCCTTGGTAAAGGGTGGGCATCAGTCTTGGTGACTGCTTTAAGAGATCTATAGTCCACACAGAATCTCAACTCCTTGAATCCTGCCTTTGGTACTAGAACAAATGGACTAGACCATGGACTGGTAGACGGCTATGCTATCAAGAGATCAAGCATCTTGTTGACCTCCTCCTTTATCTGGGATCTTACATGATCTGACATCCTGTAACCTCTGTTTTTAACAGGTAAACAGTCACCAGTTTGAATATCATGATGGCCCCAAGGGGTGATAGTGAAAACAGGGAGGCAAACTGATTTAACAGAAACTTGCACTCCTCCTGCTGTTCAGTGCCAAATTAGAAGAGAGATTAATTCCTATTTTCTCATCTAAAGAATGACCTCCGAGTAGGTCAGGTAGAGGTTAACTAACTCTCCTCCTCCTCTTGAGCTGAAGCTAGAAGCAAAGCTCCCACTTCTGGTCTTGAGACATAAGCTTTTAAACAGTTGGTGTGAAAGACTCTGGGAGCCTCCTTGGGATTGACTAAGTCAACCAGATAGTTGACCTCTCCAAGTTTACCCACAACCTTGAAGGCTCCTATCCATTTGTCCTGTAAGGCCCTCTGCTTTGTAGGTACCATAACTAGAACTAGCTGGTCTTGAGTAAACTCAACCATGTTGGCCTTCTGGTCATGCCAATGCTTCACCAGAGCCTGACCTGCTTTCAAGTTGTCTGATGCTTCTGCCATCATGTGTGACATTCTCCTCCGGAGACCTATCACCTAGTCAGTGACTCTCACTGGCTTGGGGGGAACGAGCACTCTCCAACCCCTGTGTAATTAGGGCAAAGGGGCCTCTAACTGGATGGCGATAAAGAAGTTCAAAGGGACTAAATCCAACTCCCTCCTGAGGGTCTTCTCTATAAGCAAAGAGAAGGCATGGCAGTAGAAGGCCCCACTTTCTTCTAAGGCGTCCTTCTAAAGTACCTATCATGTTCTTCATTGTACCGTTGAACCTCTCTACCAATCCATTTGTCTGAGGATGGTAGGCAGTTGAGAACTTGTAAGTTACTCCACAGTTTTCCCACATGGCTTGCATGTAGTGGGACATAACCTTGGATCCCCTGTCAGAGATAACTTCCTTAGGAAAACCTACCCTGGTAAAATACCAAGTAGGGCCTTAGCAACAGCCTGAGCGGTAACAGTTCTCATAGGTATTGCTTCAGGATACCTAGTAACATAGTCTACTACAACCAGGATAAACCTATTTGCTGAAGATGTGGGAGGGTCTAAGGGACCAACAATTTTAAATCCTACCCTCTCAAAAGGAACTCCCACCACTGTGTGACAGCTCCTACAGAACTTATCTACATCAGACCCTAACTTAGGCCAGTAGAACTACAGAGAGAGCCTTTCCTTGGTCTTCTTAAAACTTAAGTGACCAGCCAAAGGTATCTCATGGGCTAACTGTAGGAACTGGAGTCTGCTTTCAAGAGGCACTACAAGTCTTCTGTAGTTCCCTGGGATAGACTCAGTCAGTTCACTGTAGAAGAGGCCATCTTCCCAGTACAACCTATGCTTCCCTGGCTCTTGCCCATCCAGCTGGAAGCTGCTGTTGGCGAAGACCTTCAAGAGTAGGACACTCTCTTTGACCTGTGCTGAAGTCTGCCCTACAGCGTCCACCTTCTGCCAGTAAAGACTGCATCTCAGGATGGTCTGCAGGATCCAAATCTCCAACAGGAGCATGGTGCTCTTCCAGCTCTGATTCCTCAGCAGCTGATTCAACCTCACAAGATTGCTCCACACACTCAGCCTCAGCTGGTGTAGGAGTCACAGGTGTGACTTTGGACAGTCCTCTCGGGGATGTCCTTGTTGGTAGCACAGGAGTGCTGGCTGGTTTCTTCCTGGAGGTTTTAGGTTGTCCCTTTTCCTCCTTCTTAGAAATTGCATTCAGTAAGCCTGTGGACTGGGAGTTATAGTTTCCTCTATAATCTCCTCTGAAGAGCCCCTTAAGGTACTCTCTCTGGCCTTCCTAGTCTGCTCCTGTTTCCTTTTGCTGGGAGGCCTGGGGGTGCTTGATACAACTCCAAGAGTTTTTAAGTCATTCCCCAACAGGACTCTCCCAGTTACTTCACTCTGCACACTTACAGGTATCTTGACAGTCATGTCATTGCACTGGATTAGAGATGGTAACTGTGGAAGCATTTGGACAGGGCCTCCAGCAAGCTTTTTTAGGAATTTGGGTGCTTTAGCAACATCCTCTTTTTGAAAAATGATTAATCAACTACAGTACGCTGGTCCCAGTGTCTCTGATGGCAGGGGTCTCCTGACCATTCACAAGAACACTGTCTTTGTAATACTCTGCGGAGTTGTCGCTCAGTTGCCGCAGTCAGTGGCAGTCACCCTTTGCTGAGTCTTTCTCCTACCTTGCTGCTTGGAGGTGGGTCTGCTGCTACTCCCAGAACACTCAAGAACCCTAGGAGGCCGCGGAGTGGCCGCTGAGTTGCCGCAGTCAGTGGCAGTCTGCGGCCGCCCGCGCCCTAGCGCCTCAGTGTCCGGGACCCCGGCCTGCCTTCAGGCATTCAATGCAACCTAGCTCTTATGTTGAACCAGGGCCTTGGCTCCGGAGCTCACGTAACAAAAGTGAGGATAGCGGTTTGGAGCGCCGCTGCCCATTGAAAGTCCCAAACATCAAAGATCGCTGCTCTACAGAGATAAAACCCTGTTTTAAAAAGGAATGGCTGGTTGTAACGACCTACTCTCTGCCCATCGCCTGTGTCTCCCAAAAGAGCACAATTATGAGGGAAGAAGCAGCTGCAAAACCGGAAAAACCAAGTTGCATTGACAACATGGAAAACAAAGAAAATAAAGAAAACAAGAAGTCCACCTAAATGATGTCCAGCAAAATTATTCAAAGGAAGCAACCAAAACCATGTCCTCGTGTTTTGGGTATTTTGACTAATACTCCCCAACCTTCAAATGAGATGTCCGTCCCCGGGACAAAACCTTCCAATAAATCAAACATAGACTCTGATCCCTGTAAGAACTCACCATTACCCGCCATCCGGCTCAATTCATTCGTCGACATCGAGCCTCTTTCGGCTTCCCCTCCATACCTGACGCCTGGTGACGCCGCCGACTCTTCTGCCTTTGCACATTGGGACCCGGCTGGCGCTCCCGGCTCGATGGCCGGCATGGAGATGGCGGTCATTGGTGCCGGTGAGGCGGACGGGGTGGAGCTGGTGCTGCACTCGGCGGTTGACATGGAGGGGCCTTGGGACTCTGCGCCTGCAGGTGGGGGCACGCTGGATGCGCCCCCCGCTCTGGTGTTCGAGCCGGTGGGGATGAGTGGGTCTCCTGGGGCCGTAGGAAAGGCTCCTCGAGGTGCGCATCACCCGGACGCCGAGGAGGGGGCGGACACGGAGGAGAGGGCGGGGGTGGAGCCATCCGCCTTCGCAAGTGAGGCAGTGAACGGGGGCCTGGCAGCTGAGGCGGCCTTGGCCAGGACCGAACTGCCGGCTGCAGCTCCCCTGACGGAGACAGGGGAATGGAGGTTGCGGGAGCGTCACATTCTCTCCCTCCATACTTTGGAGGCTGCAATAGAAATATACCCTGAAAAAATTGGTCGCGATCTTAGGATGCCATCTACTGGGAGCGTGACGGATCAAGATTGTTCAGGTAAGGAAGACTGTTTACCCAACACTATAGAGCTCCAGGAATTCAATTCAGAGCCTTCAACGCTCTTGGGAGAAATTCTGGATGCTACCCTGCTAAAAGCAACAAATGAATGTAATGATCCCTTTAAACAGGATTTTATCATAAATGACTTGTTGATAACTCCAGATCTTGAACAAAATTCTTTTCCTTTGGGTAACCCTGATGGGGCCCAAAAAAACAAAGCAATCAGGAGAAACCAGCAAATCCCGAAGCCTCCAAAACTTGGACATACCCCATACAGATCATCCAAAACCAAGTAATTTAAGGACCAAAACACAATTAAACAATTGCGCCCCCTACCTTTCTTGGGAGAGATCACGAGATTCTTTCCCCTAAAAAAAAGGTCAGAGTCTTGTAATGAAAAAGCGGAAATTTCTGACATTGAGCTTCTCGAAGGATCACGGGTCGAGGATGTGCATGAAGCCGGAGCCATGAGCCAGTCTCTACATGCAACCACTAATTCTCAAAATATTGGTGGCACCAATGCAAACGATAACTTCTTTAAAAAGAGATGGCATGTGGGGACCACGACTCAAAAAAGTCTCACTATAATCACTTCCCCAGCTCACCTTGTGCCAGTACAAAAATCTATGCCCTATTTAGACCTTTCAGGGGACAAAAGGGCAAAGGAGGAAAGAGTAATTGGCAGAGAAAGGTCTAACATCCGTGATAAGGACCATGACAGGGACTGCTTGAATAATAACACATCTTCGGCTGCACCACCTCAAACTGGAGTTGGGGACTTCCAACGACCCACACACAACACTCCAGTTCATGAAAACCATCCTGCGCTGCCTCGCCCTGAAGCCCCGAGAAGCAAGCATAGTCAAAGTGATCCTCAGGGAGCAGTAGAACTTGGAACACCTAATAGAAAAACAGACCTTTTTTCCATAATGTCCACGCTAACAATAGCATTGGCTCCTTTTACCAAGCTTTATGAAGCCTTAAATGACACCTTGAAGGACCACCTAACAATAGTCGCATATACCCAAACTAGACTCAACTTCCTGGAAGGTTACATAACAGCTAAAGAAGTGGAGAGACCATCTGTGCGCACCCAGTCAGTTCAAACTCAAACAAATATGGATGTTAAAAGGGAATCAATCCAGACCCAAACGGAACCTACAATTCAGGAACCCTTTGTATTTTCGGCTTTGGTTCCGACACAAGCCCTGGACAAAACCTTGCAGCCAGTCCCGATGAGTTCGGCCTGCTCTAAAACAACTGCTGAGCCACTAATCTCGAAAGCTCGAGCACAGAAAGTAATTATTCGAAACCTGAAACCAGGAACAAGTACAAACAAAGACATGAAAAAGACTGGCAAACAGACTCCAAACCCGAAAACAACGACTCAAAAACTTTTCTTCACACCGAAGGTGAAAAACGGTTGCTCGATACAAGAGGTTTACCTGAGCATTAATTTGCTCTCAGATGTAACAAACAAAACGAAACCAATCGATCAGGTGTCCCAGAGGTCAAGTAAACAACCAGTTATTAACTTGGGGACAAGATCCCTGTCGAAAAGCCAGCTCCAACCTCAACAGTCAATGTTTGGACATTCACCTACAATTACGAACAGCGGTCAGAACCTTCCTTCACCTACGGAAAGCGAACTAATGGCTGATGCCCTGAACTCTAGTACCCACTCCACAGAACTTTCAGATCAGAATGTGGGGTTCCACCAGAAATTGTAATGAATGCGACTTAAGTTTTTCCAATTAGTAGTGATGGTTTGGATTGCAACTTTTAAACATAAATCAAAGAGAAAGTCTGCTTATTTGTTAGAGGGAGTAGTATGTAAAAGAGAACTACCAAAAATAAGAAAGTAAAAACAAAAATCTTAATGAAACTTCAAAATAGATTTGATGGTGTGCTACACAGAGTTTCAGAATAATTTTACATGTTCACATTCTACATACATATGCTTAAAAGAGCCTTGGGAGTGTAAACAGCTCCAACAATTGTCATTAGGTATTAATCCACACTTGAAGAGAGAAACGGGGGTAATGAAGGCTCTATGATGGAAAAAGAAAAGGGTTTGGGTTAGGCTGGCCGAATCAGTAATCTTAGAAATGCATTTCCATTGTGGGGGGCCAGCATAGTTGGAGATCCGGTAGCAGGCAGTCATTTTTCTAGTCACTATGAAGATCAGCCATTGTAGTAGGAGACATCAACATTGGGATGTTGTATTACATAGAGGCAGTAGTGTCAGAGTTCAGCATATGTAATAGCCTCTGTGCATTCGAATATTTGAGTTATACAAAAACGATTCATAATTTTCAGAAATTGCTGCAATAATGTCAAGATATTGTTTCAGGAAGGAGACAGGCATGTGAAACTTGATATCAAAGTCATTAAAGGTGATAGGAACACCCTGCAAAAATAATTGATTACAACATTTGATACCTCTGGAAAGCCATGGCCTCCAAAAAATAGATTTACTTTTAATTTTGATTAGGGGATGAAACCAGATGAAAGGAGAGATGAACGAGGTTTGCTTGATTAAGGACAGAAACATACATACTCTAAAATAGAGTATAGACTGGCAGATGCAGGAGTATTTAGTAAACTTATTCTTACCTTTGATAAGGTAAATATCTGCAAGGGAGATTGGAGAAACCATGGCTCTTTCCAGACATACCCAATTAGGTACACATGCTGGCACCTCATGGGCAAACCACAACTGTGCTTGTTTAATGACAAAAGCCATGTGATATTTTTTTTAATTGGGGAAGCTAACACCACCCTGAGTGTGGGACTCTTTTTAGTTTACTAAGCAAAATTATGTCCCCCCCCCTTAGAAATGTTATCAAGCAGGAGTCTATGGATTTGAAAAGGGATTGGGATATTATTCCTAGTGTGCAGGCATGTGGGTGACACGGTTTAGCTAGGGCCTCCATCTTGGAGTGTCTGCACGCTGCCTGTAACTTTTGCCTGCATGTTCTTTTTAGCGGCAAGTGGTGGCCCTCAAGCTTGGCCCACTGATGCCTGCGTGTCCCACTGCCAGCTCCGCAATGCTAGATCTGGAGGCCAGAGATAAGCTGATGATAGGAGAATAAGAACAATGACCTCTATATCAGCTAAGTTATGAGACTGCATTTCTGAGATCAAGCTAAGAGGGGAAAGATGGTAATACTTTGTGGTCCAACTGATCATGTAGTGTCTGATGCATGACCAGGCATCAGATGACCAAAGGTACCAGGGTGATGGTAACTGGTAGCAGAGTACAGTACATTCAACGAGAACCCTGGATGCTCCTGCACGAGCCAAGAAAAACAGAACCAAGGATAAAGTGTTTGGGTCACTATAAATATTTAAGACACAGTGAATGGCCTTGACCCGCCTACAAACACAGTATTGAGTAAAGGGAGTGAGGGAAGGAATGTGGATTCCGGTCCTAAAGATAATCAAGGAACCTACAGGATGATGGACTGCCTATTGCACAAACTCTAAACACATCAATATTGACTCAATCAAGCATAACCCCTTTCACAATAACAATGAAGTGTCTAGAGAACTTATCCTTGATCAAAAGTCCTCTGTCGATCTCCTCTATAGTCAAATTCCTCAGACACTGTTCTCTTTCACCCCTACTTTTTGCGGGTCAATAAAGGGTGAGAGCACCACTGCCCAGGAGTCCAAAGCATCAGCAAAGAAACAACTGCTGCTCCTCTAGAGAAAATAGTTCAAAATGTGAGGAGGGTCACAACATCACTACTGCTCTACAGGAGTACAGGAATGAGTAGTGGCTAAAGCACCTATGTAGCCCTACAAAAGTACTAGTCCAGCAGTGTTTCCAATCTTAAAGGTGAAACAGGCTCAATCTCACAGGTACACCTACTGTGCTGCTTTTGGCAACGTGGGATGAGGACAGGCTATACTGCTCAGGAGGAGTGTGAGTTTGCACAGTAGTAACACAACCACAAACAGTTTGAGGGTACCAAAATAAAAGAATGTCCAATCAAGGATATGTAAAAGTAGGCTCTTATCCGCACAACTAATAAAAGCAATACTAGCCCACCACTGCAAGGCAAAACACAAAAAGAGACTTTAAAAATAAAGGGGCATGCTGAGTTTGTAGACCGGGCTGCTCAGGAAAAGATTTCAGCAGCAAAATGACAAGATGTCTTTAAAAAAAAAAGAAGTAAAGAAGTGTCCTTTCAGGCGGACCAGCCAGACATGGCCTATTTTAAAAAAGACCTTTCATTTCGTGTGTTTGGGGCTCAACAGACTCCAGCTATGTTTCTAGGTTCTTTACTGTAGTCAAGCCATGCTTTCCTGATGGCGAGTCAGTGTCGAAGGGTTCAAGGCACAGGCCCCCAGTGGGTCGAGTCAGTGTTCGAGACGGGCTGAGTCAATGGCTCCCAGGAGGTCATGTTGACACTCAAGTCGAGTCAAGACAATGCTTCTGTTGGATTGAGTGGGCGGTTGAAATGCAAAAATATGTTTGCTTTCACAGAGTCAAACAGGCAATCCGTTCCAGTTGATGCAGTCTGCTTCAATGGGTCGAGTCGACATCTGGACTACTCTGTTCAAAGTACTTGGAGTGCCAAAGGCTGCAACACAGGTCCTGTAGTGCCTTGAAATGAGTTGATCATAGTTGGGCTGGCTTGAAAAGCATCTTGAGGCAGAAAACAGGATTTAGGGCAGCTTCCTGGGCTTTGAGGGTGCAGGGAGTCCCAGTCCAGCATTTCAGGGACAAGGGGACTCCTTTCTTCTGCCCCTCCCAGCTAGGACGTTTGTTAGGAGCACTTACAGGGTTCTACCACTTCAGGTGGCAGGGCCCTGCGTCCAGTGTCTCAGTTGCAGTAGGCCTTGTCTAGCCAATTGGTCATCCCACATAGGCATTGGGATGGTTAGGCACAAGAGCTTGCCTCTTGCATGGAAGCCCACGCAGCAGGAGGAGGCAAAGTTAGTGTAGATGAAACTGTCTAAATACGCCATGGAAGGGGCAGTGTTAAAAAGCGTGGGAGGACAGAACACACCACAGACAGAATGCACCACTGACCATGGGAGAAGGGTTCATTTGGCAGGGGGATGCACATCATGGGTGTTTGAGGAAGAGGGGGGCCACCAAGGGGACGCAGGTATGGGCCTCCAATGCATCAAAGCCAAGGAGCATTTTCGGGAGGGTATCGAGGATATGGACAACAAATGTAGCAGGGTCCAGAAGGGTCCTCTGGAGGGTATCAGAGGCTAATAAGAGAACCAACCCAGTGCTGGGTGTGCAGACAGATAGGACATATCTATAGGTAGGGTTTCCTGTTTTAGGGGTTTATTTGTTTTTACTTCCGGGGTGTTTTTCCAGTGTTTTCAAAAATGTCAGAATCTGGGTTTTTCAGTGTTTTCTTGCGTGCCCACTTCGAAAAATCGCAGATAACAGTTTTTTCCAGTGTAAACACACAAATATTCTTTCATTGTGTGCATAATGGTTAGTGTAAACTGCCAGGAAGATAACGCCTTGCCACTAGGGTTGCCACCCATCCCAGAGTGATTTGGACAGTTCCGGATTATGCACTTCTGTCTGGGCTGGAGGGATTTGGATACTGCAATAGATGAGGTCCATAGAGACACCTACCATCAGCTCTACCACCGAGAATTGGCGTACAATACACCACTGGGAAGGAGATCATCAATGACTCGGGTAGGGTAGCTCAGGGTCAACATTTTCTTTTTGGAAGCAAGACAACTCAGAGCAGCACAGGTTCAAATCCCAGTCCCATGCTTAGAGACTGGTCTTCGGTATTAATTGCATTTTAAAAGATTAATTAATTTATCTAACTGGAGCTGTACCAAATTCAGAAGCTGAACCAGTCACTGCACACTGCCAGTTGCCAGAGACAACAGTCTGAACTAGCATGCATCCGCATCTCATGGCAAGTACCTTCCTGAATGACAATACTGTTGCGATCCATTACTGTTTTATGCTGCGTACCTAATGACAAATATGTTGAATAACATTATTTGATGACTATCATGATCGACAAAGATGGCACTGGCTATGTGCTTCAGGGCTGACCTCACCAAAGAAGGTGTTGAAGGTGTAATTGCCACTCACAGCTGTTCACTGAAAATGTCAATCTTGGCTAAAACACATACACCAGCTTTCTGCATGAAATGCAAATTGAATGCAAAGGACCAACAGCGTTACGATTTGTGTGCTCTGCGATAGCCTGCAAGCAATTTTACACATTCACAAGCTGGAGTGGAGAAGAAAGGATAAAAATTAGGGAATCTCATTTTTGCTCTTTCATTTTCCCAGGCTGTCTCGGGAAAAAGTAAATGCTGCGGCCACAAATATCCTGTGCATGGATCATTTGCTAATGTATTACTATGGCATGCACCTGGTTTTGACCGCATGCCAGCGAGGTTATATTTTACACTGTGTGCTTCATTTCCACTGTGCACTGGAGGGCCCTTGTCTCATCCATGAAAAGCACACATTGCATCACTCTCTGAATGGAAGGGTCCCAGCACCATACTCTTCTCTGCTGCATTCCCACATAGACAGCTTTATTTGCAAAGCAATAAAACAAGGAGGGCTAGTTTAAACTGCTCAGCACAGTATATTCTGGACATCATGCATGTTTATATATATTTAGCTTTCTTTTAACCGCCAGCAAAGAAAGCTAAATATTGCCATCTAGTGGCTGATAAAAAATATCACTGGGCCCTGAATTCACATAGGCAGCAACAGAGCCCATTAACAAGGGCTTGGAGGATAGCTCACCTGCAATGCATTGGTCTTTCAAGCAAACCAATACAGAACAGCACGGTATCGAATCCCGCTCGCGCAGGGATGAAATTAATTATACAATTAAATAAAATACCAGGGTTTATCGGAGTCCCCCGAGATTTTTAAAAACAACAACGGCGGCTAGAAACCGGTAAAATTCGGTGATCACCGTAAATATAGGGTATGTAGAAACAGATGTGGGATACCACAGAATGGGGGGATGCAATACCAGCCAGCATATCCAGGGGAATCGAATGAGTTCTATGCCCAGGACCAGACGCAACAACACGGACAGGCACCAAATGCATACCTGAAAACACACCAGCCCATGACACAGATACCACAAATGCAGGCGCCAGCACAACAGTATTCACAGACACCGCAGATGCAGAATAACACACAGTCATCTTACATGGCCTAGCCAAAGGACGGGACACAGGCATGCATAGATTCCATGGCAATGACTCCCATTTGGAAACTAGGGGGGGGGGTTACTGTATTGGGGGGCAACCCATTTGTAAGAAACGGAATGTCATTATACCCTCAATAGAACAGCCCACAGATGGACCTGATGTGTGCCATCCTATCTATTACACCCAACCCAGCGGAGGAACCACACATAGGGGTGAAGATGGGTGAGAAAACATTCTCCTTTCTTGTAGAGACAGGGGCGACTAGATCCTGCATCGGGAAGGGAAGTATAGAATGTCAGGCGATGCCACAAATGCTCAAGGATTCTCTGGGGCGACGGTTCTATTTACAGACGATATTGCAGTTTTTATAGGAGTGCATGACCTAGCTCTCCCCTTACTATATTCATGACAGGAACCAGTAAATATAATGGGTAGAGACATCATGAGCAAACTTAACATGAACATCTCATTAACTGACAAGAGGATAGTGTGTTCCACACCTGGGATGCACCTTGTAAACGTGAGGGAAATTATTCAAGCTTATTGTGAATGTAAGGCACAGAGGGGGTGCCAGCAGATGAGGAGCTATTTCGAAATGGGACTGAAATTATAATAGCATGCCTCCGAGGGATTCAGGGAATGAGTACTTGTTCAAGTCATAAATACCATTACATGCGAAGGAAGGGATGATAGTGCCACTAGAATTAATAGTGGGGAAGACTGGGTAGCACTACATGGGACAGATGACACAGGGCGATCAGTGATCACCATGGTAGAAGGTTACAGATTGACTACTGTTACAGATGAAGAACTGTTCAAAGACAACCGAACGGATCATGAGGTAGTGTTTGAAATTAGCATCACATACTGGGAGAAAATAAATTACAGAGAGGTACAACAGAGAATGGCGATGATGCGAAAATCAGTACGCAGATGACATGTTGTTTTGCAGCAAGACAGACACACAGTGTAGAGATTACTCTGTGCAAATGTTGACAGTACTAGCAGACAAAGGGTATATGGCCAAATTACAATATTGCCAGAATGAAATGTTGTACATTGGACAACTGATATCTCAAGACGGGCAGAAAAGTGACACCAGCAAGGGCAGAAGCAATACGCAAAACCACCAAGCCCACAACCATAAGACAAATTCAGCAGTTTCTAGGACTATGTAAATACTGCAGGACATGGTTATTCAACTACAGCACTTACACTAGGCCTTTATTGAGTGCACTGAAGGAAGCACAGAGAGGTGAGGGTACATTACAATGGACAACCAAGATGACTGAGGCATTTGACGAGCTGAAAGAAGCAATATGCACAGCTCCAGTTTTAGGGATCCCAGACTATCACAGTGTCTTTTTCTTTTTCTCGAACTCCAGTAGGAGTGCTTATGACTACAGTACTGACACAAAAGACAAGCATCGGGCACAAGCTTTTAGCATATTACAGTGGGAAATTAGACCCAGTAATGAGAGGACACTATGCATGCGAACAGGCATTGGCTGCCGCTGCATTCTCAGTAGCCAAATCAGCGAGTATTACCATGGGATTCAGCACCACTCTTTATGTGGAGCATGCTCTCTTTGCAAATACTGGAAAGACCGAAAAGTACATTGACACCACAGAGAGCTTTAGGGTACAAAGTATTACTGTCGACCCCAGCTCTCAAGATAGGGAGATGCAGACTTGTCAACCCAGCGACTTTCATCGCCGACCCCGCAACGGAGGACGACTATGTGCAAGACTGCACAGCCAATATAGAAGAATTCAGTGACACTCGAAAAGTACAGGAGAATGCACTTGGGGGAGACATGCTGTATATTGATGGGTCATCAACAATTGACCAAACAACTCAGCAAAGACATACTAGGGCAGCAGTAGTGAGATTGAGAGAGGGCAGGACAGGACAAGTTAGGTGGTCACAAGCGCACGTCTACCGTCACATTTATCAGCACACGCAGCAGAATTAGTAGCTTTAATATTAGCATTGGAGAACAGCAAAAGAAAGGAAGTGATAGTGTTTCAGATTCAGTCTACGTGACATCAAAAGTGCATTCTGGGTTGTCACATTGGCTGAGGAGGGGCTTCAGACGTGCTGATGAGTCACCGGTGCAGCACGCACTCCTATTGGGCAGACTGATGGAGGCCCTCCAGTACCCACTGCGCAAAGCAGTGGCGAAGTGCCAAGCACACAGAAGGGTGAAGGACCCCATCTCTAGGGGCAACGAGGCAGCAGATGCGGAAGCAAAATGTGCCACCTATCTTGGGGACATTGTAGAAATTGATGCTTCATCCTCAGTGAGCAATTATGCATGAACAATGATAATAAAGGAAAGATATAACACATTACCAGTGACACAGATTATGGAATTGCAAGGAGCTGCACCCAGGGAGGAAAAAGAGTTATGGATTAAGAGGGGATATACAGTGTTTCCGACAGACACCTTTTGGCAGCAAAATGGCATAAGAAAAGTGGTAATGCCATTTTCATTATTGCACACTCACTGAAACAATTACACCATCCAACCCATATAGGGAAGGAGGTGCTTGCTGCTCATATTGGAGAGGACTGATTTTGTCCCAATTTGGCAGAACATGTGGCTGAATTCATGACTTATTGGGCCTCAGTATGAGTCCGGCAGTAGCCGTGCCAGCAAATAACGGTACGGCTGCTGCCGGAGTCTTTATTTTTCCCCGGTGCCCAGCAATGGGGACTTACCGGGGCATTACAGCCCCAGCGGTACCGGTAATTCCCTAATCCCGGGGCGCCAGAAAAAATTACTCCCCATTTCCATTTGAGTCCCTTTGGACTCAATGGGAATAGGGAGGATGGATGCACCGGCACCATTCATGAATGGTGCCGTGCATCCGTCAAGGTCTGCGAGCGGGTGCCGTTCCGCCCACCAGGTCAGACCTGGCAGGCTGAAAGGCACCCGCTCGCAGACCTCAGTGTGCCGGTCCAGTAACAACGGTGCCAGTAGCTTACCAGCACCGTTGTTAACGGACCGGCACACTCGTAATGAGGCCCATTTTCTAGTTTGTGAACAATATACAGCAGGTCATACATTAAGGCTAGTGAGAGGAGCCATACCTTGCCCAATGGGTCCATTCCAGTACCTGCACATCGACTATGTTGATATTCTCCAAGTGTGCTAGGGCTACCGCTACATGATAGTGGTTGTGTGCCCATTTTGCTGATGGATCAAAGCCGGTCCTTGTTCCCATCCTGATGCCCTTAGAGCGGTGAAATTCCTGGTTCAAGAAATCTTCCCGCAATGGGGCCTGTGTGAGCTCCTGCGGTCTGATAATGGTTGTCACTTTGCCAATGAGATGTTCCAGCACATTACAACCTTGCTAGGAATACAACACAAATTCTCTTGTGCCTATCACCCGCAAGTAAACGGTGTACGTGAGCATCTCAATGGGCTGCTCAAAGAAGGCATCACCAAAATTAAAAAGACCCTCAATAAGAGTTGGCTGCACTGTCTTCCTTTAGCATTATTCGCGTTGAGCAATAAACCAGGGTCCGAACACCATTTAACCCCACATGAGGTGGTGACAGGACGGTGCATGCGACTTCCCCTGGCTCCTCCCACTTTGGTACTGAAAGAAGCAGAACAAATGTCTGATGTATTAGGTCAGAAAATGTACAAATACACCACTACCTTGATGGCTAGAGCCTCTTTCATTTCTCGTCAACTGCAGGGACAACGGGAGAGGCCTGAAGCAAGAGGAGAGAACATCAACACAGAAGCAAATGAGGACCTTTTAAAGCAGCCACAGTTGTATCCTGGGAACAAAGTCCTGCTAAGGAAGTTCACAAGAAAGTGGGACAAGCCATGTTTTCAGGACCTTATGCAGTGGAGCTGGTCACTGAGCGAGCAATGAAATTGGAAGGGAAGTATACTTGGAATCACCTGGGGGAAATCAAGCCCTACAAAGCAGTGGCCTCTCCTAGCACCAACAATGAAGGGGCCATCGATTCACAAGCAGAAGAAAACAATTGTCTGGAAGCATCACAACCCAGCAGAAGACAACCTATGATTAGTTGCTTCAGAGCAAGAGAGATAAGGAAAGGACTTCCTACACATCCCGAGTGAGGGAATACTGGCTGTTTATTATTTTTCTTTCCGAACACTGACAGCATTCATTGTGAAAGTTCAACTGTTATTATTGCATTGGTAGCATTGCATTGTTTCATGCTTCCCCTTGATCCTCATCTGGAAACTTTCCAAGGCCAATTTCTCCAATTTGTCAGGAGATCCGACAGCACAAGAAGGAGCCATCCTAATGTATTTTTCTGTGTTTTTCTAGCTTATCTGGCCCAATTGTACACACACCTAGAAATACGTAACTCATCGGTATTTTCAGTACTCTGTGACGCTAGAATGAAAGTCATGTGGGTAACCTTATTTTCCTTGCAATGGCCCAACACCAAGTTCGCGGTGCTTGAATGAATAAAATACTAACACAATAACGCTTGTTTTGCACATTTCAGATGGGCTACTGATATCTCCAAACTACACAAGGATCCGAAAGGGTGTAAGTGATGGGGGGCATTATTAAAAGAAGGCTTATTGTGTCCTGTGTCTTATTCTCATGTAGTATTTTCGCCTTCATCTTTTGGTGAATGTCATATGCTGCTAGTAATACCGCTGTGATCTCTACGAACACAACCCCAGCTCCAGCAGGTGGAACAACCATGTCAGGTGGAAAGGTAAGCACACTAAGTACAGTAAAGAGAGGTAGACACAGTGCTGATGCAAACATGGGGGGGTGGATCTCTATCTCACTGATACTGCTCGAGTATCTAATAACATGTGGTACAAGCACATGACTAAACCAGGTAAACAAACCACAGGGGAGAGCTGCTATGTCTGCTCACTAATCCCCTATGCTATGGTTGCCTCCAGAACATTTGTAGCAACTGAAATACCACCAGCAAGAGCACAATGCCTTATGTACCTGACCATGTTTACAACTAGAGGAAAGAGGAAGATCCCAGAGAGAACAGCAATATTGAGATGAATGTCTAAGGCAGCATTCCCCAATCAAGATAGTTATATAAAGACACTTGACATGATGGACCAGTACTGGAAAAAAGACCAGGCTATACAATACATAACTGATGGCTACAGAAAGGAGAGACACAAATGATAACACTGAAAGAATTTCCATGTCCTAAGAAGGGGCCCAAGGAAATAGGAGAAGAAACAGGATGATGGGAACGACCAAAGATGCTTGTGTATGGCCAAGTGTACACAGCTGAAGGATGGAAGGAGGGAGTTGTAGGCAACAAGGCACACACACTCCTAAAAGCTCCACGAAACACTGTACAAGCAGAAAATTATAAATGCCTGAAATAGTGCGATGCAAGTACAAAGTTACTGACCTGAGTGGACAATGAAGCTGGACAAATGCCCATAATATCTCTGAAGAAAGCAGAATTGTGTTTCCAGAATGATGGTGCAGTAAAGGTTGGAAAAAACAAAGAGTACAAGTACACAGGAAACCATCCAGCAATGAAGGTCGGAACGGCAGTATTAATGGATTATCATTGGGCGTGCAGATCTAAGGCGTACGAGAAGCTGCCACCCATCTGGGGAGAAGTATGTTCATTGGCTGGGGCCTCCCTCTGGAACAGCCTCCCTGCCTCTCTGAAACCTGAGGAGAACCATCTTTGGTTCCAAAAACACCCCAAGACCTTCCTCTTTGCTTCTGTCTTTGCTCTTCCTCTCCCCTGCTGATCTGTCTGCTTTGGCACTGGGCACCTGGTTACCCTCTGAGTTTCCGGCCCAGGTACCTGCCCACGCTGCCATACACCTGCACTGCCTCCTGGCAACCTTTGCACTTGGGTCTGTATCTGTAACCCTACAGTCCCCTTACCTGCACTTACCAGACACCCCTTGTCTGTGCTTTAACCTTGCACTTGCCAACTTGCTGGCTGCACTACCAGTTGTTTTTTTATCCTTTTTCAGCAGTTTCCACTACTCCTTTCTCCCTTGCACTTTCCCCCTTCCCTATCCCTCGCACTTGCGCGTTCTTAATGTCACTGGACCTAGTAAGATTGTTGTTTTGTCCTCCCTTGTTCCCCTCCCTTGCCTCACCCCGCTCTGAAACACTTGTGTTTGAGCGCGATACAAATACAATATCATATCATTGGTACACATCAATACACCAGCACTAGTAGTAACACAAAAGGGCATAAGAACAGAAGACTTCCCTAAAATGGACAATACAAAAAGAAAGAAGAGGTCAGTATAAATGAGTAGAGTAAAAATTGAGAACTACATCTCATCAGCATCAGAAGCATCACTGTACGATATGCCACCTGAACATCGATTGTTCAATAGGACAGAGATGTTCTTTGTATCAGATGCTCCAGCTGTACAGACATACACAAATGCAAAATGGCTCCAGATTATGAGACGGGAGCTGATGCAGATGATAAACTCAACTGTAAGTGACTTCAACGCGATAAAATAAGAGCTCCAAGCAGTAAGGTTGATGGCTCTCCAGAACAGATATGTTCTAGACCTTCTGACAGCAGTGGAAGGAGGAGTTTGCGCCAAGATCAGGTCTTCTTGCTGTACATTCATGCCTGCAAACGATGAAGCAACTGGCACACTGACGGAAGCAGTGACAAGATTGTTTAAAATGCACGCCAAAATGGAGGAGGAAGCCAAAGGAACAGGGAAAGATAAAAGCTGGCTGTCGTATATATTCTCATGGATGCCAACATGGATGGAAGATGGACTAAAGGTATTAGGAAGAGCACTAATATTGGTACTAGTAGGACTATGTGTGATAAAGATCTGCATCACGCAATGCCGCATGATAGCGAAAACAATAGGTATGAAAGTAATAGTAGATATAAATACAAATGGTAAAGAAGGTAAGATAGTATAGGAAAGAAACAAACCAAGGACACAGATAAAGGAGTGCCCATTGTTCCCGACCGAGATAATAACATTCAATGATCCCGTGGACAACAAGAGGTACTGTTCGAAATGGGTATGGTGCAACCCGGAAGGAGATTGCAGTTACATGATATGGAGTTTCAATGACCATGCACATTACTATGGACATCTTGGAGGACTAACAAAGATATGGCTATCAAAAGCAACAGTGAATAGGTTTGGTGGAGTAGTCGACAAGTCGACCAGAGGGGGGGACTGAAGAGAGGGTCCCTGGAATGCCTCATTGGTCATGGATGGAGGCACCTCATCGACTAATGACAAATATCTAACTGTGCTGATGTCATTAGAGACACCATAACATACTAACGTTAGCCATGAAGCAACCTTGCAACCCTGCACGAAGTTACACGGACACACATGTGCACACACGAAGAACATGCTTACACAGTTTTATAGATACAGGACAGATACATATACATAGTGTCAAAAGCCTTTAAGTGTCAAAAGCCTTTTATTTTCTCTAATTAGCCAAATGCAGAAATGCAGAAACGCAAGGAAACAAGAGATGCAGATCAAGCTTGCTGCCGCTTATTTCAACTAAACATATGTTAGTACAGGATCGTAAAAGGAGCCTGGAAGAGTCAAAATACTACTAACCTATAAGAAAAATAGCAAAATATAGATATATAGCAATTATAGCATAACTATAGTAGAATTACATGAAGCCACAGGCCTCAGAACGAGAGGTGAAGGAAAGCAGGCTTTGTTGTGCTTTGCTGTGCATCCTGCTGCCTGTGTGGAAGCCATTTCCCTTTAAGATGCTCTGCGCCCTGAGGGGTTAATTCAACTTCCCAGGTGCGAAGCGCCGCAGCGGGATTTCAGTACTCGAGTTAAACAGAGTTAACTCGGAGGCACAAGGAGCTGATGGCCCCCGGTCCTCAAACACAAAACCAACTGAAAAGGTCCCTAATGGCACTGCACGATGCAGCTTCTGTGCCTGAGATGGAAATAGAAGACCTGGAGCCCGACGACAGGCAGGCACCAAACAATGAAACCGAAGTGAGTGCAATCGAGCGAGAGTTCCCGTCCCCCGTAACTGCAGTGGTTGTACCAGAAGAGAACGTGGATCAGCTAATGAGCGCCGCCTGTGAACTGCTTGTAAACACTGATTCCTGGGGGTCGAGCTTACATTTTCCATGTGACTATAAGTTATTTGAATTGCAACCATTGTACGACAATGATGTTCTTTTCGCCGTACCCCTCCTCCCAATGGCGACAACTAAAAGTTCTAATCTGCTTCTCACTACATCCTCCCCAAAGACTGACTGCTCCCCTGTCCCATTATTACCAGCCGCCAATAAACAGCATACTAATACGACGACAGAAATGGGAGACGTATGGCAGTCACAAGGAAAAGAACTATCGAATGTCTTGATCACATGTCCGAAAAAACAGCTATCGGAAATAGGGATAGATCTGAGAGAGAATCATGAGAGAGTCGGGAGAGACTCGTCGCGATGGCTGATATTTCCAACGTTGTTAATACAAGCCAATTAACAACCACACTCCTACTCTTGAATTCATTAAGCATCTCAGAAAAAAGAGCGGTTGCGAGAACATCGCGACTCTCCTTGGAAATTGTGGAAATTGAAGTTTTAATGTTGAATCAACAAAAGAGAAATGCTGTTTTTGGCACACCGCTTCAAAAACAGCAGCATTTGAAGAATTATTTATTCACACCATTCAGTAATCAGAATCCAGCCCCGACAACGTGTCCGCCGGAACGAATCACCAATGTAAACATCTTGCAGAAAATAGTAACAGAGCCTACAATGCCACCGATCGTGGACATGGATTAGAGACCTTCAGACTTTAATAAAATGGAAGAACCCAAACTCAGTAGGTCCTTTACAGATCTGTCCTCGTGTCAATGTCCAATGGAGTGCTCTGTCTCCGAAGAAATTCCTGAGGAAGAGAATCTGTCACCAAAAAATGCTATCAAACAACGACCGCAGACTAAGAATAATGAAGCTGTTCCTTGCTCTGCTTCTGCAGAGAGAATGGATCTGCAGAATATCGTAATAACCACCCTATCAATAACTGTATCACTGTTTCTGAAGCTTTACGAGGCCATTAGCGATGCAATGAGGGATCAGGTGACCTTCTTAGCTATGGTCCACTCAAAACAGATATATATGGAGTCTTTTACGACAAAAATACATGCCCGCCTAGATAGAGAGGTCGAGCTAACAGCGCAATGGCAAGCAAGGCTCTTTGATCTGGCGGGAGGCGACCAGGTCGACAAAACAACGATGATGGCCTCGATCTTGGATATGATAAAGATTCTGCGTCGAGATAGTGGGTATTTTTCAAATACCTTGCTACCCTTTAACCAAGGCCCGAAAGGTGCCATGAAAGTCAAGCCATCTGCGGGACCACCCTTAATATGATATGATAGGTTATTTATAATGCGCTTAATACCCAGAGGTTTCTAAGCGCGGACCCGGGGATTGAACCTGTGTTGCTTTGTGTCTTCTTGTTTCCAAGGCGAGCACGTTGCCCCTGAGCTATCCTCCCGAGATACAAGAAGACAGTCAATCTGTACCCACTACAATCAATGAACATGACTGGACTACATTGCGGCCGACTGACAAATATCTAAATATTCTGCCAAGTCCCCAGGCTCAATGGGGACCGCAAATGAGCGCTAAAGTTACTGGATCTCATATTTCAGATGATGGCGACTTCCAAGTAGTGAATCAAACTCCTGCTCAGTGGTCGAAGTCGAAGAGAGAGCAACGCTGAAACCTCTAGTTGGAACTACTGAGGCAAGTTCTCTAAACCAACAGATATTATAAAAAGGAGAGACATTAGGCCTGCCGATGAAGCAACCTTTTCCCATCTTCAGATCCCACGCTCATAAAACACAGTGTACCAAACCGTGCCTCAATAAATCGAAAAAATTAATCATGTTGTGATTTACCTGCTAAGAAAATGAAAAACCAGCCGAGAGGCAAAAAGGCAAATGGCTCAAGAGCATTTCTGCGCAATTTAAGAGTACCAGTAGATATTTCAGTATCACCATCTAAACATTTAGCGCGGATACAGCGAGAGACTCACATACTGCTCCCACAAGAAGATAGATTAAAGGAGAAAAAGCTCTTTGAGGAAGAAATAGAACAATGCAAGATCATTAAGAACTTATCGGTTTATCTCTCAGAGGATGATCAGGAGGAGGAGATACCTCCTATTACAAACACTCAATTCTCAGTAGAAGACATTTCTGATGAGGACCTGGATGCTTACAGTCAATGCAGCTCCCCCTCTTCTCAAGAGCCCCTGGGCATTGATCCTTTATCAGCATCAAGAGGAAACACCTTTCTTACCCTTGACCACAAATGTGCTAAAACAGTTGAGAAAGATGTACAACTGGAAGAGAAACAAACCATTAAAGGATCAGCGGACACAACGAACAAAGGTCCGCAATTTGATCGATCTAATTCTTCAAGGCTACCCAGTACTGTTGCAATTGAACAGATACTCAGAGCACCTGACGGATTGATTCTTAATTGCACAAATGTGATTAAGTTACTACAGTTCATCCCGGAACTCAATCATATAGAGTCCAGGGACATTAAAATAGTCCAGTTGGTGGAGGAATCCAGAAATGACTGGGTTATAATTAATCTCTATTCAACCCAGGTGAAATCAACAATTCTAGCCTAGAAAGATTCTTTCCTACCATTTGGATTTGATATTAGTCAGACACAACCAATGCAGAAACTGAACTGGAAGGGTCCAGAGAACAGATTGAAGAAAAGATGAAAAGTTTGAGAATAACGTCCTCCCAGAAAGAGGCTCCCATTTCACGAAGAGATGAATTACCAAAGAATCGGAGTGGCAATAAAATGGAGACCTCCAATTTACTAGTGAGCCTCGAACCAACTGATCAAGGGTCATCAAGGTCTGTGAAGATTGCGGGCTCAAACCCATGTCCAGGAGACACAAGGTACAAAGAACATCATCAAATCACGAAAATGGGTTGTGCGCACCTTGAAACTTTGCTGCTGGAATACTCTGGGGTTTGCCCACCTGTTCTCCAAAACTGAAACAGAACTGCAGTTGTGCAATATAATCTGCCTCCAAGAAACGTGGTTACAGACTTTGCCAGTTTACGATGGATACATTGCCTATCTAAACCCAGCCCTTAGAGGCAAAACAGGGCAACCTTTCTCAGGACTCCTCACTCTGATAAAATCTGCCCGTAACCTGGAAATGCAAGAAGAGTTCAATCCAAACCCTTTTATCCACATGTTTTGCACATCAGGAGAATGCCCCAAAATGGAAACTGGGTTAACTTACTAGTGATTTGTAAACTGTATTGGAACCCCACGGCATCACAGAGGAATGTTGATTGATACAGCTCTTGCCGCAATCAATGAGTTTCAACTTTGCTTTAAAAACATTAAAATCATCATATGCAGTTCACCTGAACATTCACCTGTTTGACAAGACTGTTGAAAACAAATAAGATCTTACCCACAAAAGCCCAAATTTGGGTTAAGGAACTTCAGGCAAGATCTATATTGCTGATAAATGGACAAATGACAGAAGACATGCCTTCGATTCTTACATGGCAAAAGGGGAATTCTCTACCTTACCTAGATTATATATTCACATCAGCAAAAATGCTTCCGGAGTTAGACACCTTCAAAGTGGTGCCGACTTTAAAAAGCGATCATCGCTTGTTGATCTGACTTGGAAAGATACACAAGGTAGACGAACGTTGACTAATTACCCACCTTTGACTGTGAAAATTAAGAAAACCAGACTGCGAATACATAGCAGCGACGTCTTAGTGATGGAAACAAGATATCTGAAATCAACCTCAACAGGATGCGACAGGCTGAATTATGACTGGATGCTGATACCATATCACGCTACTGATGCTAAAAGTAAGGATGCCACCTCCGCTATGAGCCATGTATTTAACAGCGAATTAGTTGAGCAGAGAAAAAGTTTTGGGGCAGATTTAAGAAAGCTCAACTCTCTCACCCCCCCCCCCCCACAGATCGTCAAATAGTAATAAAAAGACGAAAACAGAAATATAAAAACTGTATGTTGATGTCTAAGGCTCAACGCCTCCAACTAGATGCAGAATAAATGCTCAAATCTTTGACTAAACAAAACACCCATGAGCTTTGGGCACTATTGAATGATCAGCAGGAAATGACCCTGTCATTGACAGCGGCAGTACCAGAAGCAAAGTCGACTGTGCATTTTGCTACACTGTTTGCAAAGTCCCCTTACTGGTAACTCATACCGAAAAAAGTTAAAACTGCAAGATGAAAAATCGATTGGGATAAGGATGATATCTTGATGCAAATCAAACGACTTAATACATCACGAGCACCGGGGCCAGATGGACTGTCAAACAACACCTTGAAGCTACACCCGGAAGCATGGGCAGACTTTTGCTTTTCCCTATTCTCCACAATAATGGACACTATTCAAATCCCATCATCATGGAAAAATGCGACGCTGATTCCAATTTTCCAACAGGGTGATAGAGCTTCCCCAACCAATTATCGACCACTTACTCTTTTAGATCCACTGGGAAAACCCTTTGCTTCAGTACCTCTTAGACAACTAACATGCTGGGCAATGCAGGCCAACAGAACAGATCCTAGACAGACTGGATTTGTTAAAGGTGCAGGAACTAACATCAATCTTGTGTTACTAATTCTCCTAAAGCTTGAAGCAATGCGAGCTCAAACGAAAATCTATGCAGTGTTTATAGATCTAAAACAAGCGTTCAACAGCGTTGACCATATGAGATTATAGCAGAAACTATGGTTGTGGAATTGCCCGTCTGATTTGGTATCTGCTATCCAGGAGATTTACACTGTCACATCATCCAGGTTAGGATATCTAACCAAGGTGCACTTTCAAAGAAAATCGATACATGGAAAGGACAAAAACAGGGTTGGCTGCTAGCAGCAATCCTGTTCAACTTGTATATCTCAGATCTGAATACATCTCAAAAAGAAATAAGAACATTTCCACTAAATCTAAATGGAACTGTTATACCCTGGATGATATATGCAGATGACCTTGTTCTGTTGGACAAAACACTGATTGGCCTGCAATGCAGCTTAAATGCAGAAACTATGGTTGTGGAATTGCCCGCCTGATTTGGTATCTGCTATCCAGGAGATTTACACTGTCACATCATCCAGGTTAGGATATCTAACCAAGGTGCACTTTCAAAGAAAATCGATACGTGGAAAGGACAAAAACAGGGTTGGCCGCTAGCAGCAATCCTGTTCAACTTGTATATCTCAGATCTGAATACATCTCAAAAAGAAATAAGAACATTTCCACTAAATCTAAATGGAACTGTTATACCCTGGATGATATATGCAGATGACCTTGTTCTGTTGGACAAAACACTGATTGGCCTGCAATGCAGCTTAAATGCATTAGTCAACTATTTTGGATCCAATGGTTTAAATATCAACTCAACAAAAACCCAAACGATGTCTTTCTCTAACCGTCAAGGGTACCGTAAAGAGAACTTTTCCCTCTTTTTGGGTATAACCAAGTTGGTACAAGTACAAAAGATCAAATACCTATGGGTATGGATTAATTTATCCCTAGATGAACATGATTTGGGAAATGCCCTTCGTACAAAAGTGCGCTCCCTTGCAGGTCAAGCTTATGTACTACACCGAAAATATTGGACATTTTCTATGAGCCCGGTATTAACATTCTACCGATAAAAGGGGATTCCAATTCTATCCTTTGGTGCTGAAGCTGCCCTCAACTTATCGTGGAAAATGTGGGACCAGTTGGAGGGTGTTTTCTGGAGAAGGCTTTTATCCCTCCCCAAATCATTTCCAATTGTACAGATTAGGTTTGAAATTTCAACACAATCAATCCATTCGATTGTGCTATGGAAGTCAATTGATTTGTACCGTAAATCGCTTTTAGATGAGGATGTTCTCCCAATGGAGATCTTGTGATCAAACTCCACTGCACAGCAAACTGAAATCCTGAATCAATGGAAAGCTAGCTGTTCCAGATGGCTAAGTGCATGAGATGCTTTGGAAGAAATCCTAAAAACAAACCCGTCTATGATAAAGAAAAAAATTCAATGGATGGATTGGATCGATAATCAGGAAAGCAAGGCAAAATATAAACTCTCTCTAAAACCTGTTTACTTTCTGTTTTAACCTGTTTTGAGGCAGTTTGGTCCTTTTCCTTGTCTTACTCCAGCAGGCGGACAGAAATATTGAAATACACACTTTAATGATTACGTATTGTGCTAAACTATTGAGCACAGTTGTATGCTGCTCGCCATCTAAATTTACAGCCTCAACTGTTATGGATATGTGACTCATTGGAGCCATCTAACTTCTGTTCTAGTTGAGATATTTGACCTGGGATATTATCCCGCGAGGAGTGCAGCTTTGGGCTCCTGGTCGGCAACGCCCAGGGTGTGTGTTTTTTGTACTCATCTTTGAACTCCCACGGTAGTAAAGGGAGCTGTTTGGAGCCAATTGGATTCCTGCAACAGCTAGACCATTCACTTTGGTCTAGCTGAGTAACATTCATTCTTGTTGCTCTCTTTCTCTTGTCAGTCTTTGTTACTGATAACACTGCAGGGTGTTTGAGAGTTCTATTACTAAGTGTTGGGAAATATTGAGGATTACTCCCACAATCTGCCAGGAGGGATTGAGGTACTGAATGTCTGTCTCTAGAATGATTTCCAAACCGATCTCTACTGCAAGAGGAGTGAAGCAGGGCTGTCCCTTAGCCCCAACTTTGTTTTGTGCATTCCTATGGGATCTTAAGGACTCAGAGCACCAGGTTAGATCATTTCCACCAAAATTGGGTGGTTCTCTAATCTCACGACTGCAGACAATTTAATCGTCTTGGACCAAACCCCAATAGGTCTTCAAAGACAGTTGGACTCTCTGAGCGAGTATATACGAATAAATAATTTGGAAATGAACACCTACAAAACACAGATACTGACATTTCAAAAATTGGCAAATTCAAAGGCCAATTTTTTATGGTACTTGGAGGGTGTAAGAATTCAAACGGTGGAGGAATTCAAATACCTGGGGGTAATCTTAAGCAACATTGCTACTGATAAAAACATGCAATCGAAACTATGGGAGAAGACGAAACGTTTAACAGTCCAAGCAAAAACGATAGAAAAACAAATTCTGCAAATTCTCCCTGCAACCAATCCTGGTGTTTTTACATAACAAAAACTGTGCCAGCGATCCTATATGGAACAGAGGCTTTATTGTCACTCCCGGGAAATCTTTTGCAGAAGCTCGAAAGCTATTTTTGGAGGACCGTGTTGAACTTGCCTCCATCAACTCCAATGGTCCTCATTCGAAGAGAACTCTGTATCTCACCATTGCCTTCAATTCATGACAGAAACTATTTGAGCCTCTTTAGAAAATTGATCATCTCCTCATGCCCGAAATTGGTTGACATTATCCATAACGAGCTCAACGACTCAAACTCAAGTCTACTGAAACCATGGGCCCAAAGAGCAAGAGATATCCTGCAAGACGTAGGATCAACTTGATAAACAACCCCACAAAAGGTACTTTTTAAACTTGAAACAGGGGACTGGATAAAACCGCAGGACTCAGCTCTAACATATAAATCAGTCTCACATCTTCTTTTGACTAGTAGGAAACTGAATGATACAAGACCTTATCTGAGGGCATTTCCTAACCGACAATCACATCAAACATTTATGAGAGCATGGCTAAACATCATCCCTACAAACGAAATTAGAGCTATCAGAGGGATCTCTACTTCTAGTGAATGCCGGTTTTGCAACAAGAATGAAACAAAGGAAACCATCAGACACCTGCTCCTGGACTGTTTAGGATTGGAAAAAGAAAGAACAATCCACATGTTACACCTATTCGAGGGCATCCCCGAATATAATGAAGAGTTCTGGTGGAACCGTTTAATGGAGGGAGAGAGAAGACACAAGACCATCGTGGTGACCCAATTTTTGCAGAACATTGACCTAACAAAGGCATAGACGTGATTGTCAGTATGTCTGTTAGTTCTTTTTCAACTTCATCCACTACGCTCTCTCTGTTTTCATTGGGATCCTTGGGACATACAAGTACAGACATGCTCATGAAGGATGTAAGATTATTTTTGTAAAAAAAAAAGTGAAAACATTTTAAATAAAATTTTAAAAAAAAAGGAAATTGGGGATGCCATGTCTCACCCAATGATGTCGCTTCGTCCCCAAATCCCTTGAGGGTCCCCACCCCCCATGTGGTCCTCCCTCTAATAGCCTCCTCCAGGGTCAGGGTTAGGTAGCAGCTACTGTCCCCTGATGAGGAGAGGCTACCTCTAGAAAAGGAATGATGACACCATCAGGTTCATCACAGTGTGTAGAAAAAAGACAACCTGTGTGAGTCCCATCTTGCAAGACAAAAGGTACATCGAGCAGTATGTGTTGCTGGTTATGGTAAAACTGTGAATTAATTTTATTTTATTTAAATATACTAAGTTCTCTGTTTTAAGACAGCAGTATCCTAAAGGTTTGGGTGGCTTTTGCTGTGCTATGGAGGAGCCTACCTCTATGCGTCTTCTAACATAGAAATTCAAGCGCTAACAGCAATTTTACGTTTACGTAAATGTGGGCAAACTACTAGCTGCACTGCATTCTGGTGCTTGTCCACTCACATTTATAAAACTCCACAGGAAAGTAAAATGACATCTACTATCAATGCCAGGACTTACAAAAAATGATTTGAGAATTATGTTTAGGCCTATGTTTTATGAAGCAAGAGTACGAATAAGTTAATTAGGTTAGGTGAGAAAAGTGAGCAGTGGTATGTATATATTTTGATATGTATAGGACTTATGTAGCTCACACCAAGTTACTAAGTGACAGAGCACTGTAATAACAGGGTGGTGAACACAGGGAGAGAACAAGGAGCAGAGCCATGGGATGAGAGAATAGGGTTGAGCCCCTTTGGCTATTATACAAACTGCGAGATCTACAGAGATCTGTGGGGAACCTGTATCCATATTTTCAAATTCTATGAGCACTGTTTTTGCTAAAAACTGTGTAAAACACCACAGTATTTACACCACATTATTTACAAGTAATTCTCTTACACATGAAAATTCCAATAGATGCCTGGTCACCAAATGTATGTGGGCTATGCCGGCACTGCCACGGTAAAATACATGTTGATATTATTACAAATAATATGTCATAATTGCCATTTTAAAGCATTTGTGTGATGCTGGAGCCCTCAATATGTCTGAGAGAGCTGTATATGCAAGCCAGACATGGCGCATTGGTCATGCACCAGAATGACCTGTGTGAATCTGGAAGGGAATAGAAGCTATCCTGTGACCTGTTCTCTATGATACTGCCTCCTTCATAAAGGCCAGACAGGTGGCAGTTGTCCACCCATTATGAATGAGTCCCCCCTCGTTACAACCATACTCTCTTTGCTCAACATGTTAATATATTCGGGATCCACATATTGTCTGGTTGACTTGTTATATGATTTGTGCACATTTCAAGTAATTGCTTTAAAACAATGTGATTTTAGCACTTTGATTTGCAATTGTGTTTGCAATTTACTGGATTACATGGTTTCCACATGTTCATTTTTTCAATCTTGCCAATTATTTAGAAATAAAAACATTTAAGGATAGTCAACATTGTAGGCTTTGGCTTACTTTTGCTTGGCTGAATTCCGTGACCTGGCATGTGAGCAATTTGCATGAATTGGAGATATGCTAACCTGACAGTGGAAATTCATTTTTGACAAAGCAGAACGTGGTAGTTGCTGAATTTTTTAAGAAAAAACGTATAACATACTGATTGAAATACTACTCAAGATTGTCCTTGCACAGAAAAAGTGAAATACCCTTATTGAAATAATAGATCCAGCTTCAATATTTTAATAAAATCTTTAAACACGAAATAATAGATTCAGAAGCAGGCGAACCATCCAACAAAAGGCAAAAGATGTACCATTTCCATCCAGCGTGGTAAACAGATTTTTTTCCCACTGTATAAGGAAAATGGGCGTCTTTGATCTTCAGTGCCCACGTTACAGTGGGTAAAAAAAGAGTAACGTTAAGAGGCATTTTGGAATAATACACACATATTATGAAAATCATTTCCCTAGGAAGCTGTCTGCAAAATTAAAACATAGTCAAATGAAATGCTGCAACGCAAATGCTGTTACAGAGGCATCCTTCTAAATTACTAATTTTTGGATGAAAAACAAATGTTCTTTTAAAGATGGTGCAATTGTGAAGGGCACAATAACTCCTGTGGTTGAGTCTGTTGTAAGAGATTTTAAAAACTGTCCTGACCGTCTGCCATGTCAGGTGTGCAATTAGTGCAGATACTCTCCTTGACACAATGTTTGCCCCCTATCAGCCAATGAGATTGCCATCTCTGTGAATCTGCCTTTTTCAGACATGAACTTCCTGAAATGAAACTTTGGTCCCATCTGATAGCATGTGAGGGCTGTTGCTGTTTCAAGCTACAGACCAGATTAATGAGCACTGGTGGATAGCATACAGTGTTAGTCTTCACATTGAATGCCTCATTGGTAGCCTACATTCTGATATGCTTTACCCGTTTTTAGGAGACTGCCACTAATACAAAATAATGAGCAGCCACTGATAAAAAAAAGAATGAACTAAGGATGTTTCTGAAGTTATAAATATCAAGGTAAATGCATGTTATTTCTTTTGATATATATATACAGTGCTAATAAACATCCCAGAGAAATCTTGGCACAAATTCAAATACTCAACATCTCCATCGTAGCTCCTGCCTATTGGCCATTAGCTACACGTAACTCAAGGCAACATAAAGTTTGGAAACACTGCTCTAAACCATCTCTTCTTTCACCGTGATATTTTTATAATGATTCTTTATTTTTGCCTCTAGGTGGCAGTATCCTGCCGCATATCTTTCTTTTCCCTTCACATCTTTATGTACGCATGCAGTGCTTAGCTTTTTTTGAGATGATCACAATTTATTTTACAGTCATAGCATTTGCATAACACACGTTGTGTTATGTGTGTTATTCGGCTATGGGTCAAACATCCCACAACCGCCAGTCCCTTCCAAACCCTTGTCCCTATTCCTGCCTTTCTTCACTTTGTTATGCTCTTTCCCGACTTACACATATATCAGTCCCCTTCCCAACATTCCTTTTCTCACAGGTGGGGCCTAATTGGTGGGCCCACAATGGACTTTACTAATTGGTGACTGTCTTCATAAGAACACTCTTCCGCCTATGTAGTAGCCTCCTGGCAAATTCGGATATCTAGAAGTTACCTATCGATGCAGCCGCTCAAAGTATGATTAATTCCTGCCAAATTATTGAAAGAACAAGCGGGTTTTCAGTTTCTCTGCAACAGCCGAAAGCCGGGAATCTCACTTTGAGCGTGCCACACATTTACCTGGTTCAAGGCAGGGGCGTAGGAGACCCATAAAATCTGGGGGGACAGGGGACACATTGGGACTTTGCTTATTTATTTATTGTGTTTTAGTGAAAGAACTCGACTTTCCACAAAATTAAAATAGCAGTATGTATTAAATCACATATATCATCACTGTATAAAACAAGAGAAAAGATGAAAAGAAAACAGAAGAAAATTAAGAAAAAGAAAAGCAGTTCAGAGTACAAAATCCTTTTATTTGGCTTCTCACTTCAGAAGGCTCATTTCACATAAAAATGTTGGTTTCATTCAGTGTGCGGGAGTAGTTGGTGTGCTCCAACCCTGCGCCTGGCAGTGGACTCGGGGGAGGACTGAGGACACGTGAACGAGGCAGGGCACGGTTGATATGTTTGTACTAAATGAAATCCTCCACACTACACACGAACGGTCATGTTTGGTTTAGGCCCTCCCCTTTAGGCAATAGATTCATTTATAAACTGTCGTGAAACATAGGGTGTTTGAAGGTTGAAACATGTTGAAAAGAAAAAGCTGTACGCCCCCTCCGCCAAAAGAAAATAATGCGACAGAGTATTGAACACAAGCAGATGAGGAAGACTTGCAAAGAGTCAAAACGTCTTGGATGCTTGGATCGAGTGAATAGTGTGTTTTATATCGTTTAGGTCTATACAGTTTACATAATGGGTACAATCAGAGTCTAGACCATGAGCTGGAGTTTCGTTTGACAAGTGAGATTAAACATATACATGACTTGTGCAACGCCAGCTACATTAAATGCTAAAATGAGTATTTTAGCGGCACCCACAGCATCCAGACAAGTCTACATTGTACTTTTTCAGCTGCAGCACTCTGGGGGTGGAACCGAGAGCTATGGAAATGCACTCAGCCAAACACACAGATCACGATTAAAATCAAGCCAAGCCCAGAAGCCACACGACATAGGGGAGGACAGGGATAGTCTGTCCCTAGTAGTGTGAGGGTGAATCCTGATATCCCAAGGCCTATGAGGTAGGCCTGTTGTGAATCCTGTACACAGAGGCCTGCTGTACATCTAGAAATACAAGGCCTATGAGAGAGGCCTAGTGTGCATCCTAATACCTAATATCAAGGTTTGGGAACAGACCTGGTGTGAAGCCCGAATTCCAAGGTCCAGGGGGATCCTGTGATGAAGCTGGAAAGAACTAAGGAACAGGTCTTTTTATTAGAATAGGAATGAGAATTAAAGCCCTCTTTAATCTTTGGAACTTTTATGTTATTTAGATTACGGCGGCCAGGAAGCTACGGACTCAAGACTAGGTTTGAAGACTTTGGCCACATTGTGATCATTTCTATTGTAACGTAGGGTGCCCTAGGAGTGACAGGCACCTTTAGGTAATATATTTAGAGAATCTGAACCAGGGAACCACTTATTTTGTTATCCCTTCCTGACATTATTTTTGGTATAGGCATCCCTTTTCAGTTTTAGATTCCACCTAGTGTCTTTAAAGGTTTGTAGTAGCTTAACAGTAAAATATCAAACCAGGTTTATAGGTGTGACGTACATCATTGTCTCAAGTCCCCCAGACTAGTGGACAGTGCACAGCATCTTGAACTTCATGCTGCATTCTATAGGAACCCGTGGAGGGTTTCCAGCCTGGGTGTGATCTGGTCGGTCCTTTTGCGGCCTAGGACCAAACTTGGTGCTTTGCTTTGCACTAGTTGGATGGATTTCCAGCTTTTGGTTTTGGTTGCAAAGCCTAGAAAGGTGTTGCAGTAGTCCAATGTGGCCAATAATACTGCTCAGGTTACTTCAGCTGTATTGCTGATCCCATGAAAAAGCAGGTATGGAGTGCATAGATGATGTTCCTCAAACCGAGCTGGATATGGGGATAGAACGTAATTTGTGAGTCAAAAGGTTAGCCACAAATTCCACAGTATTCACTGGTATGGGCAAGGTTGCCCATGGAAGCAGAAGGTCCTGGAGTTTGTGTGTGCCGAATCTCAGAATCTCAGATTTGCATTAACTGTGGCAGAGGCCACACAGGATGTGTGTATACGTTTCAGAAGCTCTGTTACATTATGGGTTTCTTATTGCTCTTGTCCAGCTGGGTCACCAAGTGTGTAATATACATTTGAATGGGTTCTTGGAAGATTCCCAGATGGGTGGGAGAGGCAACTTCCATGCACTCTTAAAACATCCTTCCTTGTTTGTACTCCTTATATACAACCTCATGTAGGCATTGTATTCAAACCAGGAGAAATAATGGGTGAGTCCCACATTTTTTGTTTAAGGAGGATTGAGCGGTGGAGGGACCACTTGTACAGTATATAAAACAGAACAAACTGCTCAATTACCCCTCTCTTAGTCCACCTTGAGAACTGGTCAGGGGAAAATTAGGATAGATTATCTATTTCATGTATCCGAATTTCATATGAAGTGAAAAATTTTGCCAGTAAAGTAAACAAAGTAAAAACACATTTTAATCAAATCATTCAATACACATCCATGTAGTGGGTGCTTTACACAATACACCTCATACATTAAAGTAAATATTTAAAATTGAAAATGAAAGAGTCCAGAGATATCATGCTTTATACCGTTAGTGACTTTGGTTAGTAAGTGACATTCATGATTTTTCACAATGACATGAATAACAGAATGTTATCATATTACTCTACTATGAGCTAGGGACAAGACCAGCCTTCAAATCACTCTGTCGATCTAAAGGAAAGATGTTCCAGCATGCAAAGTGATGTGGGCTAAAAAGCCAGGACTCGGGTAAGGTAGCCGATGACAAGGGGCTAATTATTAACTCTTACCTTTCTCTTATTTTGTCTCTTATAATGTCCACATTCAGGCGTCTCCCCAAAGTGCCCCCTGCTGCCCCTCTTTAGGGCAAGGCGAGAACTCAGCCTGCGTGGGCATTTAGGAAGGAATACAGCAGGGCATGTGTTTCATTGCAGTAAGAGCATCACTTTGGCTCAAGAGGGCCCTTGTCCCCCGGCCATAATACCACTAGACCCTCAACGGCAAGCAGGCAAAATCGGTGAGGGGAGAATGAGGTACAGGGAATTGCGTGTGGTTGCTTTCAGGGACTAACAGCCGATGCCTCAGCAGAGACCCAGGGTTGCACTAATATCACCCTTTGTTTCACTGCAGCGGTCCTCCATAGCGGTGCAGCATACCCCAGTTTCTAAAGGTGCTAGGAAGCACCACACATGCGATAGAGGCAGCATCTTAGCGCTATATAAAATATCACAATAGCATGAGGCGGGCTCTGCCCCGGCCCTGCTGCTGGACCAGCAAACGCACATGCTTCCACAGGCGATATAGTCATGTATGTTGAAAAAACACATAACAAACAGCACTGCAATGTAGCCAACGCAAACTCAGAGAATCATACTTTTCGCCTGCATTGCCACAAGCATATTCATCTACGCCATCACCTAGCAGCTTCCTTATCCTTACACCAGCAATCTCCCAGAACGGAATCTCAACCAGACCCATTGTTTACCCTCGCAAACCATCTGCCAGTGCCACCAAACCACGTCGCACAATCCACAAGCCATACACAGACTTTGTTCGCCATGTCCAACCTCATCATTCACACAACACCCCCGTGCTTAACTCATGCACTCGCTCCTACTCTTTCCCCACAGGCACACCACTTAGCACTCCTGCCCATTCCAACCCGATGCCGGGTCCGGCCGCCGCGGCCAGGCCAGCACTCAGGGGCTATTTTGACTTACCTTAGTAGGCTGAGTAAGTGAGGTCTCGTCGAGTCTCAGCCTCTCAGGACTCCAGGAGGTCGAGTTGGCGTTGCAGCAGTCTGTCGGAGTCACTCTCTCTCACGCTGCCAGTCTCTCTGGAGCACGCGTCGCTGCCTGGCTAGTGGCTTCTTCTGGAAGCTGAGGAGGAGACTGCGCAGCAGTGCACTGCACACTCGAGTCGCAGGGGCACGTGCAGTATGTTCCCCGGCCTGGGCACGTGATGCTCCAAATGCACAGGCGCGGGGGGAGGGGGAACGCACAAGCGAGCTACGAGCAGCAGAGTTCTTGTTGTAACAGTAACAAGAATCTTTACCACTACCCGCTGCTGCTGAACTGCGTGCAAACCTCATAGTCTGAAGTTTGCAGAGACACACAACCTGGTGCAGAAACTGGGGAGGATAAATGTCATTGTATCCCCCCCACTTGAAATTGTGGGGGGGGATTTGTCCCCCCTGTACCCCATGTCCTACGCCCATGGATGTAAGCTTTGTGAGTAAAGAGAAATAAAGACCAAATCAAAGATCCTCAGGGTCCCACACGATTTTGTCCATTGCAAATCTGTGTGAAACCAGCCATTAATCCACAATGAAAATACTGTGTGACAAAATCACCTGCATGAAGTCACTGTTTGACAATTTGTTATATCTGCTAATCATCCAAAAACACAGCATCCTTAAGAAAATAAATCCTGCATTTGCTGATTGAAAGTGATGGCCGAACATGTATTTCACAAAATAGAGCTATTATCAAAGTGTTTCACAAAATGTTTTCACAACTCATCTACAGTTGTGCTGCTGCTTTTGCCTATTCTTGTCATGGCACTCTGTCTCAATACCCTGCTCTCCCTCTCCATTCCCACGGAAGACATCAAGCAGAGGTGCTCAGAGGCAATCAGCCATGAAAGGGCACCACTCTCCACTGCTCAGCTATCAGGGAAATTCTGATTTGTTAGCAAGGAAGGAAGTTCTCCCATAATATGCATAAAAGAAAAATATGACAAGGGGAGAGTTCCATTGGTATGGGCAGGAGGCCGATCGGTGACGATGTAAAACCCTAGAGAGCCGTGTGAAGGGTGGAGTGGTGGGACAGCAAGTCACACAGCAGATGCTTGAGGCTCACAATCAGGCAACATTTTGTTCTCTACAACTTTTGTTTGCAAATTATCTCTCCTGTGTGCATGTGAGGCTTGGCCTGTGTTTTAGCCAGCCAGTGGCTTGAAAAAGAGTCGAGCTGGGTCCAGCTGTTTGGCCTGACCCTTGCCTAGATTTCGCATCTCTGTTGCTATGTACTCTGCAAAGCTTTTCTCCACAACCCCCCCCCCCCAAATAAACAAGTTGGCTACCAGAAAAATAGAAAGGTCTGCACTTAGAGGAGCCCTTTTTCTACTTTCTTGCTGGTCAGCTGGTGCTGGAAACAACATCAATGGCAGCGGAGGGGAGGCGACAAGTAAATGGCAAATTTTGCCTTTAATTTGATTTTGGGCAATGGGTGAGGTGGGAAAAAGTTGAGCTGAGGGCACCAGCCAACCGCTTACTTGGAGTGCAGATCTTTATCGTTTCATTCACCAACTACTTTGATCGGTTTCTGACTAGTTGTTTGTTGCAATTGGTGGTTATAATCCAGAAAAACAAGCCACCAAGGTTTTCACTACCTGATGGATGGTTTCCTGTATTCTGAGGTGTTATAATATGTGAGCACGGATACTGGTTTCCTCCTCCTGAGAGTATCCATGCTATGATAGGGATCCACACAGGGAGAATGGACTCAATTGTCTTGATTGGTCATGTGGTTCTCTACAGTGTTCTGATTGGGTGTGAGGCTTTGTAGTTCAGAACTCGTTGGCCTTTGAAAGGGCCGGCGGCCATATTGGAAACCTGCTATGTGCTCTGAGAGCTTATTGGGTGAGTAACATCTATCCCTCTCCCACTGATTTTCTGCCGTCTTTGCATAGGATTAAGGGATTAAGTTACCTTTCCGGGGCATGCAAATGTCTCCTTTTCTTGGGAATTTCAAATCAGTGTTTCCAATGCAGTTTTAAGGCTGATTATGTGTTGTGTATGTGCAAGACCTGCTGCTATTTTGGGCTGTTGAGCTTTTACAATAGGCTGTCATGGTTGTGTGAAGGGGAGTTGCTATCGGGGAACAAAGGGAGGGATGTGGTATGTTTGTTTGCCTCTAACTGATCCTGTGTGTATCTCTCCCCTTGCTTTCCTGACCTAGTAAACATATCCAGTGATATAGTGGCTGCAAACAATCCTGCTGCAAAAAAGACTGAATTAAAAAAAATATGTGTTGCATTTTTCACACACATTTGTGTGGGGGGTGGGTTAGGGCAATTATTTATTGTATGGGGAGTATAGGCGGCCGCAGGGGATCTCCCCCCATATAAAGTGCGGCGGCGGTGACCATATCACATAGAACCCTAGAATAGGGGGGTTTTCACTGAAGGCAATGGAGCAGGTCTTTGCTGAATATTTGAGTTGTGGTGAGGTGTTCTCCTGTAGTGTGTCTTGGTTTTGTGGATGTGTAGAGGGACTCTGCGGAATCCCCCATATACTTCCTGACGGGTATCAGATTCCGTGAAGGTCCATGGAACTTGTTCACATAATTTCTTCCCAAGCAGGTTTCTGGCTAGTCTGGACTTAAAAGTCAGAGTTAGAGTCATGATAGTGCCTCTCCCCACCCCTCACTGGCACAGGAGTCCCTGATCCCAGGATCAGGTTCTCTGAGCACTTTAATTGGGCCAAATGTCCTATCACCGTCAGGATGCTTTACCTGTAAATTGGTAAGTTCCATGGACTCTTGTAGGAATTGGCTTCACTGGAGCTCACAGGCTTTGGTATTTATGTAGCACCCCAAGTTAGGGAGGGGAATATATACGTTGTTGAATTGTGACAAAATAATTTCTTCTCTGCAGGATTATAGAGATGACTCGTGGCTAAACCACTTACTAAGGCTCCACACAGCTTCAAACCAACAGCGATGCCAATCATAAAGGTAAAACAGGCACAGCCAAAAGATATTTGCATATCTTTTCAGATATTTGAATATTATTATTATTATTATTTATATACCTCCTTTGCCTTTTTCGATGCCATGGGGTCTAGGGGGGGCTAAACTTTTCGAAGGGTTGTGAATGTGAGACAGTAGCAATCCAAACAGCAATAGTACACAAGTTCCAAAATAAAAGAATGTCAAATTAAGGTTCTATAAAAATCTATATATGCTTTAATTAAAAAGATCAATCAGACAACTATTAATAACACTATAAACCCACCCCTGTAAAAGAAAACAGAAGATGCAGAACAAGAATGTATAAGCACTCCACACACCATGGGGCTCATTATGAGTTGGGCAGTATGTGGTAAAAGTGACAGTAACGGAATTACTGCCACTTTTACCACACTGACGAATTAGGGGTGGGTGCTAATTCTGCTGACAGAATTAGTGCCGTCGGGATTTGTGCCAGCAGAATTGCCGCCAACCTATGGTGGAATAAGCTACGGCGCTAATCCTGCTAGTGGATATGCTGTCCAGATGCAAAATGGTCTTTCTGCTGTATTACAAGTTGAAATACCACTGAAATACCACTGAAAATGGGTGGTAATTCTGCCAAAAACACAGTGCTGTTAGCTCCTCCAAAAAGGTGGAGGTAAATGCATACTAGGGATGAAAACAAGTCACAGGGGCACCCAATCCACTCTGAAAGAATACATAAGGCCCAGACCTGACCCAAACACACTTTCCAACACACCATGCTGCCACTAGCAGTTGCAAACTGGGACATGCAGAACCTACTGCTCTACAGTGAGGTGCAGAGGCAGGAACAGAAGCACAGGACACAGAGAGGAGGAGGAGACACCATGCAAGGCAAGAGCCCATTCCCCATGTCAGGCCCTCACCCTGATGTCCAGCTGATAACGCTGTAACGGCTGAACAGGGAGACCATTGCAGAGCTACTCTCCCAGATCCCCAATGATATCCACAGCAGGATCAACATCAGAACTGCCTTAACCCACTGTTGAGGCTTGTGTCAGTGCTTAATTTTTTTGCAACTGGCACCTATCAGCACACTGTGGGCATGCTCCATGCCATTCCCAGCCCACATTTTCAGTTGTGCTTGGGCAGGTCCTGGAAGCACTCCTGCACCATGAATCCTGGCATATCTCCCTCCCTACCACCCCGGCACAGCTAAATGCGACAAAGGCACATTTATTTGCAGCAGCCCACCCACCCAACATGATTGCAGCTCTGGACTGCACCCATGTGGCTTTGGTTGCTCCCAGGCATCCGAAGGGGCATACTGCAACAGGATGCAGCATCACTCAATGAATGTCTAGGTCATCTGCGATGCTGACAACATGATCACACACTGCTGCACCCACTTTCTTGTTACACCCACAGGACCATGGTTGTGTGGAACAGCACACTGACTGCATACATGGAGAGACACAGAGGCCAACGGACGTAGATACTGGGTGAGTACAAGTGCCATCACACAACATAATCTCGCAGCACAAGTGAAGTTCTATGTGAAGGGGGGCATTACAACTACTGACCAATGCATGCCCTCACAAGGCCCTGTACATGCAGGTTGCTAACCACGTATCAGGGTACAAATCAGTGTAGAAACGAAATGCGACCACAATCACTAGACACTGGATCTATAACACACAGGTGAAGCAAAGGGAAGAATAATTCCAGAACAAGCAATAAATGACCTCAGGTTACACTGCTTCTCTCCCTCAAGGAAGAATTGCGCTATCCCCCTGGGGAAATCCTCTAGCCATAGGGAGCACTAGTGTGCCGCCTATCTCATAGGGATAGAAGGAGAGGAACTGGTCCTCTATTCCACTAATACTAAAAGAGCTTTTTCAAACTCAACATGATTTCTTCCCATATTGTTTCTCTTAATATATGAATCTAATGACCACCTCCCTCAGTTCGATAAGACCCCACACTGTGAGAAAGAAAAATGCTTACCCACCAAATGCCAAACATCAGAACCAACACAACTAAAGTAATAAACACAGTAGGGCTAAAATGTTTGTAGTATCACCAAGGTGCGTTTGAGTGGGGATTTTGCAATGTATTAAACCCTCAACCAAGTGTGCACCCCCAAGTTACTCTTACATGTGTGGAACATTTCACATCAAATACATCCATACAGAGCCCTGTGTAATACAAACACCAATTCCTTGTTTGGATCCCTCTAAGAACACTCCTAAAAGATATCCCATCTAGGTTGACTAGTTTCAGTGGATCTTGAGTAGCTTCACACCTTCTTATGGACCAAACAGATTGCTTTCAAGTTGATCAAAGTCACTGGGGTCAGATTAATTCAAAAATCATATTCAGTAGAATAATGCCCAAATGTCATCTAAACGAAAACGGACAATATCAACAACTCACTTCTCTACTTAGTAGTGCTAATCAATCACAACATAATTGATTATGTAGGGTCAACAGCCATATTGTATATCATACAGGATCTTTCCCTTGCCACAGGGCTTACTTTAAACTTCCATGCATTACCGTCTTGGGTCATTAATGTCATAAAAACATTACTGGAATACCTGACCACGTTCGAAAGGCGCTATACTGTCTCAGTGCATTATGCTATTTTAGTAGTGCAACTACTATACTGGCCTCCGGCATGGCAAAATATGTCCAGAAAAAACTACGGACTAATGTGTCCAGAGCTCCATAGGAGGAATATTGAGGACTCGTATTCAGTCAAGAATCATTAACCCAACATGACTGGACACTGCTAGTAAGATATTGATGTAACGAGTTGGAAATCCATCAGAAAAAGCTCATCCGTACGGAGCTCCATGGAGCCCTTATGAATGAGTGCCTACGGGCCCATGCTGCAACTAATGGCTTGATAATTCGGATTGAATCACAAATTTACCTGGACAATGTGCTCTTGAGAAAGGACTGGAGTCTGATTGCCAACAAGTGCACACATGATTGGCTGGTACTAATCACAAACACAGTCAAGACAGTATTCAAGGCCATAATGCGCGAGATCCAGGACAAATTATACACAATATAAACATGCATGGCATTAGAAAATTATAACAACAAATTAACCGCATTAGAGACTTTAACCTAACAAAAAAGATCTCTTAGCTCAAGAAAGATCTACCAGCTTTTACGCATTATAAGGTTTATCCCTATATTATGGATGAATACCACCTACCAGAAACTGTACAAGCTACAAAAGAACAGTTACAGCAAGGGAAATTATTCAACCGATCAAGATCTAGATCTTCGGATTGGAATCTATCTGGGTCCAGTTCGTATGATGAAGCTAGACCATCTACTTTGAATAACCATACAGGATCCTGGTATTAAGAACAGGTTCATTTTGAGGACCAGGGACCCTTGGAACCTCCCAATACAACGGCAGATCCTTTTTTAGGGCAACACAGCAGAGCATGCTGCAGGGGATGAGGCAGAGGGAGATGGCAGCATGAGTCACCCAGAATCCCCAGGGGTATGGGGGAATACCCCCAGATGACACATTAGTGATAAACCTTTCCAGCCATATCCTCTCCAATGCTGAATTACAGGTACTACATAAAAGGTCTTACATTTATCCCTACAACCGGGTATGATTCTTTTCAGACCCGAGTAGAATTAACCCGCCTATTGAGAAAGATTTGGTTAGACAGTTCTTTGGAGAACATGAAGTGACTGAACAGTCTGATGCAACAGGACTCCATGTGCCATCTAGATATTATCCGCCCCCTCCGATTATTACTCATGATTCGGTTACCTCTGAACATGCCATTTTCAAAATATTGTAGGAGCTAGAGAAGGAGATTCCCTTTGTACATAATAATTACACTAAATCAGAACCTAAGGCTGTCAAAACACTATTGGGCAATCCAAATATCACAATTAAGCCCGCTGATAAGGGCAGAGCTACTGTTATCATGAACACTGATTATCACAGCATGGTATTGCAATTATTATCAGACTCACAGAGCTATGAAAGACCTGCCGCAGACCCCACTTCTGAACTTAGAACCCTCATTGCCCTGATAATTGAGTAGGCAGAGGCTGAGGGATATATATAAGCGCAAAAGTGGCAGAGTTCCTGACCCCAAAATTCCCACGGATCTCGGTTCTGTACGCCCTTCCAAAAATTCATAAAGGCATCTTTCCACCTCCAGGGCAACTAATTGTTTCTGGGATTAATGTGATTCTTGAACCACTTGTGGCCACCAAGATCAGGCACCTTCCCAAGAGCACCCCCACCCTTGGCCAGCCCCAGCTTGCAGCAAATGAGGAGAGGAGACACATGCTGATGGTAAACCGGGCTTCTTGTATTGGATTGCAAATACACGGCATACAGAGGGATCAGCAGGGAACACTGCATGCAAGTGTTCAGGCAGTTTGGCACACAGAGCTCTCTCTATGGCTCCCACCCTAGAGTGCTGGTTTATATAGCTTATCATAGGCCAACACTAATATGTTTCAGTACTTTCACAATTGGGGTGTTACTTGGCACGTTAGCTGGACGTGTTTCTCTCGTGTCTTGTGCAGTTTCAGGCAAGTAAACCGCGTGCATTGCACAGCACAGCAGTGTTTGGAGCTCCATTCCGACGGCACAGGGAATTCTGCTGTGACCACCGGATTATGACCGGAATGCCGGAAAAAGGAAAGTGACCTCGCATGAGCTGCAATACAGCGTTTTTAAAGTAAGCAGGGTGGGGCTATGAGCTCTAGCGAGTTCATGTTAGAAGACACGGTCTGTTTGCATGCATGTAAAATGTTAGCTGTCATGCAGAGAGGTTTTTGGTACACCAATTGCTGTTAGACAAAGGAGACCGCTGTGCATTTTCAGCCGTGGTAGGCTTTGGAAGATTTGGATTACAGGCCAGAAATTAGTTGTACTAGAAAAATTACCGAATTGTAGAACCTAGAGGACATCAGTTGTTGCGAGTGTATTTCTTTGGGACCCACGTAACGGGTAGCCCGAGGAAGATTAGAAATGTAAATGTCAGAAATCTGTAGTCAATAAAAGTTGTTGGCAGTAGGGTTTCACTACCTGAGACTGCACACCTAGCAAGAACAGTGGTATACAAAAGCTGTATAATGGTGAAGAAAAACAGTAATAATTAAAAAGTAAAAAAGATTTAACGTGAGTTACCGTACTAGTGACACTGTCTTGTACCATCTTTTGTAGGTTGAGACAGTGACAGTTACCACCGACCGCAGAATGCGGGTTTAGGAGTGACTGAATAACGTTGGCACGGCTGCCATCAACAGAAGTTGGCACAGTCAATCACTGTGCACCCACGCAAAGAAACCAGTACAGTGGAGGCATTGTGGCCTGCCCCACTGGATACAGCAAAAAGACTCATGTAGGGTGAGTATGTATACAATGTAGTTGTTCTTACAGTAATGAAGGGAATTTTTGTGTGAAGAATGAAATTCGAGCATGAGGAACTTAGACCCTCTGTGTATGTAATTTCTGTAGGTTACTCCCACAAACAAGTCCAAATTGGTGAGGCAAAGAAGAAATAGGATGTGCCAGAAACCGGCCTATGCCAGAAAAAGTGTGGAGAAAACACTATGTTAGAGTACATCAAGGAATGCAAATTTGTTTTTGTAAAATAGGAGATGGCCGTTTTTTGAATAGTGTTCCCCTGAAGAATTTCCTAACACATTTTTAAAGTGAATGAAAGGAATGAAACATGTTCGGTGAGCGAGTAAATGTTTAATGTATTTGTATGAATTTCACAGATGTGTAAGTGTTGATATACATAGTGTGATGTGCACTGTTTTTTAGTTTAACATTATTTGTCGTGAACTATAGTTTTTGAATCATCCACCTTACCTGCAAAAAGTGTTTGATGGTAATCTTGTTATAATTAATTTGATTGAATAAAATAAATACTTGAAGATGATTTGAATATCTGTGTGTTCGTCCGGTAGACCATTTGGAGAGGCTGTGGCAGTACCCTCAAACGAAGTGGTATAGAACCATAAGAACATTTTTGTTTAGTTTTGAATCTCTGTAAGGGGATTGTTCCGGTGGTTGTTAAATATACCCCAGTCTCTCTCGACGTTGTATGTATTATGGATAAGTAGCATTCGCATAGCCCCTTCTGTTATTTCTCATATATGGGGCTATGGCTATACTTGTAGCGACTAAGCGGAAGGGAAGGTCTGACATGTCCTCTGTCCTAGGAGGGGTTCGGCCCTGTCTGGGGTGCTACGTGCAGAGGGAAACATCAGGGTGGAAGAGGGAAGTGACATGGTGGGTCTGAGCCCAAACTATATGCGAGAGCCAAATGTAGCATACCATAGCATAGCATTGCATAACATACATAAGAAGAATCCTACATAACATAGCCTAATAATAATAATCCTACATAACATAGCCTAATATTAATCCTACATAACATAGCCTAATAACAATCCTGCATAACATAGCCTAGTAATAATCCTGCCACATCAACCCCCCGTTTGATCGTCCCTGAGACAGGGCGTAGACCACAGGGAGCAGGATTGGGGTACAGCATCAATCGTGGTAGGCCCAGATATACTGGTAACATAGGGGTAGGGTGGATGGGCCTAGGAAATTGTTACAGAAAGGATGCTGCTTCAGAGATCCAGAGAGTCTGTTTCTACAATCCTAATTTAAACAGTCAAATAACTCAGCGTCTGACAAATTTCCTAATACATTCAGCATTTCCTGATCATTGGAGGCGTCTTTTGAGGCATCCTCCTTAAGCCGAGGTGTCTCTATAATGACCGGCAGCAGCCTAGCCTCTAGATATTTATTTTGCACAGCATGACATAAGGCAACAAATAAGAAACACAATCATCACAAAGGTGGCAATTATAGCAATAATTATTAAAATACCATGTAGAATGGAAGAGCCCAGTGAAACAAAGGTTTTTTAAATCCAAGTTAACAGTGAGCCGTCATAATCTTCGTTTATACAGTGCAAGGTTGTACCAACCCCTAGGAGGTGTTTTATGAAGTCCTCAACCTGGGAGGAGTTATCGTTTACCCATGTGCAGGATTCTTGTTCTATAATTTTACAGATCCTTTGAGCCGCTAGTAAATAATCGAGAACCATTCTATTCTGAAGTACCATAGTTCTGAGTGCAACTTGTTCGCTTTTAAGCATCTGTATTCCTTTGGTGGTGTTATTTGCTACCTGTTCGAGGAGGAGTGACAGGGCATGCCCGGTTGGTGGCGGTGCCAAAGCTTGGGATTAGGAACCCTAGGGGGCCTTTGCACCATATTCAGGCGTCGCGTTTGGGCCGGCTTGGTAGTTAGCATTTGTGGAAAAATGGACACATGGCGGATTGCTGGGCGAAGGAACCCAATGGTGCACTGACCAGTCCAGTTAGCGGGTAGCCATTGGTAGGTGCTAGAACCACAAAGGAAATGTAAACCTTGCTGGGTGTAGAGTGCCATGTTGGCCCTATTACTATGAAATCGTCCTATCTTACTGACAGCTGTGTTGTTATAGGTGTTGGTAGTAGCATTTCTGTTAGGGACATAGGTTGCTGGTGTGGTACCCATTGAAGGTAGGGTGCCTATCGCGGTGAAAGAGATAAGAGCATGTGCAACAAAGGCTGTCAATATATTGGGTGGGAAAGTATTTGTGTTGCTGGATAGAAGAATCCCCGGCGAAAGGGGTGGCTCATATTGGGACAAGAAGAGTCATTGATAAGGATGTCATAACACAATTCAGCCAAATTAATGGGAAGGGGATGAAGGGAATCCCCCCACTGGCGTACATAGGAATGTGGGAGCATATGTAGCAATTGGAAGCATTCATTAGGTCAGCATAGGCCCAAGAGAATTTCGGAAAGGTGTTGGTGTCTGGGTATAGGATGGGGTAGAACAAATACCATGGTAATGAATAGCAACATGGTGCAAATACTTCACAACAGCAGTCCTATTCCTAGCTTTAGCAGTCCAACCCTGCGCATATTGGGGCCTTATGCCCAAAAGCACCAAAGAGTGTCAGTAGTTCCAGAACCCGGTTGAAAGGAGGGACGATGATGCAAAAGTTCAGGATCTCTGCTAGGATGATGATGACAGATGCGTATAGCCAGAGGAAATCAGCTGTGGTGCTGGGCCCACATAGATGGCCTCCAAAAAACCCTTTGCCTGGAGTACTTATGCACCTACACCACCGGTGCGCAGCGTTATTGTGGCTGCTTGGTGACAAAAACTTTAGAGAGTGATGGGTCAGCAGCCGAAGACAAGTGTAGCAAAAACCTTTGAGAGCAATGGGTCACCTGCCGGAGACAAGTGTAGGAAAAACTTTTGAGAGCGATGTGTCACCTGCTGAAGATAGTAGCCGCACTCCGCAAGTTGTACCTCGGGAAAGGTAGCAGAACTTTGTTGTCTAGGAGTGCAGGATGCAGAATTACCAGTGTTTTAGCTTCTTGGACCCCAGGGGGCTGCTGAAGAGGGCTCTCTTTTTCCAGTACCTCTGCAGATTGCAACTTTGCTGTGTCTTTGGTGGTGGTGGACAGCGGGTTGTCTTTGTCCTGGACCTCTGGACGTTTTCCGTTGTCTAGTGGAGGTGCTGCTCTCACACACTGGCTGGCATGGACCCAGGAGCCATTTCCTCTACAGCGAACAGCTGTGTGGGTTGTCAGTAAAATCTGGGAAGGTCCTTTCCAGCAGGGATGAATTTTTCTGATCTACTTTCAGGACCACCCAATCTCCCGGCAGGAGGCTGTGGCATAGCGTTTCAGGCGGTGGAGGCAGAGCTTCTTGAATTTGCTGGAAGTGAGAACTGACAACGAGCATTAGTCTTTTGCAATATGACACAACAAGATCATCATTCAGTGTTAAGTCACAGAGCTCAGGGGAAGGTGGTGGAGTAACTGGCATTTGCATGGGCCTCCCCATGACGATCTTGTGGGGGAGAATCCATGTACTCCATTTACAGAGATTTAGGTCCATGAGGACAAGAGGGAGGGTATCATGTCATTTTAGGCCTGTTTGCTGGCAGACCTGGGCAAGGAGGAGCTTCACGTCGAAGTTTCGTCGGTCCACTGCCCCTGCCGATTGCGGGTGAAGACTACATTGAAGGTGCTGAGGGATCCCCAAGGCACTGCAAATGTTCTGTACAATTTGTCCAGTAAAATGGGTGCCTCTCTCAGAGTTTATGGAAACTGGAAGGCCAAAGCATGGGATAAACTCTTTTAGCAGTCTCTTGATCACTTTAATGGAATCGGCGTATTTACAGCGGTATGCCTCAGTCCATCCAGAAAATGTATCAATTAGTACTAGGACGTACTCAAAGGATGCACAGTTGAGTAAGCTAATGAAATCTATTTGGATATTCACGAAGGGGCCATAAGGGACTTTGTGTACCCCTGGAGTGGTTTTCACAGGCTTTCCAGGGTTAAAGGTAAGACATGTTGGACAGTGAACACAGTATGGAGCAATGGAGGGAAACTTGGGAGTAAACCAATATTTCTGGACCTCTGAGGTCATCTTTCCCTTGCTTGAATGGGACACAGAGTGAACAACATGTGCAAGATATGGGAGGAGGGCTAGTGGGCCACTAACCGGCCCCTGTTATCACACCATTGGAGCAACAAACACATGAATGCTTTTCCCAGCCCTGTTTCTCGCCCTGTGGTGTCGCATCTTGGTTGTCCGCCAGGACGGAAAGAGATGCTAGAGGAGAAACAGCGGCACATAATCAGGAGCCTGAGGGCCATGGAGGCTGCATTTATTCACATGGGTGTCACCCTGCATGTTACCCTGCGAGGTGGTGTCAGAAAGTCGAGTGTGGGCTTTGCACTTCACAATAGCCAACTCGGTAGGTAGCATAATCGCATTAAGAAGGGCTTCAACATAAGGTGCATTGAGAATGGGAGTACCTTGTGCAGTCAGTTAACCTCTGTTTACAGAGAGTTCTGTAATCATTTGAGATACCAAAGCATAACGTGAATCAGTGTAAATACTGACTGTGCGTTGTGTGGCAATCGTGCAAGCCTGTGTTAGGGCAATGAGTTCAGCAACTTGTGCTGATCGTACTGATGGGAGCTGAAAAGCTTCTAATACTTCAAATGAGTTTCAAACAGCAAAACCTGCCTCTGTACTCCCTGTAGCATCTCTAAGACAAGACTCGTCCACAAAGAGAATGAGGTCTGCATTGGGGAGGGGGATATTAAGCAAGGCAGTCATGCAGGTGACCGTCATTAGGCGTAGGCAAGAGGGAGGCAGGGTTGAGCAGTGCACATCTGATGAGAGTGATGTTGGTGGCTTAGAGGAACAGTTTTTCATATTTGATGAGACGTGCAGCAGATATGTGTTGTCTTTTAGCCCTGAGGAGGAGTGCTAATACAGAGTGTGGTACTGCTATGTTTATGTGATGTGCTAGGGCAATGTTGTCAGCTTTTGTAAGGAGAAGGGCAGCGGCAACTACAAGTCTGAGACATTTGGGAAAGGCAGAGGGTACCGGGTCTAACTGTGAGATAAAATAGGCTACAGGGCGTTGTAGGTCCCTGTGCTTCTGTGTGAGTACGCCTAAGGCATATCCCTCTTTCTCATCACAGAACATGGTGAATAATTTAGAGTAGACAGGAAGGGTGTGGGCGAGAGCAATGGAGAGGGTAGTTTTGACCTCAGCAAAGGCTGTGGGAGCATCAGGAGATCATGTGAGTTTGTCAGGCTGGCAGTCAAGTAGCATCACCTGCATAGGTGCAACTGTGTTGGCATAATCAAGGATCCAGGGATGTCAAAAATGGCTCTTTCCTAAAAAGGAGTGCAGCTGCCTTTTAGTGGCGGGCATGGAACATTGTAAGACACTCAAGAGGGGGCAAGGTACCTAGTGCTGTGGTAAATGTTGTGCCCTAGGTAGCGAACTGTAGGTAGGCAGAGCTGCAATTTCGCTTTGTTCACTTTGTGACCTTTTGTTGCGAGGCCAGTGAGGAGCACTTGAGAGTCAGTGAGGGAGATCTGAAAGGAAGGTGACATAGCAGGACATCCATTTATTGGATCATGGAGGAGCCCCCTGGGAAGGTGACTTCCTTGTCGGTCTTCCTGTTGTATCTGGGACAAAAGCAATGGGCAGTCAATAAAGCCTATCGGAAAGGACCTGTACATGAGCTGACATCCCATGAATTTGAACGCAAAGAGATCCTGAGAGTCCTGGTGGATGGGGACAGAGAAGAAGCCAGATCAGAGGCAAGATCAATGCAAGTGAAACAGTGTGTGTGGGCCGGGACACATGAGAGAATGGTCAGGGGGTCTGGAACCACCAGATATGAGAGTATTACCGCCCTATTATTGCACAGGCTAGTGGTGTAGTAGAGGATGATCTGATCAATGAGGGAAGACATGACAAGCTTGATACCTTCCTCTGCTTGAGGGGATATTCTGTACTGGTGCACACGAGGGAGAGGAACCTTTCCAGATTGGGAGTGATGCAAAAAGGTTTAGCAGAGAGAATGTGTCCTACCTCATCGGCATGTGCCGCCAGAGGGTCACTGGCACTGAGTCAATAAGGTGTTGTACCTGTGTAGCTTGTGCAGGTGTGAGTAATGAAGGAGGCCCTGTAGGAGGCTCTTCATGAGTGGGCTGTTGGAGGAGAAACAAACATTCAGCCTGCCTAGATTGTGGAACCTCTAGATAAATACCATCAGGAGAGCAATAAATGGTGCAATGCATCTTACATCGCAGGTCAATACCTAACAGATTATCAGATGAGCAAGGGCTTAACAGAAAGGCATGGTGTTCAGTGATGGGACCAATAGTCACAGACCATTCCGTTGATACTGGGTGTGGGATAGTGGTGCCAGATATGCCAACAACATTGACAATTTCCAAAATGCATCCACATTTGGAAATTCAGCCACTCACAGCATGGATCGCCTGGTACCAGTGTCAATCAAACAGTTCACTTTCTTACCCTGAATGTCACATTTGAGATAGGGACCACACCGGTCCAGTGGTAGCAAAGCAGCAGACAGCATGGCAGGGTCCCTCTGGCAATGTCATGGTGGACAATAGGAGATCTGAATGTCTTGGTAGCCCCTGTTAGGAGGAGGTGGAGGAGGAAGTGGTGGAGGGGCAGGTGGTGTGGCTGTAGGGTAGAAAATAGAACTATTAGGAGGAATTAAATTATTGCGAGTATTAGTGGGACCATATTGCTGTGGTCTGGAAGGTTCGGTAGGACATTGCTGGATGAGATGGCCTGTCTGTTTACAATATTTGCAGAAAGGTTGTCCTGGCAGGATTCGATGGGCAGGCAAAAATGGGTGTGCAAAGATCTGTTGCTGCTGCTGTCCCTGGTGAAACGGCATCAGAGGATTCTGTTGGGCATAGGTCTGATGTGAGGTACCCAAGCGTCCCAGGCCCCAGAAGCAGTCTGTTGAGGGGGTGTAGCTTGCAGCCATGTTGTGAGGTCCCAAGACTCTGAGAGCTCCTGTGAGATCCAGTATTGATTTAAGAAATGTACCTGGCCATAACTCTGCAGACCCAGGCAAAAAGCACTGTGTGGTGCACAGGGCACATTACAGCATCAAAGCCGGGAACTGGAAGGCTGCGTATGGTCCCATAGCAGCACCATGATGGCAGAGACATGCCGGCAGGCGATGGCCAAAATGGCGACCTCCATTAAAGTGAGAGACCACAGCGGGCACAAAAAGGAACGGCACGCCTGAAGGCGGACTGCGGGACGACACAGCGTAGGACCATCAGAGGTCACTTAGAGAGGCTACTCAGGAGCAGGCACATACACTGCAAGTGCTGGCATGTCGAACGGGGAACGAAGATGGCTGATGACACCGGTGCGGGAGTATCAGAGGCACGGCTGTCAGACAGAAGGAGAAGGCAGGAGCCCGATGTGCGCTCTAAGCATGCGGCCCGCTGGATGTGCGGAGGACAAGCCGACCAGAGGCACAGTGTAAGGAGCACCAGTGAAGCCCAGAGTACTTCCCGGACCTTGGAACCGGATCGCCTTCGGTGAAAGGTGAGACTGTAGGGACAAGGGGATGCCCGCATGATTGTGGCCTGACGCGAGCTGCCTGAAATGAGTGGGGGAGGACTGAGGTGTCCCACGAGGCACAGGACCACGAGCCCGACCTGCATTGGCTGCCGGAGTGCAGAAAAGACCCCCAGTAAACACCAGGTGGGCCCCATCCCAGAAAGTGGTTGCTTTAAAAAAATAAAGAGACTGCAGGCAGAGCTGGCCCACCGAGACCATAGACGGGCGCACCCTCTAGCCAAGGAAGACGTCCGGGGAGACTGTCAGGGCCTCCAAGAGGGACTGCATGAATGCGCAGCCCACCAATGGGAACAGCAGCTGGAGCGGGCTGGTATTACAGCAGGACACTGGAGGCATTAGCTGGCAGAGCGGAGTGATTACTGTCTGGGAGTACTGTGGCATGTTCTAGGATTTCATAGCTCCCTGGAGCAGAGAGACAGGGTTGCCCTATATGTGACGAAGAGGGGGCAGTACTGCTACACATGTTTTGGACCTGTCCGGTGCTTAAAATATTCTGGTCATCAATTGCGGATAGAGTGGCAAAAGGGGGAATTGAGAGGCACAAGTGGCACTAGAGGCCAGCCTACTGGGCATGTTCCCTCAGAACAATAAGCGTGCCGCCTCCCTGATGAAAATTAAAGATTTGATATGCATATTAGCGAAACGCAGAATAGTTATGGGCTGGTAGGCAGCAGTGGGCCCTAACATTCAAGCATGGGGGGAGACCTGAAGAGGTGGGCACTTGCAGAGACAGCTGTATGGCACAGAGCAAGATGCAGAGGCCTGAGAGAAACAACTGAGGATCTGGAGTCCTGGAATTTGCTCACACAGATAATGTTTGACACCAATCCGGAGATAGATAGAGGGTATGAGTCAGGGGGTTGAGCCCAGGGTACCTAACAAGACCTCATACTTTCTTTGTTCCAAAGCCTGGCGCAAGACAACAAGGTGGTCTGTTTGAAAGGACCCCTCCAGTTGCCACAAACTTCTTTTGACCCTGAGACAAAAAAATGTACTCTTTCAAATATTTACAGGTCAATGCCCCATATGTTGATAGGAAGAAGGCATTTGTCCCTACTGCAGGAGTAAGTCGTGTTGTGGAAAGCTCAGAGCCCATACCTAAGTCTAGAAATCAACAGAGCAGGGAGACATAAAGGGAGGTAGGCCTGCAGGTACTGCAGATAGATCAAGAGGGGTGGTGCAAACAACCTCCCGAAAATTGGTATTTGCTAGTGGTGACAGCTTAAAGACAAAGAGCATAGGTGGCATACAAGGGGAGACGCGAGCCAGCAAGGATTGATAGAGTTCGCTGAATTTAAAGCTAAAGTAAGACAAGATGGACAAAAGGAACCACTTCAGGGTGCTTTAGCAATAACATTTGACACTTAACTATCAAATGGCCAATGTCCATCAGCATCGCCTTTATAGCAGAAATTAGAACACAGATATAGACCGAAAGACTGAGTGTTGTGCTAGGTAAAGCAATGAAGGTGTGAGGCCAGTCACGCAAATTTTGTTATGCAGGAACTTTTTTTCTGGTCAATCAAGGCCTCTCCATGCATGGAAGAAAAGCATGTGGGTATTTCTGTAGCCCTAAGTTGTCTGTAGCCTGGATGGGGCGTTCATGAATAGTATAAAAAAAATCTTGACTGTTCTCACAATAATCAAGAAAATAAACACAAAGTTATTTCATAAAGCCCAAAAAATCACAATCACAAAGAACCCCAAAGGAAACACGGCAGGCCTGCAGGCAGCAATTCTTTTTAAAGATGTCTGGTGTAGACCACGGATTTGTGATAATGGCAAGGCAAACCACTGCTGAATAACACAGCGGCAGAGAAAAAAACACAAGACAATCCTGTCAGCTGCAATGATGGAAATCGCAGTCCACAGGAATACACAACAATCAATCTGAGAAAGCACCCTTAATAGCCACCCAGTCGTAAATGCATCGCAACCTTGGGGCCATGTGACAACACATCTGGACCCCCCACACCTAATTACAAACCGTGTTCATATGGCGGCACACATACACCACAGGCGCAGTGACTCTGAACTCACTTAACTAGGAGATTGCATCATGTCTCACTAGCTCCAAAACCAGAAATCAACCGTGACAACACACAACCCCTTGCCTAAATCAAAAGAAAATGCAATAAGTATCTAAACATCATCTTCAGCAAGTGTGAGCAGCAAAACAAACTGCAACATAAACAGTTAAACTGAACATGCCAAACCAACAACATACATCAAACTTTACCTGCAACCATGTAATGCAACAACCCTCACAGCAGTAGACGCAAAACAGTTTTCACAGGAACATGACAAGCAGACAGTAATTACATGTACACGTTAGACCCTGTTGTTTGAAAGAAAGACCCTTTTAAATAGAACTACTCATGGATGGAATTCTGTAGTTCAGATCTTGCCTTTATCATTGTTTCATGTTTGGCAAGAATATTTTGAAAACATTTGCTTCTGTGTGAGCTGTGGCAGCCCACCAGCTCTGCGTCTGCAGCAAGCTGCTCCGAAAAGGGGGATGTTAGTGCCTACGACTGCAGGGGCCTGCTCTGCTACAACACAGGTACTTGAGAAAATGCGCCTCTAGGCACTACATAGAGCTAAAATGTGGGTCTTTACTTTCTAAACGTTGTACCTGGAAAGATACTATGGCCTTTGTCGGTTACCTATCAATTCACTCTCTTTCCATTCAGCGTTTACTCCACATCCTATTGATCTATTGTATTGCCACTTATAATGACCTACTCTCAGGCCCGATGCCCTAATTCACTCGTGGGTACTCGTGTAGAGCATGTATATTTACAATGGAGAGAAAAACGCATATAACACTAACTATACGAAACACAACAGACACAGTGCAAGCAGAGCTGCAGTGCTATCTACTTAGCAACAGATACATCCAAGACATACCAGGAGATGCAGTGAGAGAGTCAGCCAATACATGAGATTGCAAATCATTGTTTAATCAAAATCTAGTGCAGTGTTGAGAGACATAAAAAGGAGAGAGAGAAGAGAAAAAGAAATAATCACATGGTTGAATTTACCAGACAGCCCAAGGGGAATTTGTTCATGTCTGTGTGCTGCAGTGGGAATTCCCTGTGGACCCATCAAACCTCATCACAGAGTTTGGCAGCTTTGCCATCAACAGGTGTGCCACGCTTATGCAGCACTCTCTGATGGTGTGGACCTTGGTTTTTTTGGCCATGCGATAGTGGTTCGAGGGCAGCCCACAGCAAAACTCCTACGCAGCATGGCCAGAGACATCGGCACCATTCTGTGGTGACCAAGATCAGGCCCCTTCCCAAGAGCCCCCCATTGGCCAGCCCCAGCTTGCAGCAAATAAGGAGAGGTCACACAGGCTGATGGTATACCAAGCTTCTTGTATTGGATTGCAAATGCACGGCATACTGAGGGATCAGCAGGGAACACTGCATTAAATTGTTCAGGCAATTTGGAGCGCAGAGCTCTCTCTAAGGCCACCCACCCTAGAGTGCCGGTTTATGTAGCATATCATAGGCAACCACTAATATGTTTCAGTACTTTCATAATGGGGTTGTTACTTGGCACGATATTGCAGATATTTGGCAACTGTCAACATCTCACTTGCGACCTTGTGACCCAGCCCTGTGCGGACATTGTGTTGTATTATGGATAAGCGGCATTCACAGAACCCCTTCGGTTATCTGCCATATATGGGGTTATGGCTAAACTTGTAGAGACTAAGTGGAAGGTAAGGTCTGACGTGTCCTCTGCCCTAGGAGGGGTTTGGGCCTGTCCGGGGAGCTGCATGCAGAGGCATGCAGCAGGGGGGCATATGGAGGTGACATGGAGGGCCTGATGCCTAACTATATGGGAAAGACAAATGTAGCATACCATATCTAGCATAAAAAGAATCCTACATAACATACCCTAATAAAAATCCTGCAAAACTTAACCTAATAATAATCCTGCCAAATCACACTTTTCCAATTCGTAGATCACTTTCTGAAAGATGAGATCCCCAAAATGAATTTGTATGTTAGAGAATCTACTGATATGTTGAATATGCTGCGTTCCATTGAATTTGATCCAACCACACAATTCCTAGCATCAAAAGACATTGGGCCTCATTACGACCCAGGCGGTAAGTTACCGCCTGGGCCGTGACTTTACCACCATGGCGTAAACTACGTTTACGCCATGGTGGTTGGCGGACTTACCGCCCCATTCCGAGGTTGGCGGGGGCGGTAAGTCCCCAATCCCCATTTACCCTTCCCCATTCCCATTTTTGCCCCATAGGGCATAATGGGAGTGGGGAAGGCGTTAATTACGCCACCGTAAATTACGGTGGCGTAATTAACTCCATGGTCCCTTAGCGCCATGGATTTTAACACCTGCTAAAAGCAGGTGTTAAAAGCGCCATGGCGCTAAGGGACCTCGTAATTGGCGGTAAGGGGTCGGCGCAGCTAACGCTGGCGTAAACCCCTTACCGCCAGGGTCGTAATGAGGCCCATTGAGTCACTTTCCACAAGGATTCCCCAGCAAGCCACTCAACAGGTAATACAAAAATTACTATAATCCAAAAAGAGCCAGAGGGTGTTCCAGCCATTTTCATTTTACAACTGGCCGAGATTGCTCTCACAAAAACAGACTTCTATGCAATAAAGATTTTTCCATCAGATATCAACGCGCTCCTACTAGGCACTTCAGCAAAGAACATCAGGAAACTCCAAACGGTGCAAAACCATGCCCTCAGAGCAGCCACAGGCATCTCCAGGAGAGACCACATCTCGGCCACAAGGAAATATGTCCATTGGCTACCCGTTAAGGAACATATCCTTTTGAAGTCCCTAGCACTAACCCATAAATGCCTCTATGACACAGCACCTCGCTACCTCTCTCAAAGATTCTCCGTGCCTCCCTCGAACAGACCCACAAGATCAATCTACACTAACCGCTTAGCCATCCCCAAAAGCCTTGGGGTCCGGGCAGGTGGCTCAAGCTTCCATGGCATAGCAGCCACCAACTGGAACTCGCTCTCTCCCACACTCAGGAGCATTGAGTCCCACGCGTCCTTCAGAAAAGCAATCAAAACAATGCTGTTTGTGTAATCACGAAGGTGCCATGCTACTAGCACCTCACCTGCATCTTATGTCTAAGGTAGCACTGTACTGTACAATATCTCTAGTATCTCCTGTTTGTTATCTATGATTGCACGTCCACCTTGTAAGGCACATGCCACATGTAACCCATGCATTGCCTCTTACATCATGTACCTAAGACACCTTCTTGAAACAGCGCCCCGATGCCTCTGGGCCGCTAGGCGCTTTACAAAGACAAAAATAAAAAATAGAAAATATCGGGCACAGCTATGGGACCATGTTTGCCCCAAACCTTGCAAACATTTAGGTGCAACAATCTGAGGAGATATACATTTATCCAGCAATGAATCCCTTCAGAACATCGATTAGGACATGGAAGTGTTACATTGACAATGTTTTTATGAATGATCTATGAGGGAAATTATCAAGATCTGACAGGATTGGATTAAAACCAGGAATCCTTTCCTTAAGTTCTCCTGTGAGTTTAGTTGAACAGCAATCAATTTCTTGGACTTGTGGAATCAGGGGGTCTCAACACAATCCTCTTTAGAAAAACCACTGATTGCAATTCATTGCTTTTATTTTGCAGTTACCATTCCAAAACCCTTCACTTAAACGTACTGGTTGGACCATTTTTATAGTACTGGAGATCTTGCTCCCAATTGAGAGAATACAAATCCCAGGTTCAACTTCTGTCACAACAACTGGAGAAGAGATCATACCCAAAGAAAGGCTTCTGCCAGGTGTTCAAAAATGCACAAAATATACTCAGAGAAGTTACTGTACAGAAGAAACAAAAAACATCAAACAATGAGACCATCCCCGCGGTATTGAGTTACTCTGCCCCTTTTAATCAACTCAAAAACAAGATTCTGAGGATTTGGCCCATTTTGAACACTGGCAAAAGCTATCTGCCGAAACCACAGTTTGCAATCACTAGAAAGCAGAACATTAATGCCAAATTGGTGCATACCATGTCTCAATCCATCAGCACAGATGGACAGCTCACACTCTGGTCCACTACTCCAGTAACTGGACATAGATCATGTGGATCATGTTCTGTTTGTGCACAATTTAACAGGAGTACGAGGATTGATGTTGGCTGGTGTTATCCTTGGACTCAAAAGACATTTTCTAATTGTAACACCTCAGGGGTGACATACATCATTACATGCCCATGTACATTGACCTTTGTAGGTATGACTGTCAGAAAACTGATTATTGAACATAGGTCATGCATTAGCACTAAGAAAAGGGCAGCCCCACTAGTGGAACATTTCCTAGAAAAGGCACATTGAGCAGATACATTTAAATGGACCATATTTGAGAAGATTCAGCCGTCTAGGAGAGGGGGTGACTTCTCTGCCTTGCATTTATGCAAGGAACAGCAGTGGATATTTCACCTGAAGTCCAAAACCAAAAGGCTTGATGAAGAAATAAAATGGCAAGATCTAGCCATACTGGGGAGATGATTAGTACTGTGAATCATCTTCCGGCATCTGTGGAACAGGGCTGTAGAAAACCCCTTGGCATCTGTTTGGGACAACATTATTTGCATTGGGGGTGAAACCATCGGTCCAGTAAGATAGTTACATCAATATCTTACTAGCAGTGTTCAATCCTGTAGGATTAATGATTGTTGACTGAATACGAGTCCTCAATATTCCTCATATGGAGCTATGAACACATTTGTCCATTGTTTTTTCTGGGCATATTTTGCCATGCCTGAGGTTGGTATAGTAGTTGCACTACTAAGATAGCATGGTGCACTGAGACAGCATAGTGCTTTGGGAACATGGTTGGGGATTTGGATAATGTTTTTATGACATTAACAACCCATTAATGACCCAACAAAGTGATGCACTAGCAGGTAGCAAGTGCACTATATAATCCCACTTTGACCGAATTTATGAGGTGTTTATATTCCATTTGTTCTTCTTACCCAATAACAAATATAACATGTTGTGGATAAGAACGTCATGCCATTTGGGCTCTGCACGTACGGACAACCCGAAAATAGCACTTGGGTCATGCACATACCGTATCTCAAAGTGACAATGCATATGTACCTCTGTAGTATATAACACTTCATTCAATTATTGGGATGGAAAACCATGTTGTACAATAATGCCCCATTACTGCTTCAAGAGAGTGTCGATCGACATGCCATGTTACATGACACACACCCTCAATGCACTGTGACTGACATCTGTGTACTTTGCACTTGTAGGTGACTCTGTTTACCCCCACTTCCCATGGCTGATGACACCTGTGTGTAATCCATGTATGCCACAGGAGGTGGTATAAATGGAGGAACACGTCAGCACCAGTCTGTGCATTGAGCAGACCATGGCCTGCTGAAGAGATGTTTCCTGTGTCTCCACTGGACCGGAGAGGCCCCAATGTACATGCCAGAGAAGGCTGGCCAAATAATTTTTACCTGTACCATGCTGGACAACATCTGCCTCAGGTGAACTGTCCCCCTGCCCGAAGATTATGACATGCCTCTCCTAGTGGACAATGACAGACTCTCGGCAGATGAAGTGCTGCTACACAGTGAACATACGGAAGCACAGACATCTGGTGCTGTAAGAACCAACTGGCAATTATTTGTAGACACATTACTTTTCACCTGTTTCTCACTTTTGTACATAGTCACATTTTTTTTATATATCACCTTCAAACAAAAGAATTGCCCTTGAATTTGTTCAAGTGAACTTGAACTTGTATTGTGTTGTGAAATGTGCAAACATCCACCCCCAACAGCAATACCCACCCACCTCCCCATCCCTAACACCCACACCCACGCACCTACCCATCCACAAACCCCATGAACCACCCACCTCCTCATCCCAACAGCCCTTCCAACCCACCTTCCTTGTGCCCAGAGAAATAGTGTCAAGATTATTTAAGTAATTTTTGTGGCCTCTTGCCCTTGCCAGCCAGATTGGGCAGTGTACGGGCCACATTGTGCAAGGACCGATGCCATGGGCTCCCAGCCCATGACCCCTCTGTGGGGGTAATGGAGGTGGAAGTCTCAGACTCCTGGGCCCAATGTTTTGCAGGTTCAAGAGCATACTCGCGTGCATACACATGGCAAATGCCTCAATGCCCTCTCTTCCTCACCCTGTGGGCCACAGTTGTGTTTGCAGCAGTGGCGAATGACAATTGGTGGCACTGGCTCCCACTGCATGCACAAATCACCTTCAAGTCTTGATGAATCATCTATAAGGCAGTCGCCCTCAAGTCACCCTGCTACCTCGCAGAGATATTCAGCATCACTGGCAGATAGCACACCACCAGAAGCCAGGACATATGCAGACTTGAAATCCGCCATGGAAAAAGGAAAGGACCAGAAAACAAGACTTCTCTGCCTACACCCCAAGACTATGGAACCTTCTCCCAGTCAGCATCAAATTCACCTACAATTCAGAAAAGAAATCAAGACCCACGCCTTCAAGGAGTCTCTCCTCAAAACCTAGGCCATTATGTCGCCCCACACGCCACTTGACTCTCTAGACGCTGACTGCCCATCTCCTCCCCACCAACCGGTGCAACTGTACCCCTCCTCTGTGCCCCTCTGTATCCTACCCCACTGTATATCTGTTCTGTTTTTACCTCTGTAAAGTGCTCTGTTCTGTATCTGTATTGTTGGATACCTTTGTAAATCGCTCCATTGCTCGAAGCTAGGTCTGTCCTCAATAAATACCATAATAATAATATTGAGTGACCCGATGCTTCAACGGTGCAAGTCAAGGTCGGGTAGTTTAAATGTTTTGAGCGTGATGGTTCTATGTGATGATCGAAAAGGTGGTGGTTTAAAGCCATCTGTAGCAGACAGCTGGTTGTTCAAGATGCTCTTTCTGCTATGAAACAACTATTCTGGCTCCCAGGATGTTGTGAGACACAGTGCAGGTGGCTCTAGGATAAGGTGAGTCATGCTTTGTCTCTGCTCTCGCAGCCTAGGAAGATTTTCAAGCACTGTGGTAGGCCTTCTTCCCCATCAAAAGTCACCCCCAATGTTCCCTGGGAGTGCATAGGTGACAGAACCTGCCTCTGCCTTGGAGCATTCCTTCAACTCTTCCAAAAGAGGTCCAAATTAATTTATCTCTAAGTCCTGGATGGTCTAAAAGTGAATCAAAGGAGGAGTGGAAGTCTCCCTCTTTTGTAGGCAAAAGACTACATGGAATTGGAGGACAGCAAGACTACTTTAAGGGTTCCCATCCCCATCCTTGAGACATGTGACACTTGCCTCCTGATGTCATAATGAGAGTGCCGTGTTCTGCATGAAGCGGAGGGGACAGGAAGGAAAGAGAAGCCCACAGAAAGTAAGATGGCGGAAACCTTCTTCAAACCCATTTGCTCTTCTCAGATAGTCCTAACTCTGTTCCTGTCTTAGCCTGCAGCTTCAAATGTTCTCTGGTGTGTAGTCCCGTAGTGCGAGGCAGGCCTTTGGTATATTATTCCCCCTTGGATGTTAGGCTCTCAGGCCATCTCCAGCTGTGAGATCCCAGGACTGGCAAGGTAGGTGTTACCCTTCCTCCCAGAGAGTCAACATATGCATGCATACTTTCTTTTGTTCCACTGGAAGAAGACAGGCAAGTGCCTGAAATCCACGTAGCCTCCAAAAGCTGTCTGAGCTCACAGGGTTGACAATGGTATACAACAAATGAGGTGTGTCCTTAATAGGTATGGCGTATATGTTCAGATTATCTTGCCACCAGGTGGGTAGTTTATCATAATTATGATGATTTTGGAGCAGAGGTGCCGATTTGATTGCAACCTCTGTACTACGGTGCCTTTGCTGTCACAACCAGAACATCACAAAGAGGGCACCTGTGAACTTTGAACCTGCTCTGTGCCACTGGAGAGCAGGAGCTGCAAATCAGGATAGTGATGCAGCAAATAATATGTGCACAGTATGCTTTCGGTATGGCATTTAATGAAAGGAGGATCTGGTTAGCTGACCACCCTTTCTAAAATGGAATTACCAGCATAATTGTATTATTTTATTTTTAAAAAGGTTTGCTTTTACTCCCTTAACAGATGTTAAATCCCCCATCTATCACATCAGTGGAACTCTCGCTTAGCAGGTAACCTCCCCTGGCCACCAGAGTGTATCAGTCCACTGTGAATTGATCACAGGACCCAATGTTTCAGGAATTGCTTGACATCTATAGGGCAAAAGTCAAAGCCTCAGCTGAGTATCGGGCAGAGATCTGTATAACATGATTTCTCACTGTTGCGCAGAGAGCAAAACATGTCTTTCTCCAAGCTCTACTATGGGTTCCTAGGAATGCCCCACTGAGTAATGCATTTGCTGCACTAGGCTGTTGGCAAGTTTGACAAGTCCATTTTTATTAGGCTTTTATTGTTTTGAAAGCCCCTCTCTGCAGTCCGTCACCAGAGACTCTAGTGAGGAACTGGAGCATCTTCTGAGTTTGCAGGCAGTTGGAAAGGTTCACTTACTAAAATATATCCGACTGTAATTGGATTATTTAGACCAAGATAAAATGGTGAGAGGGACAAAAGATCGTAGAAACATAAGACTTCAGTTAGGAACTCATTACAAGGTTGCCGTTATCCTGGTGTTAATATTGCCATATTAACAATTGCTGCCACTCGATCCAGAAAAATTACCGCTGGATTCCGAGTGCCGGCAATGGTGGTAAATCCCCACTCCATTGAGTCCCACGGGACACCATGGGGGGGGGGGGTTGCTGGTATTATCGGCACTGGTAATATTGGTGCCGGTAATATCGGCAATATTTTGCCAGTGGGGTGGCAGAATTACCTCCAGCTCTTGACTGGAGGTAATTCCAGCCACGCCACTGGCAAACGTAGACTTTGCTGGTGGGGTAACGTGCCAGTAAACAGAATTACCAGTATGTTATTACTGCACCAGCAGACTCCTAATGAGGCCGAATCTTTACTACCATTAAAGAGTGTTAATGGGAGTTTTTGGGGAGAAAGCCACAGGCGAGTTGGTCTTAAGTGCAATCCACATGCCCTATTTCGAGCATACACCTAGAGTGGCCTGGAAGTGTACCTATCAGCAATTACAAAACAAAGAAAAAGAAATATTTTGTCCTTTTTCATAGTGGGCTAATTACCCCTGTGTACAATGGAAACGTGTGGATGCCAGCAATGAGCTGTGCATTGTCGTTGCTGTGTGAACCAGTCTGAAACTACACTATTACAGAAATGATCTGATGCGCTACCAGATGCCCCAGCTATCAACAGATCCCTTTTCATTATAGGGGGTGTTAGGTGGCACAGAGTTTTCAGGATTGTAGGTAAACAGATACTATAGGGGAGAGGGCACGTCATTGAATCAGCAGTAATACAGCATTCCTCCCGACCATCACTCCTTGTTTGGGGCTTAAGATGGCTGCCGCTGTAAGATTACATTGCGTTTAAAAAAGCAAGATTCAAACAACAGTCCTGCGTGCCTGGCAAGATTTTAAGAATGATCAGCCATATGCGAAAATGTACTGCCATCAATGGGTTTATTGAACACAAAACTATGACAAATTAAAGTATGCAGACAATAGAGCACACTAACTTATTGCTTTTGCAGTCTCAAAATGTAGCTTTGTACCCAGTGCCCAGATCCCTCAGGGCCGGGCGCTATACAAATAAAGAAATACAAATACATACCTATATATTCCCTAAAATGATTTGGTTGCTAATTAAACATATATGTCCTCTGGTTGCAGATGATAACCACGCCCATGGTATAGCAGCTGGCCTCAGTAAGCCAATCTTCACATTGGAATTAACATTTTGCATGCAGTTTATGCAAGCTGCTGCTGATCAGTCATGCACGGTGTATCCAAGTGTTGGCACATTGCTCACCTACGGTCTGTAGTAGGTGAGTTTATAGAAACAAAGTATTCATAGGCATTTAAGAGCATTACATTTAGACGTAGGCATTTTTATCGAATAGCTTTGGAACATTCTGAATTGATTTTGGTGAGGCAGCACTATGGTGTGCTTTTGATCGCGAAGACATCATAGATGTGGCGCCGTTGTAGGAATAGGCTGCCCTGAAAGATAAAATGTAATGTTAAAGCCTGTCAATCTAGTTTGTTTCATTTTTTTCAATATGAAATTGACATTATCATCCAGTAGTATCATGTGCATGCGATTAATATGAGTGATGTATAGAGACAGAAAATAATGGGGAGGTGTTTTGCGCCTTTCCACTATATTTATTGTTGAGATTTAGATTTGTTACTGGTGTATTTTTGATACAAATCCACAATGATGACTTTACTTACACAACTTATTAACGATGAGCATGTGACAAAAGTTTGTTCTTTCAATTTGAATATTGTTATATACTATTTCATCTTTTTATTGAATTAAAATTGAATTGAAAGGACAACTAAACACAGCCACACAGCAATACTGGGAATTCTGCATACTAAGTGCGTAATGTCATACATAAAACAGTTGACAGCCAACAGAACAGCAGAAAGCATATACAGGGGTAGACATGTACAGCGTGACCCTTGAACATATCTGAATTATTACATAACACAGTCCAGGAACACACAGAGCAAGGCATACCTTAGTTTAAAAAAAATTATTAGCAGAGTTTGCTAACTAAAATGTTCTTGATTAGTAATCAAACTTATTTGAGCTAGCAATTTTGTAATGATATTTTTAATGTCAGCAGATGTTAGTTGTATCTAAGACATAAAATCAGCAACAATATAGCATGTGTGTACTGCTGAAGGAAGACATAAGTGAGATGAGAGTCTTTAAAATGTAAAGGGTAGCTGCATTATTGGACACAAATAAATAAGATATTATAAAAAAGGCTCTGAAAACAGTCTTTGGTGCATGATTCTGTGCCACTGGGTACAGTCGGTGTTGCACAGGGCAGTGTCCTGTTGGGTGTCCTGACCCACGTTTGAGCTATCATGCTGCAACATTTGGTGCTGTGGGCTTAGAAAATCCAAGATGGCCAAGAAGCCCACATGTACGCCAGAATAGGAAAACTGTGCAGTACTGGCATGGAAAACATCATGATGGCCAGAACTTCCCAGAAAATGCACAGGGAAATGCATGAAGAATAGGCTGCCACCCATTTTTGCCTAGGTTGTGAGCACAGGAGGGCACTGCCTAAAACCACCATTGGGCTACCCACACAGTAGCCTGAAACCATTGGGAATGGCAATGCTGATTGCCAAAAGCAACCTAGAACTGTGGGGAATTCATTTTCTTAAATCCCAAAAATGGTTGCATTACCAGTACTCACCACTATCAGAAAGCCGGCGTTTTAAAACCACCAGACTTTTGTGTAAAACTGAATAAATGAAACAAAACCAGACCAAGGAAAGACTTGCTAAGAGGTGGATACAATGTAAAACTATATTCTGAAATGACTTGAAGGAAGTAATTATTTAATGTGTATGTAAAAATCGTAAGTGATTTAAACTGGGGGACAAAAAGTGACATTTTATCTGAAACCTGGCTTAATGAAACTGAATTCTGCCTGACATCTACCCCCACAGGAGTTAAAACCTGCTCAGCCACTCTTCCCCTTGCCAAAAGGAGTTGTCACCTCTCTGATTAGATTAGGGGTGGAGCAGCTACAGGGAGTTGAACAAAGGCCTGTCCTGGGCCCAGGCAGATGGTTTATTAGGGTGGTCGTAAATGGCTTCCTTTTGAACAAAGCCCTTCCTTGACTCAGGCAGATGGTTTATTGGGGGGGGGGCGTAAAATAGCTTCCTCTTGGCAGAAGCTGGGAGGGGCAGGGTCTCTGAGCTTGGCAGAAACTGGATACACTGGTTTCTACACCATGTGACCTGGGAAGACACACCCCTGTTGGCCAGAATATGATTTTAAGAAAGATGTATAACTCATGGTGCGGACTTGACAAAATTATCTAAATGATACCATAATTCTTGTGATTTTTCTGCCCACATTTTAAGAGGTTTTAGGACCTGGTGGTATGATCTGGGGGGTTGCTAGCGGAAAATAGGGTTTCACTCCAAATGTCTGCATGTTAAAAATCTGACACTTCATCAATTAATGTCCATACTCCTTGCGCACATGTGTGTAAATTTGGGTAAATGTCCGATATTGCAAAACCAGTTAAAAAGTGCAAAATGTTGCCATTTCTGAATGCAAGCCCCCAGGAAGAGCAGAGTTTGAACAGAGCATACCTCATGTGATATGTGATGGGTGCATGTAATTTTAAACAACTGTGTATCTGTGCAATATGTATTTGAATCAAATATAGATTTGTGGGCAAACTGACCAGGGGAGGATCCTCTGACCCATAAAACCTACAGCATCACTCTGACTCACATTTCCTTCCCCCAATCATGGGAGAGGGGAGAATTGGGCCAATGACAAGTAGAAAGGGGCAGGCTTAGCTAGGCCCAGGCACACACCCACTTTCAAAACACATAAAAAGAGACTGCTGGGACAGGTAGAGACATTCAAATCCAGTTGCTGCAACGCGCTCTGCCGGACCACACAACATCCAGAAGATACCAGATCCAACCCTTAGACTTTAAAACTCCAAAGAACTTGATTCAGAACTCAAAGCAAGGGCCTAAACCCACAAACTGAGAACTCTTCTCAGCAGGCCTCAGCATCCAGCAAACCTAACAGCGGTAGCAGCATCCAGGAGCCGTGCAGATCAGCGCTGTGTCCAGAGAAAGCTGTGCAGAAGGATCCAGGGAGCCAGGAGCCGGGCCAGGAGCAGTGTCAGACCAGACTAGCAGAGCAGAGACCAGACGCTGTGCGCAGAGACCGTCCGGGGCGAAACCAGAACCGAAGCCATCTTGACCCGATCCGTGAGACCTAGACCTTCCAAATACATTGTGAGTACAGCTAGGACGGTGTGAAACCAAATCTCTTAGTTTCCAGTGATATAATTCAATCTATTTAATCTAAGTAGAACTGCCTCCTAACTGTCACTTGTCAATTCTGCAGCCGCATAGCTGTCACCTGTCATTTTTAAAAGCTGTCACCTGTCAATTTGAGTTACTTTAAATTCGAAAAACGACCTTTACAAAATCGTTCATATCTTTGGAACCGCTTGGGCTAGAAACCTGGTTTAACTTTCCTCTGAAAGCTTAGAATCTTAGCTTTTCAACGAACCTAGAACCGACTGATTCCCGCATTCGCGAATTTTGCCGCGATTCGCGATTTGGTTAAAAATCCAGCCACGCGTGAAAACAGCAGCTTCCTTGCTTTCCTTTGCCAAAAGTTTGTTTAACCTGCTAGTTACTCGTAGAGCATTGTTAAAGGGAGCCTGAGCTCATCCCAAGTATCTTTCACTCACCCAGAACCTCCTAAAGGGAATTAAAACCATTTTCAGCATATTCCTCACTTCATTGCCAGCACATATAAAAGCATTTTGGGCCTGTTTTTCAACTTCTATCCATAGTCTAAGCTTGCTGGGGTGAACTGAATTACATTTGATTGCATGTCTGAGAACTGTGTGCTACTCTTCATTTCCTTACATTGCATAAGGGGGGGGAGTGGATTGCCAGAGAAAAGTGATTACATTGTTTTGTTGAAATCATATTGAGTATTTTCTGTACTGCATTTTCATTCAACATTGCATCCATCTGAACTTATATAAAGCATTCTCTACCACCTTATTCTTCTGTTCCTATTCACAAGTGTGCTACCTCATCCTTATACTACTCCTGGGTAACCAAATCAGTTTACTAGTAGGACATTATTCACTGTTGATCACTGCTCATGTTTTAAGTGTGATATTAATTATTAATTCATTCTAAAAGTGTAATATATATATATACTGTTAATTTTTTTTTCAAATAAACCTTTTAAACTTGCAAAACAGAACTACTTCTTGGCTCAGTGGGGTCAGGGGGATTCTAAGAGAGGGGTGTTATATAGGGGTAGTCATCCAGAACTCATGAACTGGAAATAAAGATATATCAATAAGGGTTTCCATTCAGTATCCCAGACTAGGCATTGACTTAGCTGTAGTGTTGAATTGAATCCTCTTACAAAGTGGGGGCTCGGGCCGGACGTCTGGGTTAGATCTATCACTTGTGCAGCTTAATACAGTGTGCTAACTGACGGGATACATACATCCGGTCGGATCACCACACTGTTTTACGCTGTAAAGCACTCTTCAAAGGGACACTCTAAGGAAAAGGTCTGTTTTGCAAAAATAAAATACTAATTTCTGTAAGTCAGGACAGAGATCAATCTCTAGAATGACGACCTTGTTAGACATGAAAATAGCGAGGGAGCACCTCTTACATAAGCTATTTGTGAGAGGTGAGTGGACTCACCAGGACCAAACGGTCTGGTTGCAGGCCATCGCGCAACAGGTCACTGAAACAGGGTCAGACATATGGAGAGATCAGGGTCCATTACATGTGGCCCTGAGTGAACTATATATGGCTCCTAAAGCCAAATATGAACACAATAAGATTGCCAGGATAGCGGCATACCTGTACCTATATATGGGAGACATGCAGGATAAATGTACTGAAAGCCAAGATCTGGCGAATAAGCGACAGATGGCGTTAGAGAAGGTCTAATCTGACCTGGTCTCTTCTGAGCAGAGGCTGCAGGGGAGCCAGGAGTCAGAAAATGATAGTAGGCAGTATATCATTAAAATAAAAGAGGACATGGATAGACTGCAACAGGAGAAGGCTGATCAGGATACCAGATTTCTGGCCTTGCAGAAGGAGTACCAAGAAGGGTTGGACTCCCTTCTGCAGAGCCAGAAAAAGCTGGAGCAACAACTGGACTTCAACAGGGCATGCACAGAACAGGTAGCCACCCTGCAAATTCGATTAGACAGAGAGAAAGAGGAAAGCAATAAATCGATTCTGAAAGACCTGGATACCCAGGCAGAGTTTGATCAGGAGCACCAGAAAGCTGGTGCCTTCCAAAGGCAAAGGGACACCTTAGGCCAGGAAGTCTGCCATTTAAAAAGGAAAATGGAAGAAAATCACCTGGCCCTCCAGGGACTGGGTGACCTCCAAAAAGAATACCAGAACTTGTTGGAGCACACCAGGAGGGTGGAGGAGGCTCTGGCAAGAAAGGAGCAGGCCAGTAGGGAAGGGACTCAGGAGGTAACCCTCCTGCAGCAAAGACTGGCCCAGTACTCCAGGACCAATCAGGAGGCACAGAGAGAAAATGAGGCTCTCTGTCAGCACAATGATAAGCTCCAACAACAGGTAGCGATGCAGGAGAGACTGATAGAGTCTAGTAAGGCCTTAACTGAGGAACTGAAAGTGCAGGCTCTTGCATTGCAACAGGGAGCAGGGGCGGATAGAGACCAGGTTCGCTGGGAGAGGGAGACTCCTGAGCATAACCTCAGGAGCCCTAGTACCAGAGGCCTTCATATCTCCCAGTCCCTGGACTCTGCCACCCCCATGTCCCCTCGCGCACATGAGCCCAGAGCCACGGGGATGGCAGATTACTATCCAGCTAGAAGTATGGGGCTCATAGGCCAGTATCTCCCAGGAATGGATGGGCGGGCATCCGGGTATGGGCAACCAAGCACAGTGCAATTTAGTGGGGAACCCCAGGAGAATAGGCCCATTAAGGGCATCCTGAAAACTTCTGCCCAGTTAGGTCAGTGGGGGGGGGTACCCATCAAATCCTGGCAGCAAGGAGGAATCTGAAGACTCCTCTGAACGGCGCAGGACACAGGAGACCAGGTCCCCACATTCTGCCAGCCATTCCCAGGCTCGCAGAATCCCGGAAAACCTGGAAGAGCAGACAGGAACCTCTGGGAGCAGTGCCTCTGAGTCAGAGGACGAATGGACCAGGGTTACCCGAACCAAAAAGGCCAATAAGGCAAAAAGGGCCTTGCTTAAGGACCCATTGAAGCAAGTAAAGGCAATAAGGAGTGTCATCACGCCTTATCATAAGAACGCCAAGTATTCCGTTTGGGAACACTTGGAGCTCTATGAGCAAATGATGGAGACTTTCCATTTGAAGGACAGCAGTAGCTGCATCCGGTACGTCAAATGGACATTCTCCCCAGAATACTCCAGTTTCTTTGCGGGGCTGGAGGACCAAAATCATTTAAGATGGTCCACCTATAAGGCGGCCATCTTGAAACATTTTTCTGTTCACAGAAATCCTCAAGAGGCTCGCAAGGCAGCCTACAATTTGCAATGTGGGGAGGATCAGGACCCACAAGAGTTTGTGCAAGAATTAAAGCGTGCTTTTGCGCAGACCACCAGAAGGGTGCGCACAGACAGCAAAGAGTTTGTCAATACATTTTTCCATGCTCTCCCTAAATATATAATGACCCAGCTCGTGAGAGATTTTCATGAGAAAAGATCTTTAGACTGGGTCATTGAACAGGCTACCCGGATCTATGAGGTGCAGAAGCCTATCGAAAATAAAAATAACTCGCCGAAAAACCCCAAAACCAACAGCACCCCTGCTGCTGCCAAGGTGGCAGAGGTAAAGGTTGCCCCCGTTTTAGATTTGGAGATGGGGGGGCCTAAAAACCTGCTTGCACCAAATAATTCACAGCCCAGAAGGCCCTCGGGCCAGTCACCGACAGGGAGTCGAGGAGGTAGTCCCACAAATGGGGTCCCCCGCTCCCCTGACTATGTAAGTCCCCGCTACAAGGGAAACCGACCAATCCTGGGTTATGTGTGGACTCCTCCAGCCCAAGGGGGGGGATCCAGCCAAGCACCTGACCCGGGGAACTTCCCTCCTAACTTCCCACAGGAGGGCAGAAATTCTCCAAATCCTGGGCAGAACTTTTTCCCCAGGTATCCACCCAATTTCCAGCCCCAAAATCATCCATCCTTCTTTCCCCAATTCCCTGAGCCCAGACAACCTAATCCGGGAGAGGGGAGGCCAAGGGTGGAGGGGTACCAAAATCTTCCCAACCAGGGGTACTACCAGAGAAGGGATAGCTACCCTTCCCGGGATCAGCCCAGGGGAGAAAATAGAGCCCCGTATCAGCCTGAGCGGGTTTCCCAGTTAGAGCGCCAAGTCCAAAATATGGCACGGGATCTGGGTCACATACTGAGGGCTCAACAGAACCCTCAGATGAGCATGCCACCGCAGAATGCCCCAAACTCTGGACCTGGTGCTCCAGAACAATGACGGAGGCAGCACCCCGATAACACACCGGTTCCCAGGGAGGAGGCACAAGGGGAAGGGGGGTGTAAAGCCTTGGAGGAAGCTTCCTTCCCAACTTGTAAACAGCCCCTGGAAAACCAGGAACCGGAAACAAAATCTCCTACCCCTGAAAGCCTGCCTCCCAAGGAGCAGAGGGGGGGTAGGAGAAACAAAGGACCCAAACAGACCCACTTTGTGGAGGAGGTACAGGTCTTCCAATTTGAGGGAGAGGGATCCTCAGAGGATCCTGGGGAAAGGATCTTCTCCTTTAGAGATGGGGGAACTCCTCCCAAAGAAAAATGGGTCCCAAGGGATGCCAATTCAGACTGGGGAGATGTGGAGACTGAGCTACCGCCGCCCATCATCTCATCCCAGAACCGACAATACCAAAATCCCCTGGTTCAAACCCATCCTGGTGACTGCCTCCAAAAAGGGGGGGGGCGGCCCAGAACCGGAACCAGGGGAACCCACAATGGCTCTGATCTCCAGTTGCCAACTTTTTCTTTCAGATTCCCAAGGTTCTCCACAGAATTCTGCCCAAATCTCTTTGCTAGCAATGTCCAAAACCAGAAAGTTAGCCCACCAGTTGTCCAAAAATGTGCATTATCTGTGCCCCCTTGAGGAGAAGGAGGGAAGATACTATGCCCTGGTACAAGTACAGGGGCAGGGTACAATTTTGGCACTGGTGGCACTGGGTCCCAAGCTGCCCTTCTGTCCAAAAGGGCCTTTGAGGAACTAAATGCAGGAAGGGGGGAGAATTACCGAATTCCTCTCACCTCTCTTCCTGGACAACTGCAGAACTTTGACGGGAAGGAAATTCCCGTTGAGGGGACTGCAGACTTGGACATTAAAATTGGGCGACACAAGGTGAAACACCCGGTCATAGTAGTGACTCCAGAGGGCACCCCTTGTTTACTAGGGAATGACCTCCTGAGAAGGTTGTCACCCCTAATAGATTGTGTAAACAAGGTCCTCTGGTCCCAGACTAGCCGACCAATAAAATTAAAAGTGTCAACCATGTTAGTTTAAACGGCACCTGCCACATGGTTGAACAAAAATCTGACCAAGTAGAATTTCACTTCCAGAACAACCAAATTCCAGACGTGACAGTAATAGCAGTAGGACAACAGACTGGTGATGGGGGGTCCTCTCTATTTCTGAAAATCAACCTTCCTTCCAGTTTAAGGTGGTATTCCATACTGGAAGGAAACACCCTGAAATTCTTTACTAATCCACAATCAGAAACTCCCACTCCTATAGTCCAGAAAGATGTGAAACCAGCTCAGAGCCTGGCTGATATTCAGCAAATTGGAGAGCAGTTGTTCATCCCTGTTCAGTTAAATGATGGGAAGGACTCTGTTCTCGCTCGAGTGTGTGTGAACAACGGTAAGAGCTTCATCAGCGAAGCCATGTTCCGCCAACTCCCAAAAGATCCAGCCATTCCCACATTCAAACTGATAGACAAATGGGAAATGGACCTGGAAGCACCCAATTCCAAACATCTCCTGCCAAGCAGGTGTATGCTCAAAATCTCCATTGGCAACAAGAGCATAGTCCATAATTGTTGGGTCGTGCGAGACGTCACTGCCGCCTTTTACTTAGGCAGTGACATTCTCAATCGCTTTGCCATTAGTTTGGACCTAATAAACTTCAAAGCTTGGTCCCGATTAGCGGATAATCCCATGGGCTTTGATGATCCAGAAAAAGCATTTAGGTCAGCTCAATTGCTACCTTATGCAGTTGAAATTCAGATTAAAGAGGAAGTCACCATCCCAGAAAGGACCCGACAATTCTCCCTGGAAGTGAAAGTTAAAAGAGGACAACATTTGAAAAACCCTGATGCTTACATACATCTAAACGCTTCTCTCCAACAGCAAGGGTTGGGGGTAAACCCAACACCATTAGTCAACATAGAACATGACACCATTCCAATAGAGGTGGATAACAGCGACTTAAAGAGTATTACTCTAGCCGCAGGCACCATTATTGGAATGGCGGTTGATGACCGACATTTTTCCATCGATTTAGAAAATGAACTGTTAGGACCAATCCCCAAGGACTGTTTTGACAGTGACAGTGAGGACAATACAACACCAGACAGGATTTTCACCCGGCATGGGGGGAACTTCCTGGTGTACACGTTTTGCCCTTATGGTAAGGAAGATGTGACTTGTGACTTCAGGAGGGATGAGGTGATTTTCCAGGTCCATGAGGGCTGCCTTTCCCACCTGAAGCCTCCAGTCCAAATCAGCACTCTGACCAGGGACTTCTCCACCCAGCTGGAGGAGGCCGCGTAAATAGCCAAACCAGAAGTCTTTCCAGGCTTCAGGCAGATGGTGGAAGAGAGAGTCAACCTAGCTGATGCCTGTGTGACTCTGGAACAAAAGCAAAAGTTGAAACAAGTTTTCTTGGATTTCCAAGATCTCTTTGCGGTAGACTCATATGACTGTGGTCGCACCGACATCCACACAACAACAATCCCCACGGACCCTGGCATGACTCCAGTGTTTGTGAAGCAATATCGCTTGCCTCTCGCATCAATGGAGTCCCTTACTGAAATAATTAAGAACCTGGAGTCCCGGGGAATAATCCGTCCAGTTCACAGCACCTTCAATAACCCGGTGCTGGGAATATTGAAGCCAAACGGCCAGTGGAGACTCTGCGCCGACCTCAGGGAGCTCAACAAACGGGTCCATACTTCCCGATGGCCTCTGCCCTACATTGACCAAGGGCTGGCCCAGATCCAGGGGTCACAGGTATTCACTGCAATAGACCTGACCAATGGATACTGGACTGTGCCTGTCAGTAGGGAGGACCAATGCAAGCTGTCTTTTACCTTTGGGGGCCAGCAGTACACATGGACCCGGACTCCCTTCGGATACTTCAACTCCGGCAATGAATTCAACATTTTCCTACACAAGGCCATGCCCGACCTGGGTGCAAGGGGTAACGTGGCTTATGTAGATGATGTCCTCATCAAAAGTTCATCTGTGGAGGAACACATAGCGGAGATCCGTTATGTTCTGACCCAGTTGAGGGCCGCCGGAGCAACACTTTCCTTTCAGAAAGCACAGTGGTGTAGAACCCGTGTTAATTTCTTGGGGCATGAGATTACTCCTCAGGGTCTCTGTCCCCAGGAAAAGAAAGTGGAAGCACTTCAGAAACTGAAAGACACCACAACTCTGCGGGAACTAAGGAGCCTCCTTGGACTGACTAATTACAGCAGAAAGTTCATTGAGGGCTACGCAAAGATCACTAGACCCCTGATTCATCTCCTGAAAGGGGGGGTCAAGTGGGAATGGGGTCCTGAACAATCCGAGGCAGTAAGACAACTCAAAAGAAGCCTCTCACAAGTGCCTTGCCTAGCTTACCCTGTCAGAAACAAGGAGTTCTTCCTGGAGACAGGGTTCTCTAATACATGCTTGACGGCAGTATTATACCAAAAGCATGACAAGGTCAATAAAGTAATCTCCTATGCGAGCAAAACTTTATCCTCTGTGGAGGAAAAATTCAACAATTGTGAGAAGGCACTCCTGGCAACGGTGTGGGCATTGAAGAATTACCGCCCGTTTATCCATGGGGAACACATCATAGTGGAGACTCCACACCAGCCTCTGCAATATCTCCAAAGTGACAGAATCCGGGCCGGAAATGTGAGTAATTCCCGAATTACTTCCTGGATTCTGTCAATGCAAGGCTTTCCTGTGGAGGTCAGATATGGCCAAAACAAGAAGAGTCCTCTCACGCAAGGTCTGGCTGACTTGCATGATTGTGCCAGAGAAAACTGTCTTGAGGACGAAAGTCTAAAAATCAAGGACAACATGGAGGCATACCTTAATTCCCCACACAAAGTCTTTGAAGAGGACAAGTGTGAGGGAATGCCCACTGTCTATGTGGATGGATGCTCTTACCATGTTGACAACAATGGGGAGAAAGAACTGGTGGCCGGCGTAGGGAATGCATGGGTGAATGAGTCCCCAGAACCCTCCGCTGGATACAAAATTGGTCCCCGAAGTAGTCAGGTGGCAGAATTGATAGCTGTGCATCAAGCCATCCTCACTGCTGTCCAACATCAACTCCACGAACTGGTCATAATCACAGATTCTGATTATGTACGGAACGGGTTCGTGGAGCACCTGGTTAATTGGAAAACCAGAGGCATGTTATGTGCTAACAACAAACCCTTGAAACATGGGAAGTTAATCCAAAACATTGATGATCTGGTCACCTCGAATGAGATGACCATCTATTGGAAAAAGATCAAGGGTCATTCCAAAGTAGAGGGACCAGACAAAACTGGAAATGACTTAGCTGATCAGCTGGCCAAAACCAGGGCCATCCAAGGGGATATAATAGAAATAGAGTCCCTGTTGGGGGAAATCCAGGTCACTGTTATCACTAGGTCCCAGACAAATGCTCACAATGATCTTTCAACTGCCCAATGGAGTAAGGAGACCCCTGATGCTGATTTGATTACAGCTCAGAAGGGGGATCCAATTATTGGTAAGTTTTACCAACACCTTGAGGACCCTGAGAACTTTCCCCTGACGGATACCGATTACATTGGGAAAGAGGACCTAAGAGTGTTGATGAAATGTCCAAAAATGTTCCGAATCCAAGACGGTTTGTTGGTAAGGAAATCCAAAGCTGGCCACGATCAGTGGGTGGTTCCTACCTCATTCCGAAGCCTGATGTTAAGTCACGCCCATGATGCGGCCACCGCCAGTCATAGGGGGTTTCACACAACACTGGAAATCTTAAGAGAGGTTGCATACTGGCCACACATGGGGCAGGACCTCGACCAATACTTGAAGGGGTGTCTTGTGTGTGCACAATTTCAGCCATCATCCCTCACGCACCGTGCGCCTCTCCAAAAGAGGGGGATGACACTGCCATGGTCAGATTTGCAAATCGACTTTGTAGGCCCTGTGATTCGCTCGTCTAGAGGAAACAAGTACATGTTGACCGTTACATGCTTGTTTACCAAGTGGGTGGAATGTCTCCCAGCCCCAAACTGCAAGGCAGAAACAGCAGCTGCCCTGATGATTAACCACATCTTTTCCCGTTTTGGTCTACCTCAAAGGATTGAGTCAGACAGGGGTAGCCACTTCACCAGTGAAGTAATGACAAAGATGTGGGAGATACTGTAACGCTCACCTGATTCCCACGGAGGCGCAGGTCTTGGCAGGAAGCTGTCTGTGACTCGAAAAGTGATGTGCAGGACTCGATTGGCTTCTGGGGTCGAACCTCTTCGCACTGTGTGTCGGACTCGAAGAGTGAGGTTTCTGCAGGTGAAAGAATATGGGGGTTAATGGTCTGGGTTGTTGAATGTCCCTCTCTCTCTCTCTCTCTCTCTCTTCCCAGCTTTTTCGTAGAGCCCCCAGGTCAACGTGCTCACCTTATTTAGGTGAATGCTGGGCTCTCCATCTGCGTCTGGTGCAGGGTGCCGTTGCCAGTTCCTTCACTGGTGAAACACAGGCCTCTTGAATTCAGAGGATGGTTACCGTCGTTATCTGCACGAGCGGTGAGTTTCTGGACACCTTTTGTCTTTATAGTCTTTACATGCGTGGCACGTTTATATGCAGACTCTGTATAATGCCTTTCCCTTATGTATTGCAGGGCTCTTGAGATGAAAGATGAAGTGAAGCGCTTGGAAGTTCGTAAGTATGGCAAGCGCTCTAACTGTCTCTTTCCTTGCAGCTTAGTTCGTGTTAAAGAGACGCCGGAGAATTCGCAGGCGTTTTATTGCGACGAGCGTGATGGACGTAAGTAAATACCTGCTTAATGTCTTTTCTTTTGCCTTTCAGATGTTGGGTTGCAGGGCCGGAGTCCGCGGAATGCCAGTAAGTTGTTAACGATACTTTGTCTTCACAGGCGGCGATGCAGAACGAAGAAATCCGGAATTCACAGCGTGCCGGTAAGTATGGCAATGCTTTTGTTCTTGCAGGTGGAGATGCGGCGAGAAGAAACGGCCGCAGCCGATGGATCAGGTAAGTAAGCACTGCGTGTAAAGTTTGCCTTGCTAACCTGTTGTTTCTGTTCTTTGCAGGTGCTGATGATGTCTGGATACTGAAATGGTAAGTAGGATTCTTGCAGGTCCAGGATCGGAAGAAGAAAGGTCGGAGCAGACTCGGTGAGCGTTCTGCTGCAGATGCAGAATAACGCGAAGCACGCTTCATCTATCGGGTGTGGTTTAAATAGCCTTGGAGTGATGAGGCGTCTTCTTCCACGGCCCCGCCTAGGTAAGAAAAGAGTTCCAGTTTCCAGAAGAGTTCCAGTGCTGTATCCAGGGAGTGGAGCTGCCCCACCCAGGTAAGAAAGTAGTTCCTGTTCTCAGATGGCTTCTAAGTGGCTGGTAAGTAAGCAGCATGGTCTGCTGCAGGTAAGTCCACCCAAGCATCTTCACACCTATTATGAGCCCGGCGCTTCCAGTGCCGGGACCAATGGTTTTGATGAGCCTGGTGCCACCGGCGCCAGGACAAGGTCCCAAAAGGTCCCAGTGGGGACCGGCTGGTGCTTAGGATTAGGGTTAGGGGCCTGCTTCCAAGGACGTTGGGCTGGTCCTGGCTCCTTGGAAGCAGTGATCATGACAGTACCCCCCCTCAAGGCCCCTCCTAAGCGTGTCTTCTCCGGGGGTTTGGGCTTGTCGGGGTGATTCAGATGGAATTTCTTGACCAGACGAGGTGCGTGGACATATTCTGAAGGTTCCCAAGACCTTTCCTGGGGGCCGTAACCTTTCCAATCAACCAGATAATATAACTTAGATTTGGAGATCTTGGTGTCTAGGATGTTCTTAACTTCGAATTCAAGTTCTCCATCTACTAAAACCGGTTCTGGGAATTCAGTCAATCGGGTTTCTGGTTGTACTGGTTTTAATAAGGAGACATGGAATACTGGGTGTATTTTCATATGCGTAGGTAACTCCAATTTGACAGCCACCGGATTAATTATGGCAGATATGAGATAGGGTCCAAGGTATCTCGGGATGAAAGTGCGGGGTCCCTTTAGAGGCAGGTGCTTAGTGGATAGCCAGACCTGATCTCCTACAGCGTAGTGAGGAGCCTCTTTACGGTGTCGATCTGCTCCTCTTTTGAATTGAGCTTTAGCTCTTTGCAGATGGGCCGAGGCTTCCTTAAAAGCACGGGTGATCTCCGAGTGCAAGTGATCCACAGCAGGTGCTTCGAACTCTTGGGGAGGATCCAGGTTAGAGGTTCTAGGATGGTGTCCGTATAGTAGGAAGAATGGAGTCTTCCCTGTTCCAGAATGAATCGAATTATTGTAAGCGTATTCAGCGATCCAAAGAATATCCTTCCAGGGGTTTTCAGTTTGTTGGAGCATGCAACGTAGATATTGCTCTAGAGTTTGATTTGTCCTTTCGGTTTGTCCGTCAGTTTGGGGATGGTGACTAGTTGAAAGTCTTACATCAATTTGGGCTAGACGACAGCAACTGCGCCAGAAGTGAGAGATGAATTGACTTCCCCTATCGGAGACTAAAACCGAGGGAAAACCGTGTAGCCGAACGATGTTTTCTAAGAATTCTCGGGCCAATACTGAGGCTGATGGTAGACCCTTCAGGGGAATGAAGTGAGCCATCTTGGAGAATAGATCCACGACTACTAAAATGGTAGTATACCCCGAGCATGGAGGTAAGTCCGTGATGAAATCCATGGACAGGGTATGCCATGGACAGGGAGGGATGTCTAGTGGCTGTAATAGGCCGGCTGGTTTCTCCTTCTGACTTTTATTCTGGGCACACACACCACAGGAGATTACAAAGTCTCTAATATCCTTTTTCCATGACGGCCACCAGAAATGTCTTTTAATCTTTTCCATGGTTTTGGTAATGCCAGGATGACCCTCCATTAGAGAGTCGTGATAACAGGAGATTACTTGTTTTTGTATTTTCTCACAGGGTAAATGCAATCGTCCTCGGAAATATGGTAGGTCTTGATCCACTGAGAATTCTTTCCCCTTTAATTGCCAATCTTGCAAATCGCCCGGAGTTAGGAGTGATTTAACCATGGTCTTGATGTCTTCAAAAGATTGAGCGCTGACCAAACCCAAAATTCTTTGTTCTGGGATTATGGGTATTGGTTCTGGATTGGTCAAATGTTCATCTACTCCCATCCGGGAGGGAGCATCTGCTTTTCCGTTCTTACTGCCTGGTCGATAAGTAATTATAAAGTCAAATTCTGCTAGAAACAGAGCCCAGCAAAGCTGTCTGGAAGACTGAGCTTTGGCTGTCTTTAGATATTGTAAATTGCGGTGATCAGTCATTACGGTGACTGTGTGTCTGGCTCCTAGAAGATAATGCCGCCAGGCTTTAAAGGCCGATCTAATGGCCAAAAGTTCCTTGTCTGTAATTGAATAGTTGATCTCGGGAGGCGAAAACTTGCGGGACCAAAAGGCAACAGGATGTAGTTGGTGTGTGACCGGATCTCTTTGTGATAAAACTGCCCCCATAGCAAGACTAGAAGCATCCGTTTCCACGATGTAGGGGAGTTCTGGGCGAGGATGTTTTAAAACAGGTGCAGAAATGAATTTAGCTTTTAAGTCCTGAAAAGCTTGTTCTGCTTCAGAAGACCACTCAAAACGTTTGTTCTTCTTCAACAGAGCGGTGATGGGCTGGACTATCCGAGAAAATTCAGGAATGAATCTGCGGTAAAAGTTAGCGAACCCTAACATGCTTTAAACTCCTTTTACAGAGGTTGGTGATGGCCACTTGATGATTGCATCAACTTTCTTTGAATCCATATGGACTCCGTTAGGTGACAATATGAATCCCAGGAACTCGACTTCCGTTATGTTGAAAACGCATTTCTCAAGCTTAGCAAAAAGATTATGTTGACGCAATCTCTCGAGAACCTTTTTAACGTGTCTCTGATGTTCCTCTTCAGATGATGAATAGACGAGGATGTCATCAATGTAGACAACAACACACACGTCTATGAGTTCTCTAAGGACATCGTTCATAAAATACTGGAAAGCAGCAGGAGCATTACACAGTCCAAAGGGCATCACTTGATACTCGAATAGCCCGTACTTGGTGCGGAAGGCCGTTTTCCATTCATCGCCCTCTTTTATCCGTACCAAGTGGTAGGCTCCTCTGAGATCCAACTTTGTGTATATACATGCATCTTTGACTTGATCCAGGAGTTCAGGGATCAAAGGTAACGGGTATCTGTTTTTAACGGTGATCTGATTCAGGGCGCGGTAATCTATGCAAGTCCTAAGGTCTCCTTCCTTTTTCGGAACGAAGAACAAAGCCGATGAAGCTGGAGATTTTGAAGGACGGATAAACCCGTTAGCTAGGTATTGGTCTAGGTATTGTCTGAGGTGAAGGTTCTCTGGCTCGGTGAGGGCATAAATCCTGCTGCAAGGAGGAGTTGTTCCAGGTATCAGATCTATTTGACAGTCGTAAGACCTATGAGGAGGCAGGGTGTTGGCTTGATCCTTCCGGAAGACGTCTTGGAATTCCTGGTATTCGGGAGGTAATTTGGGCACCTCCTCAGAAGAGATTGCCGCCAGTGAAACATCAGGCCGAGGATAACAAGTGGTAAACACTCTGGAAACTGAACCGTCTTTGCTCGCCAATCGATCTGAGGATTGTGCTTCTCTAACCAAGGGATTCCCAGAATGATCTGGAACTGAGGGGCCTTGATTACATCGAACACGATTCTCTCCCGGTGTCCATCTTGACTCACTAGCGTCACTTCTTGGGTGGCAGGCGTTACTGGTCCGGAGGCTATCTCCGTGCCATCCACAGTAGTGATGACGTCTTTCACTGCCTTAGGGACAAGGGGTAGATTCATCCTTGATACCATTTCACGGTCCACATAGTTACCGATTGCTCCGCTGTCAATGTAAGCTTCAATTGCATGCAAACGATCCGGACGTTCAGGACTAATGAGGACCATGGGTATCACGAAATGCGAGGTCACGGGACAGATCTTAACGCTCGGCAAGAGGACCTCTACTCTTGTCGGGCGAGGTCGTTTCCCTGCTCAGAATTTGTGGTACAGGTATCCGCGGCTCCTACAGTCTTCTTAGCTGGTTTCACTGGACAGTCCCGAAGAAAGTGTCCTGAGTTTCCGCAATAGAGGCATAATTGCAGCTGCCTTCTTCTTTCCCGCTCTTTCTGGGTTAAAGGTCCTTTCATGCCCCCTATTTGCATGGGTTCCACAGTGTCAGCTCCCTTATTCGAGGTCTGTGGTTTTGAAAACACTCGGGTATCAAATCTGGAACGATCTGCCTTCCTGTTCTGTAGTCTATGGTCCAATTGGACAACTAAGTCAATATAGTCAGAACATTCTTGTGGAGGATTCACAACTTGCGCTAACACATCTTTGAGCTCTCCACGCAGGCCTCTGTAGAAAAGCGTTATTCTCTTGTCCTCGGGCCATTGTGTTTCCACTATGAGTCTATTGAAGGAGGCTATATAAGTCAAGAGGTCTTGATTACCCTGTCGTAATGAGAGAAGCTCATTGTCCAAGGCCTGCCCTTGTGCATGTCTTGCGAACAGTTTCTCCATGCTGGACTGGAAGGCCTGAAAATCATGTAAAACCGGATCATCCTGGGTGACTAAAGGGATCGACCAATCTGCAGCGCTGCCACTGAGATAAGAAAGCACGAAAGCCACCTTGGTCTGGTCTGTTGGGAATGCAGCTGGTCGACATAAGAAGTGTAGGCGGACCTTATTGATGAACACTGCGAATTTCTTTGGATCACCAGAAAAGCGTTCGGGCGGAGCCAAGGGAACATTACCGGGCAGATTGATTTGCACTGGATTTAAAGATGATGCAGAAGGATAACTTCCTCCTGGAACAGGCAAAGGTGTCTGTCCTGCCTGCGTTTGTAACAACTGCCTAGCAAGGTCCTCTGTTCGCTCCTTGGAAAGTATCAATTCTCTTCTTAGAGAGTTCGTTTCCTGACGAGCTGCATGTACTTCTGCTCTTAATTCCCCGAGCAACTGGGCTAGTTGATCAGTGTCTGAGGTTTCCATTGCGCCTGGGTAGGAGTTTTGTGGTGGGCTTCGCGTTCTGTAACGCTCACCTGATTCCCACGGAGGCGCGGGTCTTGGCAGGAAGCTGTCTGTGACTCGAAAGGTGATGTGCAGGACTCGATTGGCTTCTGGGGTCGAACCTCTTCGCACTGTGTGTCGGACTCGAAGAGTGAGGTTTCTGCAGGTGAAAGAATATGGGGGTTAATGGTCTGGGTTGTTGAATGTCCCTCTCTCTCTCTCTCTCTCTCTCTCTTCCCAGCTTTTTCGTAGAGCCCCCAGGTCGTTTTCCATTCATCGCCCTCTTTTATCCGTACCAAGTGGTAGGCTCCTCTGAGATCCAACTTTGTGTATATACATGCATCTTTGACTTGATCCAGGAGTTCAGGGATCAAAGGTAACGGGTATCTGTTTTTAACGGTGATCTGATTCAGGGCGCGGTAATCTATGCAAGTCCTAAGGTCTCCTTCCTTTTTCGGAACGAAGAACAAAGCCGATGAAGCTGGAGATTTTGAAGGACGGATAAACCCGTTAGCTAGGTATTGGTCTAGGTATTGTCTGAGGTGAAGGTTCTCTGGCTCGGTGAGGGCATAAATCCTGCTGCAAGGAGGAGTTGTTCCAGGTATCAGATCTATTTGACAGTCGTAAGACCTATGAGGAGGCAGGGTGTTGGCTTGATCCTTCCGGAAGACGTCTTGGAATTCCTGGTATTCGGGAGGTAATTTGGGCACCTCCTCAGAAGAGATTGCCGCCAGTGAAACATCAGGCCGAGGATAACAAGTGGTAAACACTCTGGAAACTGAACCTTCTTTGCTCGCCAATCGATCTGAGGATTGTGCTTCTCTAACCAAGGGATTCCCAGAATGATCTGGAACTGAGGGGCCTTGATTACATCGAACACGATTCTCTCCCGGTGTCCATCTTGACTCACTAGCGTCACTTCTTGGGTGGCAGGCGTTACTGGTCCGGAGGCTATCTCTGTGCCATCCACAGTAGTGATGACGTCTTTCACTGCCTTAGGGACAAGGGGTAGATTCATCCTTGATACCATTTCACGGTCCACATAGTTACCGATTGCTCCGCTGTCAATGTAAGCTTCAATTGCATGCAAACGATCCGGACGTTCAGGACTAATGAGGACCATGGGTATCACGAAATGCGAGGTCACGGGACAGATCTTAACGCTCGGCAAGAGGACCTCTACTCTTGTCGGGCGAGGTCGTTTCCCTGCTCAGAATTTGTGGTACAGGTATCCGCGGCTCCTACAGTCTTCTTAGCTGGTTTCACTGGACAGTCCCGAAGAAAGTGTCCTGAGTTTCCGCAATAGAGGCATAATTGCAGCTGCCTTCTTCTTTCCCGCTCTTTCTGGGTTAAAGGTCCTTTCATGCCCCCTATTTGCATGGGTTCCACAGTGTCAGCTCCCTTATTCGAGGTCTGTGGTTTTGAAAACACTCGGGTATCAAATCTGGAACGATCTGCCTTCCTGTTCTGTAGTTTATGGTCCAATTGGACAACTAAGTCAATATAGTCAGAACATTCTTGTGGAGGATTCACAACTTGCGCTAACACATCTTTGAGCTCTCCACGCAGGCCTCTGTAGAAAAGCGTTATTCTCTTGTCCTCGGGCCATTGTGTTTCCACTATGAGTCTATTGAAGGAGGCTATATAAGTCAAGAGGTCTTGATTACCCTGTCGTAATGAGAGAAGCTCATTGTCCGAGGCCTGCCCTTGTGCATGTCTTGCGAACAGTTTCTCCATGCTGGACTGGAAGGCCTGAAAATCATGTAAAACCGGATCATCCTGGGTGACTAAAGGGATCGACCAATCTGCAGCGCTGCCACTGAGATAAGAAAGCACGAAAGCCACCTTGGTCTGGTCTGTTGGGAATGCAGCTGGTCGACATAAGAAGTGTAGGCGGCACTTATTGATGAACACTGCGAATTTCTTTGGATCACCAGAAAAGCGTTCGGGCGGAGCCAAGGGAACATTACCGGGCAGATTGATTTGCACTGGATTTAAAGATGATGCAGAAGGATAACTTCCTCCTGGAACAGGCAAAGGTGTCTGTCCTGCCTGCGTTTGTAACAACTGCCTAGCAAGGTCCTCTGTTCACTCCTTGGAAAGTATCAATTCTCTTCTTAGAGAGTTCGTTTCCTGACGAGCTGCATGTACTTCTGCTCTTAATTCCCCGAGCAACTGGGCTAGTTGATCAGTGTCTGAGGTTTCCATTGCGCCTGGGTAGGAGTTTTGTGGTGGGCTTCGCGTTCTGTAACGCTCACCTGATTCCCACGGAGGCGCGGGTCTTGGCAGGAAGCTGTCTGTGACTCGAAAGGTGATGTGCAGGACTCGATTGGCTTCTGGGGTCGAACCTCTTCGCACTGTGTGTCGGACTCGAAGAGTGAGGTTTCTGCAGGTAAAAGAATATGGGGGTTAATGGTCTGGGTTGTTGAATGTCCCTCTCTCTCTCTCTCTCTTCCCAGCTTTTTCGTAGAGCCCCCAGGTCAACGTGCTCACCTTATATAGGTGAATGCTGGGCTCTCCATCTGCGTCTGGTGCAGGGTGCCGTTGCCAGTTCCTTCACTGGTGAAACACAGGCCTCTTGAATTCAGAGGATGGTTACCGTTGTTATCTGCACGAGCGGTGAGTTTCTGGACACCTTTTGTCTTTATAGTCTTTACATGCGTGGCACGTTTATATGCAGACTCTGTATAATGCCTTTCCCTTATGTATTGCAGGGCTCTTGAGATGAAAGATGAAGTGAAGCGCTTGGAAGTTCGTAAGTATGGCAAGCGCTCTAACTGTCTCTTTCCTTGCAGCTTAGTTCGTGTTAAAGAGACGCCGGAGAATTCGCAGGCGTTTTATTGCGACGAGCGTGATGGACGTAAGTAAATACCTGCTTAATGTCTTTTCTTTTGCCTTTCAGATGTTGGGTTGCAGGGCCGGAGTCCGCGGAATGCCAGTAAGTTGTTAACGATACTTTGTCTTCACAGGCGGCGATGCAGAACGAAGAAATCCGGAATTCACAGCGTGCCGGTAAGTATGGCAATGCTTTTGTTCTTGCAGGTGGAGATGCGGCGAGAAGAAACGGCCGCAGCCGATGGATCAGGTAAGTAAGCACTGCGTGTAAAGTTCGCCTTGCTAACCTGTTGTTTCTGTTCTTTGCAGGTGCTGATGATGTCTGGATACTGAAATGGTAAGTAGGATTCTTGCAGGTCCAGGATCGGAAGAAGAAAGGCCGGAGCAGACTCGGTGAGCGTTCTGCTGCAGATGCAGAATAACGCGAAGCACGCTTCATCTATCGGGTGTGGTTTAAATAGCCTTGGAGTGATGAGGCGTCTTCTTCCACAGCCCCGCCTAGGTAAGAAAAGAGTTCCAGTTTCCAGAAGAGTTCCAGTGCTGTATCCAGGGAGTGGAGCTGCCCCACCCAGGTAAGAAAGTAGTTCCTGTTCTCAGATGGCTTCTAAGTGGCTGGTAAGTAAGCAGCATGGTCTGCTGCAGGTAAGTCCACCCAAGCATCTTCACACCTATTATGAGCCCGGCGCTTCCAGTGCCGGGACCAATGGTTTTGATGAGCCTGGTGCCACCGGCGCCAGGACAAGGTCCCAAAAGGTCCCAGTGGGGACCGGCTGGTGCTTAGGATTAGGGTTAGGGGCCTGCTTCCAAGGACGTTGGGCTGGTCCTGGCTCCTTGAAAGCAGTGATCATGACAGATACTGGGGGTCAAGAGGAAGTTACATATTGCTTACCGGCCAGCTTCTTCTGGGGCAGTAGAGAGATATAACCGAACCATTGTGAGCATATTAAAGAAGTTCGTGGCAGATTCTGGGCCAAGTTGGGATATCTGATTACCTCTGGTCCTAATAGCCATCAGATCTACCCCTTCATCTGCAACCAAAATGTCACCATTTGAGTTGATGACTGGACGCAAGATGGTGCTTCCCCAGCATTTGCTCTACAGAACCCAAGAGCAAACGTTGATAAATGCCTCCACAACTCATGAGTATGTGGAGAATTTAAGGAAACACCTTCAACATGCTTTTGCCTATGCTCAGCGGAATCTAGAAAGATCAGCTGAGAGTATGAAGACCCACTATGACCTGAAAACTTCCAGGAAGGAATATCAGGTGGGGGACCGGGTCTATTTATACAACTTCCAAAGAAACCAGGCAAGACAGCGCAAATGTTTGCCTATATCGAAGGGACCCTTTGAGATTATAGACAAGATCTCCCCTGTGGCCTACAAGATCCGCATCCCCAAAGGCGATTTGGCAGAGGGGGAAGACAAGTGGGTACATATAAATCAGCTAAAGTGTTGCCATCCCAGGCACACTCTGCAGCAACTGGAGGAGTCCTCTGCAATACCAGAGGGGGACGCTCCAGAGTAATTCAGTTCCAACCCTAAAATATCCTACATATAGCCTATCAAATTCTGTGTTTCTCAAGTTTATGTGTTCCTGTCGCTTACTTTAAAAAAATGTGCATGTTCATATCTGTTGAGTTCTAAAAGGAGGTATGCCACCCCACTATATCAATGGTGGGGGAGAAATGTCCATGAATAGGTATTGCCGCTTTTCCTTTGTCGTCCTAGCAAAAAGAAAACCTGGAGACTGGCCAGGGAGGACGATCCGGAGACTGGGAGCAGAGACCCAAGGGGCCCGGGGTACCGCCCAATATTCCCATCAGGACCGGCGAGGAGAACCGATCGATCAGTACCGGTTGGAGGAAAAGATGCTGAACTGTGCCATTTGCAGAATTGGAAGAAGATTATGCGGACATACCAGTGCGTGGGTCATAACCTTCTGTGCACCCGACTCCCCATCGACTCAAATTCAAAGTGCAGTCGCGTGGGGGGGCTTTGTTGGGTGTCCTGACCCACGTTTGAGCTATCATGCTGCAACATTTGGTGCTGTGGGCTTAGAAAATCCAAGATGGCCAAGAAGCCCACATGTACGCCAGAATAGGAAAACTGTGCAGTACTGGCATGGAAAACATCATGATGGCCAGAACTTCCCAGAAAATGCACAGGGAAATGCATGAAGAATAGGCTGCCACCCATTTTTGCCTAGGTTGTGAGCACAGGAGGGCACTGCCTAAAACCACCATTGGGCTACCCACACAGTAGTCTGAAACCATTGGGAATGGCAATGCTGATTGCCAAAAGCAACCTAGAACTGTGGGGAATTCATTTTCTTAAATTTCAAAAATGGTTGCATTACCAGTACTCACCACTATCAGAAAGCCGGCGTTTTAAAACCACCAGACTTTTGTGTAAAACTGAATAAATGAAACAAAACCAGACCAAGGAAAGACTTGCTAAGAGGTGGATACAATGTAAAACTATATTCTTAAATGACTTGAAGGAAGTAATTATTTAATGTGTATGTAAAAATCGTAAGTGATTTAAACTGGGGGACAAAAAGTGACATTTTATCTGAAACCTGGCTTAATGAAACAGAATTCTGCCTGACATCTACCCCCACAGGAGTTAAAACCTGCTCAGCCACTCTTCCCCTTGCCAAAAGGAGTTGTCACTTCTCTGATTAGATTAGGGGTGGAGCAGCTACAGGGAGTTGAACAAAGGCCTGTCCTGGGCCCAGGCAGATGGTTTATTAGGGTGATCGTAAATGGCTTCCTTTTGAACAAAGCCCTTCCTTGACTCAGGCAGATGGTTTATTGGGGGGGGCGTAAAATAGCTTCCTCTTGGCAGAAGCTAGGAGGGGCAGGGTCTCTGAGCTTAGCAGAAACTGGATAAACTGGTTTCTACACCATGTGACCTGGGAAGACACATCCCTGTTGGCCAGAATATGATTTTAAGAAAGATGTATAACTCATGGTGCGGACTTGACTAAATTATCTAAATGATACCATAATTCTTGTGATTTTTCTGCCCACATTTTAAGAGGTTTTAGGACCTGGTGGTATGATCTGGGGGGTTGCTAGCGGAAAATAGGGTTTCACTCCAAATGTCTGCATGTTAAAAATCTGACACTTCATCAATTAATGTCCATACTCCTTGCGCACATTTGTGTAAATTTGGGTAAATGTCCGATATTGCAAAAACAGTTAAAAAGTGCAAAATGTTGCCATTTCTGAATGCAAGCCCCCAGGAAGAGCAGAGTTTGAACAGAGTATACCTCATGTGATATGTGATGGGTGCATGTAATTTTAAACAACTGTGTACCTGTGCAATATGTATTTGAATCAAATATAGATTTGTGGGCAAACTGACCAGGGGAGGATCCTCTGGCCCATAAAACCTACAGCATCACTCTGACTCACATTTCCTTCCCCCAATCATGGGAGAGGGGAGAATTGGGCCAATGACAAGTAGAAAGGGGCAGGCTTAGCTAGGCCCAGGCACACACCCACTTTCAAAACACATAAAAAGAGACTGCTGGGACAGGTAGAGACATTCAAATCCAGTTGCTGCAACGCGCTCTGCCGGACTACACAACATCCAGAAGATACCAGATCCAACACTTAGACTTTAAAACTCCAAAGAACTTGATTCAGAACTCAAAGCAAGGGCCTAAACCCACAAACTGAGAACTCTTCTCAGCAGGCCTCAGCATCCAGCAAACCTAACAGCGGTAGCAGCATCCAGGAGCCGTGCAGATCAGCGCTGTGTCCAGAGAAAGCTGTGCAGAAAGATCCAGGAGCTGTGCACAGACGCTGTACCCAGAGATCCAGGAGCCGGGCCAGGAGCAGTGTCAGACCAGACCAGCAGAGCAGAGACCAGACGCTGTGCGCAGAGACCGTCCGGGGCGAAACCAGAACCGAAGCCATCTTGACCCGATCCGTGAGACCTAGACCTTCCAAATACATTGTGAGTACAGCTAGGACGGTGTGAAACCAAATCTCTTAGTTTCCAGTGATATAATTCAATCTATTTAATCTAAGTAGAACTGCCTCCTAACTGTCACTTGTCAATTCTGCAGCCGCATAGCTGTCACCTGTCATTTTTAAAAGCTGTCACCTGTCAATTTGAGTTACTTTAAATTCGAAAAACGACCTTTACAAAATCGTTCATATCTTTGGAACCGCTTGGGCTAGAAACTTGGTTTCACTTTCCTCTGAAAGCTTAGAATCTTAGCTTTTCAACGAACCTACCCCTTATACTTTTGCCGTAATCGTGATTCACGCATTCGTGAATTTTGCCGCGGTTTGCGATTTGGTGAAAAATCCAGCCACGTGTGAAAACAGCAGCTTCCTTGCTTTCCTTTGCCAAAAATTCGTTTAACCTGCTAGTTACTCCTAGAGCATTGTTAAAGGGAGCCTGAGCTCATCCCAAGTATATTTCACTCACCCTGAACCTCCTAAAGGGAATTAAAACCATTTTCAGCATATTCCTCACTTCATTGCCAGCACATATAAAAGCATTTTGGGCCTGTGTTTCAACTTCTATCCATAGTCTAAGCTTGCTGGGGTGAACTGAATTACATTTGATTGCATGTCTGAGAACTGTGTGCTACTCTTCATTTCCTTACATTGCATAAGGGGGGGGGGGTGGATTGCCAGAGAAAAGTGATTACATTGTTTTGTTGAAATCATATTGAGTATTTTCTGTACTGCATTTTCATTCAACATTGCATCCATCTGAACTTATATAAAGCATTCTCTACCACCTTATTCTTCTGTTCCTATTCACAAGTGTGCTACCTCATCCTTATACTACTCCTGGGTAACCAAATCAGTTTACTAGTAAGACATTATTCACTGTTGATCACTGCTCATGTTTTAAGTGTGATATTAATTATTAATTCATTATAAAAGTGTGATATATATATACTGTTAATTTTTTTTTCAAATAAACCTTTTAAACTTGCAAAACAGAACTACTTCTTGGCTCAGTGGGGTCAGGGGGATTCTAAGAGAGGGGTGTTATATAGGGGTAGTCATCCAGAACTCATGAACTGGACATAAAGATATATCAATAAGGGTTTCCATTCAGTATCCCAGACTAGGCATTGACTTAGCTGTAGTGTTGAATTGAATCCTCTTACAGTCCGTGTATTGCATGTTTGACCCATCATTTGCTATGTAAGGAAAGGTTTAGAAGTTTTTTTTTTTTTATAACTCTGTTTATTGAGTTTAAACAACAAAACATAAAGAAACGAACATGAATGAGACATGAATCATCGTTATACACATGTTTGAAGGCAATTGGCCACAATAACAGCTCGCGTGGGCCCACTGGGTCGAGGACCGCAAGACATCAATAGGACAAGGCAGGCAAACAATGCTGGCAGTGTTGGTGATGAACCCCCACTCGCTGGTCTCATTGAGCATCTAGCCATTTACCCCATATTTTTTCAAATTTGCGGGGACAGCCCCTTGCATTATAGATCCGGCGCTCTAAGGTTACGCACTTGTCCAACTCGTTACTCCAACGGTTCAGGCTCAGTGGGGCGGCAGATCCCCAGTTGGCCGCAATAAGTGTTTTGCCTGCCCCGTGCACAAGTCAAAAACATTTTCTCATATTTAGACAGGTCCACTTCACCCCCAATGCCCAAGAGTACCATCTTGGGATCCCTAGGGATTGGTGTCGCCAGAGTGGCTGAGATTGTGTCAACACAGTCCCCCCAGAAGGCCTGTATCGCCTGACATTTCCCATATCATATGGTAGAAGGTGGCGGGTTCAGTTTTGCATCGAACACATGTCCCGTCTACTATACCCCCCCATCTGGCCATTGCAGTGCGTGAGTGGTATGAGCGATGGAGGGTCCTCAGCTGTATTAGCCTAAGCTTGGATTCTATACCAATTTCTCTGGGGGACATTAACGCCTCCACTCAATCTTCAGGTTCCAGGGGACCCACATCTCTTTCCCACTTTGCCTTTAGCCCGTCGAGCTGTGCAGCCCCGAATGAGTTAAGGGCCTGATAGAGAGTAGAAGTGACCTTAGAAGAGATGTGCTGCGGGAGAATGTTGGTCTCAATGGGAGAGCAGGGGGGTATGATCGTCGTGTCGGGGAATTGGGTTCGAATGGCGTGGGATAGTTGCGCGTGCCGGAACCGGTCCATGGGTGCCAGGTCGAATTGTTCTTGCATGGTCTCAAAACTTAGGAGGCGACCCCCTTGAATCACGTGTGCTAGTGTGTGTATTCCTTTTGTCTGCCAGTGACCAAAGGGGCCCATTTTCACTAGTTCCGGGAGGAGCGCATTGTGCCATATGGGTTGTGTCAGTGTTGGCTGTCCTTCCCAGCCGATTAGTTTGTGTGCGGCCCACCAGGCGCGACAGATGTGGTGGGTCATTTTGGTAGAAGTTTTATAAATCAAAAAGTTCACATTGTTAAACTAAAGTCATAACCTGAGACTAAATACGTGGTATGGTGTTGCGGCTGACAGGGTAATTGTCAACCTCAGGTGGACAAGATGGCCCTTGCCTGTCATTAATATCAACGGTTTTCAATATAGCATTAAATACCACTTCTGGGGAAGTGCAGGGCCTCTAGAGGGCCTCAAGCCCAAGCCGGGTAGGCTCATTCACCGAATTCCAGCCCTGCTCACCCATTAAAGCAGTATTTATCGCTATTGGCTCTCTGAGCCCCATCTGGGGTGCTGATACTTTTTTTGTTTGTTTTTAAGGAACTACGCTATTTTCCTTAAAAAGAAATTACACATGTCCACAATTGAAAATAACAATTTCCGGGATCTGGATGTGAGCCCAGAGGTGCGCAGGTAAGTGTCTAAGTGTCAGGGGGGAGGAGAGGTCGAGGTGTGGTATTGCAGTGGAAACTTGTCCTGGGACTCCACCTACAAGGACAAGGTAAAGGCTGGGCATTGGCGTAGCTGCCCAGCATGGAACGTGAGCAGCTAGTCGCAAATTCCGCTCCCACAGGTGATAATATATAATGCAATTTTAACCATAGAGTGAAAGGAGCTCTGTAGGCTAACTACAGTGCATGGTATTGCAATAGATCTGTAGATGTACAGACTGAATGGAACCATTGATCCCTATTTTGCATAAACATCTAGACAGCTTTGTATATTAATTATGTAAGAGGAAAGTAATCCACTAAGCAGAGTGGATGGCATAGCAAGCAGAGAACTGGGCAAATTAGGTGGCATGTTGAAGTTTGCGGCCATCTCACTTTCATGGTAGCTGGTATAAAGCAACAGGGTTATAAGATACATTGTCAAGGAGTTTTGCATCAGCTCCTGGGCTCAGCAGCTGTTGCACAGATAAATGCAACCAGCAGGTCACAGAACTAGTGTTGCCATTAAAAGCATTTGATTGTGTGATCATATACGTTTTCTAAAGTGCTCACTCGTCAATAAAATGCAGCTTCCCCAATCAAATGAAATATAGTTGGCAGTGTGAGATTTAGCTATACTAACATAAACCTTACTGCAAAACAGAAAATGTAGTGTTTTACAGTAGCAATTCTGTAATTATGTATCAACTTACATTTTTAGGAATGGAATTGCAGGGCTGTCTTTAAAAAAATAAAGTTACAGCATACTGGTCTTTGCCAAACAGGATATAATTATCTTAGTAAAAGTATCATCCGGATTACTTATGCTTTGCAGTTGTTTGAAAAATAAAGAACATTTCTTGCCTAGCACTGAAACACAGGCCTTTGGTACTTTTAGTGGAGGAGATGATTCCTGCTGCCCTCTCTCTGTTAGACCCTTTCAACTTGCAGTGAGCAGACAGAAGACGCTGCAGAGAGCACTGAGGTCAAGAGAAATGCAAAGTGACCTGTGTTTTCATTGAAATGGGTAATTTAAATAGTTAGCTCTGCTACACAAGTGTCAATTTAATTAGCAAACCTACAGAATTGCATAGCAAATGTCTATGCAACACTGCTTATTTTATGCTTTGCAGAGAGGCAGGTTAATGGTTGGAGATCCAGCATTGGATGGGGGGTTTAGATGCAATCCCCGGGAATTGTTCCACATAATCCAAGAAGGGTGCCCATATTCTCTGAAATTTCCAAGACAATCCCAGGCTTGTGGCAGTGATTTGTTTGGCCACAGTCCTATCCCAGCAGTCGATCCACCACATTGTGATCATGGGCCTTTCGGGGTTCTTCCATTGGCAGGCCACTGTGATCTTTGCTGCCGTTAGAAGGTGGGTGATTACTGTTGCCATTTAGACCCATAACGGGTACACTCCATCTCCAGTGTCCTCCAAAAAAACAATACCCAAGAGGCAGTCAGCCCAGTGATATTTTTCACTTGGGCCAGTACTTACTTCCAGAATTGACAGAATTTGCCACAGGACCACAGTAGGTAAAAGAGTGAGCCCACAGTAGAACAGCCCTGCCAACATAATGGCAAGATGGAAGGATTTCATTCTGTGTCATGTTTCCGGGGTCACATACCATCTGTAGCATACCTTTGCTGAGCCCTCTTTGTTTGTCACGCATCTGGAGCTCCCAAATGTGCAAGCCCTGACCCGATTCCATCCATCCACGTCTAGCTCTCTTCCCAAATCCCTCTCCCATTTTACCATGTAGTCCTCCTTGGTAGAAGGATCAGACCTATCCAATAGCTTATACAAATCCGGAATGTTACCCTAAGGTGCTCACAAGGTTAAGATTAGCTCCAATGCATTGGGCTCCCTACTCCCATGTGCTTTGGGTGCGACTTCCAGTGCCTGAGCTGGGCATATCAGAAGCACTCCACTTCTGGGACCTGGAATTTGGTCTTATACTCCTCAAAGGATAAGGAATTTCCATTCAGATAAAGGTTGCAAAGAAATGTTAAGCCCCCCCTCCTTCTATTGCCAAAACCTTTTGCCATCACAGCTCGGTAGAACATCCGGATTGTCCCAGACTGGCGAGAGTGGCCCCAAAATAAATCTAACACCCCATCTATCTGCTGCCCTTTTCCTGTAGTAGGTGGTTCTAGAGGTGAAAGCAAGCGGTTCAGCCTTAGGGTTATGTTGGGAGACCTTCAGGTGGGGAATGAATGAAAGTGGCGTTGCAGCACAGGCCTCCTTAATTTGTTTGCATTTGGGGGACTCTTCTAATGCTTTCCAAGCAAACATGTGTGACAATTGTGCAGCAAGGTTATACTTGAACACGTCTGGGACACCTAGCCCCCAACTTGCAAGCCCCTGGGCAATACCCTCCTGGCTGGCCATATGTGCCTTTTCTTCCCACAGACAAAGGCTATGATGACAATTGGCAATTTCCCCAGGACTGAGTTAGGTATCCTGACTGGCAAGGCAAGACAGTGATAAAGGAGTCTGGGGATGAGCTTCATTTTAACAGAAGTAATCCTTCTGAACCAGGAGATCTCCTGTTTGTGCCAGCAATCAAAGCCCTTCAGGAGGTCTCTCTGATCCGGGTGCACGATTAATCGTAACACCTTCATAAACCTAAGGGCGAGAATCTTTTAGACATTTCTGGAGCCATTATTCATAATTGTTATGGGCCTACACGCACCACCATCCGTATGTCTTTTCCAGGCTTGGGGATGAGGACTGTGAGAGATTCTTCCATAGTGGGAGTGAGGCAACCTGTGTGTTGGAAGGAATTAAACAGAGTAGTCATTTGCCGAATGAGGATAGGGGAGGTTTTATAAATGAAGACGTAAAGCCATCAGGACCGGGGCCCATGGGTTTCAGGGATTTTATTGCTGCTTCAACGTTTATTGGGGCTATCAGGGCCTCAAGGCATTCCAGCAAGTCTGAGGGAAAAGGGAGCAACATTGGCCAAATAGCCCCACTGGACCTCATCCACTTTCGAGGAACCTGTCATTATGCCCCAGTGGTAATCTAGCATCATATTTATCTTATCCTCATCCGAGAATTACATTGTCCCGTCCGGCCCTTGCAGAGCCTGAATATTGTTCCATGAGTGGTTTTTTTTCAGTTTATAAACCAACAGGTGATTCGCCTTGTTACCATGGGCAAAGTAGAACTGTTTGGTTATGGCCACGGCTTCTGCAGATTAGCCAAGTGTAGTTCCAGTTGAGATCTAGCCCCCCTCTAGCTTCCTCCAAATTTTACAGGATTGCTTAGCTTTGTGCTCACCCTCCAGGTCCCTGACCCTGTACTCTAATTGGGTTTGGAGCAGTTTGTTAGCCCTGGTAAATGCTGCCTTGATCGCCATGATTTCCCCCTTATTAATGTTTTTATAGCATCCCATATGGTGGAGACGGAGCAGCCAGGGACCACATTGTTGTTGAAATAATTAGTGAGAGCTGCAGCAATCTCCCGGCAGACTGACTCAACTTTAAGGACTGTATTGTATAATTTACATGGCCGCTTTGGGAGTGGGGGTGGGGGCGGTGGCAGGGAAATCAATCACCCTAATATGGACGATCACCGCAGCATGGTCAGAGACAATACATAGTGTGATGTAAACCTCCCCCAGGCATGGGAATAGTGAACTCAACATAAGAAGCAAGTCTATCCTTGGTAGGCCCGCTGTGGACATGGGAGCTGATGGTAAAGGCGCGGACCCCTTTGTATGATCTTCGCCAAGTATCAACCACACCCAGTTCCCTAAAGAATCTAGCAAATTCAATTGCATTTTTGTAGTTAGTTCTCGTTGGGGGAAGTGTTTTGTCCACTGCTGGGTCAGGCACTAAGTTGAAGTCCCCTCCAATCAGAATTTGGCTATCACTAAAGAAAATGATGTTGGGGTGACCAATTGTAGGAAGCGGTCTTGCTCACTGTTGGGACCATACATTGAGAGAGAGGTTTACCACTGCCTGAACATTTGGTTTATATACTATTTTTCATGCAAACATTAAGCCAAAAGTCTTATTAAACATGACACTTTAACAAAATATGAAACTCTAGTATTTAAATTGTATTGTATTGTATTGTATTCCTCATTTATATAGCACCACTTCCCCACTTGTATGGCCTCAATGTGCTTTCTGGTGGAAGGCCCTCTGGGACCAACATCCAAGCATGGGAGATTCATAAGAGTTAACTTTAAGATGCTTGTGTGCATTCTGCCAGGTTAGGATTAGGAGGGCTGGCTAGGCTCCAGTAAGCAGCCCAGAGGTCATGCACGCAGGTGGGTTCTGTTGGTGGTTTAGGATAGAGTGCTATTGCAGGAGACTCGATTTGTGCCCAGCTAGACCGACATTTTTCATAGTTGTTGCTGTATACTAATGGCAGAGGTATTGAGGTACGCCAGGTGTTTCAGTGTGGACGGCTAAGTGAGCAGCTAGACCGGATTGCATAGCAATATCTGCATTCTATAGTGCATGGATGGGTGGCCGTGCCTGCGGCATGTGTCCACAGATGTGGTGCAAGTTATACATAACTTAAACTTGGATGGAGTTAATCTTCGATGTCGCTTTCCTAGGTCCAGCGCAATTGGCTGGTCTCGCTAGCTGAGGACTCCCTAGATTGAGAGCCTGTGCAGTGGGAGGAGTTTCAGGGGGACGAGGAAGTGATGTACGATTGTCTGGGTTGGAGGGCGTGTTTATGGTGTACCGCTGAGAATGCTGCCGGCATCCACAGTGGATTGGGGGATAGGTGACTTGTCAGGTTTGGGCCAGTGCTTCTGTGTGCGAGTTAGTCACAGCGAGAACATTTCAAGAGGAGGAAGGAGAAAGCCTGGTTTTGCAGGCCTTTCTGTATGCCAGGTGATTCTCAATGTTGGTATTGACTCAAATGATTAAACATACAATAGTAATGCCATTTTTCAAGGGAAGCACCAGACTTGTGCAAATAAATCTAAAAACTCAAAGTGGAGAACTTTGAGATATGCATCCTCAAGAGTGGCAGCTATTTAATGTTTAAATTGGAGGTGCGTAAATATTTCCAGTAACTATGCAGTAGTGACCGAGAAAAACAAGTGAACTCAAACAAAGCAAATGGCTCTGGTGAGGGTGGGTTCTTCCTCGGAAAACATTTTTAAAATAATGAGTTAAAATGGTGCAATTTACTGCACATATTTTGGAAAACATTGGGTGAGAAGCCACACAGTCTGCAAAAAAAAATGTGGGTAACACATAAACAAATTCAAAAGATGCATGTCACCAACAGTGCACAGGAGCATTTTCCAATGCATTTTTAAGATACCTCTGCCCACAGTACAGTCCAGTAAAAAACATGTTCATGCTAGCTGTGCCCATAGATGTCCATACTGGCTGCACCAATATATGGCAATATTACCATATAAGAACATACAGCTGTTGGCTTTGCCAGTAAAAAATGCCATGCCACAGTAAGAGAATATGTCCAAACTGGCTGCCCCCATGTAGGCCAGTATGGCCAGGTACACTGAGAAAATATATCTAGACTGACTGTTTCTGCATAAATGTAACCCAATGTAACTATCTACCCAAATCAGAGGCACATATGCAAGCACAAAATGTATACACACGCACCCGTGCACCCATTAAGTATTCATACACTCTCTAATTCACACGTTCACCCGAACAACATACACTCTCTCATTTACATGCGTATGTGGGGTTAGTTATATAATTTAACTAACATAGTTTCCAATGATCCACCAGCATCGTCCATTTTTTTATGTTTATTTCGTATCACTGTGGTCTAGTTTTCACAGATATATATATTGTTAACATTGCCTTCTGAACCTAAATCACCAGTCTAGTGTTTCTATATTTTGGAAACAAAAAAACGTTACCACACGCCAACTCTTCAGAAAGATCTGCGTAGGCATGAACCATGGGAGGAGAATATCATTCATTATAACAAGTAAGACTGTATTTCATTCCCGAATCACATTTTGCGTCTAGTAAGGAGGGTATTTTTTTTCAAATAGAACTGAAACATATTTTTTTTCCTAAAACGTTGCTTCTATTATTTTGCACATTAACCATAAGATGTGATGTTTCTAAATTATTTTATATGTATCTATCTATATGCTATCATACATGCACAACTGAGCACAGGCTACCCCGCCCTTCCGCACAACGTGGCTGGATATCAAGCTACCACTACAACGGAGTAGAAATTCCACTGTTCATATGATCATCCACCAATCTCATTCATTAAAACATCTATTCACAATTAGTATAAAAAAATACACATATTCCAAATGTAAGCATGTCTAAAATCTCACATGACAATTAATATTATAATACAACCCCTACTTTGGGTGTTGATCTTGTAAGACCTGTCATAGTCATATGTACACCAATGTCAGTGTAGCTAGTAACGGTATGAACAGATACACTGTGTTGGTCGACATATTAGTGTTTCCAGCTCGGAGGTGAACTTTCTTTTATTTCAGTTTGCATTCAAATCCTCCCCTCCAGGTTTTCTTCAGGACACACAGCCCAACGCGATGTAATACACACTTAATCTCCAAAAACAATGGGGAGATCTTCAGAAACAAGCACTACAACGAAGGGGGATATTGTAACTATTCATGTAATAAATGATAAAAACAAATATTAAAAACAGATCAAACAGGGTACCAACTAGGTATTCCCTGTGTGTTTTAGCTGCCTACCGACCTTTGATTTCTCCTTTATGTCTTGGCCCACTTAGTATTGCACACCTACTATTCAGTGCTTGCTTTACTTATTCTCTTGTTGATATTACACAGAGAGAGGAGAGAGAGAGAGAACACACTCTCTGTTATTTTCAAAAACCTTCCTTCATTCCCTTATTCCTTTAGACCAGTATTCAGGTACCTGTTTTGATGCTCCACTAATTCATCACGCATGGAAATATCAGCCTTATCCTGCACTGGAGACCCTCCTGTGTGTAGGATCATGTGGTTACTTCAAGCTGCCACGATTATTTCTGTGATTTTTCTGAAAAAAGGCGGTGAAATCCCTTTCATTGAAAAACACTCATGTGTTTATTTTGACACACACCGCTCTTGCTAATTACTGAAAGCGCTATGTTGACATGGCTGCACACACATTGTTCAAGCCTCATCATATCACTTAAGAAATATATGCTAAAATCTACACTTAGTCGTCTCACGTGGCATCGTTTTCAGTTACTGATTCATGTAGCCACAACGTGATATTATTACTCTCCGTGATCATGTGCGGGAGGGGGAGGTGTCTTACCTCTTCGCCTATTCGTGGGAGTGAAGACTTCCTGGTTGTTCTTTTCCTGATTCTGCAAGTCGTACGAACATACGCACGCGTACTGAATATTGAAAGGCTTCAGCATCTCCATCTTTGAATGGGAATCTTATTGTATCTGGTAGTGTCAGTGCAACTTTATTGACACTTAACAGATTAGTTTCCCAATTCACTGTGTGAGATGTGTAGAAAACATACTGTGTTGGGCTGTGAAATCTAGAACAGCCCTCGCCTCTATTAAGTATCAAACAATGACACTCGGATTGTACTCAGTGAAAGATCCCCCAGAAGCCATCATACGGGTATTTTTTCACATTATAAAACACATGTGTATTTAACTGATAAATATCCCCGGCAGAAATAGATCTATACACGAGACACTTTCATCTTTCCTCAAAAACAGGAATCAAATAACCCTACTCTCAACCTATTCCTCCCAAGCCCGACCAGTCGATACCGGAGTTCCGCAAGGAGCATGCCTATCAGCCCTCCTGTTCAATCTCTACGTGGCCACCCTCCCGCGAGTAATTCGCATGCACAACATCCTGTGCTACAATTAGTCCGATGACACTCAGCTAATTCTGAAACTCCTGAACTCAAAACCCAACTACCGACCTGACCTTGTCTCCTGCCTCCTCGACATAGAGCTCTGGATGACCACAAACCACCTCTTGCTAAACCCCTCCAAAACCGAAATCACGGTATGTGGCAACACTGAACTTCTTCCACACCCACTACCCTGGCCATCTGCCATGGGCAACTCACCGACCCCCTCTAAATCAGTAAAAAACCTTGGATGCGTCCTAGATTCTGACCTAACACTCTTGCGCCAAGTCAACAACGTCTCAAAGTCCTGCCACTACCACCTTAAAACTCTTAAGCGCATTTTTCTGTACCTCTCCTTTCCAAACAGACTCTCTGCTGTCCAATCAATTGTTATATCAAGACTGGACTACGCTTACCCTCTCTACCTCAGAGTCCACGCATACCAACTGACTAAACTGCAAAGAGCACAAAACGCCGTAGCCAAACTGCTACTAGCGCTTGGCCCGAGAGACCACATTTCCCCAGCCCTCAAAACTCTGCACTGGCTTCCGGTCGCCCGAAGGGTGACTTTCAAAACCTTATGCATTTCTCACCGAGCACTGCACAAAACCAGACCACAATATCTTCAAGACAAACTAAAACCCTATCACCCTGCAGGTACTCTGAGTTTGTTTTTGGTATGACTAGGAGGCCTGCTGAGCTAGATCTTAGTCAGATTAGGCGGATCATCATTCTCAGCCTTGGCCCCCACGCTGTGGAACGCACTCCCGCCCCACATCCGCCTCACTGAAGACCTTATGTCTTTCCGGAAATTGCTGAAAACTTGGCTTTTCTCCTAAAACCGACCCCGAACTCAATCTAACTCAAACGGGAGAACAGCATCTCAAAGACGTTGCCAAAATACTTGATCATAAAAATCAATGCAGCATCATGATTCCGAGCAAAAAAATCATAAATTTATAACCTCTACCGATTATCTAAAAAGGACAAACAAAATAGATTGAGTAAAAACGATCATACCTGTGAAGGAAATAGAAAGAATAAGTTGTATGAAGACAGTAATGCGGCCGAAATTAATGAAATAAACAAATAAATGTAATTGACAAAAGGATCAATGAGGACGGGAGGAATAAGATGGATAACAACTTGTCAACTAACCCAAACGACTACATATTAATTAACAATAAAACAAATAGCAATGCAACATCATGAACCAAGGGAGAAATCAAAAAACGAATATCCTCTAATGTAATCTAAAACGGACACACAGAACAGAATGAACAAACAGATCAAATCAATGAAACAGTAAAAAAAAAATAATAATAAAAAAGGGTGGTAAGATGTTTCTGTAGACGGATGACTGAACAGACAGATGACATGGATTCTGTGAGTGCATGGTATGAATGGAAAGTAGAAAATAAAAGGGATGATTGCATAGAGCGGATGACCGTGTAGAACGGATGATTGTGTAGAGCAGATGAGTGCGTAACACTGATAATTGGGTGGAGTGGGTGAATGCGTAGAGTGGATGAGTCCCTAGAACGGATGAATCCGGAGAGCGGACGAATGCGTAGAGCGGATGTGTGCCGTGAGCGGACGTGTGCCGAGAGCAGACGAGTGCGGAGAACGTTGAGTGCGTAGAGAGGTGAGTGTGTAGAGCGGACGAATGCGTAGAGCGGATGAGTGCTTAGAGCGGATGAGTGCCTAGGGCGGATAAGTGCATAGAACTGATGAGTGCGCAGAGCGGATCAGTGCACAGAGTGGATGAATGCACTGAGTGGATGAGTGCAAAGAGCGGATGAGTGCGTAGAGCGGATGAGTGCGCAGAGTGGATGAGTGCGCAGAGCGGATGAGTGCGTAGAGTGGATGAGTGCGTAGAGCGGATGAGTGCATAAGAACAGACGATTGCGTAGAGCAGATAAATGCACAGAGTGAGCGGATGAGTGCCTAGTGCGGATGAGTGCCTAGATCGGATGAATGCCTAAAGAAGTTGAGTGCCTAGAGCGGATGAGTGCCTAGAGCGGATGAGCGCCTAGAGCGGATGAGCACCTAGAGGGGATGAGTGCCTAGAGCAGATGAGTGCCGAGAGCGGATGAGTGCCGAGAGAGGATGAGTGCCTAGAGCGGATGAGCGCTTAGAGCAGATGAGCACCTAGAGCGGCTGAGTGCCTAGAGCAAATGAGTGCCGAGAGCAGATGAATGCCCAGAACGGATGGGTGCTTAGAGGGGATGAGCGCCTAGAGGGGATGAGTGCCTAGAGGGGATGAGTGTCTAGAGGGGGTGAGTGCCTAGAAGGGATGAGTGCCTAGAGGGGATGAGTGCCTAGAGGGGGTGAGTGCCTAGAAGGGATCAGTGCCTAGAGAGGATGAATGCGTAGAGAGTATGAGTGTGATGAGCGTATGAGTGCGTAGAGCATATGAGTGCGTAGAGCGGATGAGTGCATAGAGCGGATGAGTACGTAGAGCGGATGAGTACGTAAAAAGGATGAGTGTTCAGAGCGGATGACTCCGTAGAGCGGGTCAGTGCGTTGAACGGGTGAGTGCGTAGAGCGGTTGAATGCGTAGAGTGGATGAGTGCGTAGAGCAGATGAGTGCGTAGAGCGGATGAGTGCCTAATGCGAATGAGTACGCAGAGCGGGTGAATGCGTAGAGCGGAGGAATGCATAGTACTGGTGAGTGCGTAGAGTGGGTTAGTACGTAGCGCGGATGAGTAAATAGAGCACGTGAGTAAATAGAGCGGGTCAGCGCGTAGAGCAGGTTAATGCGAAGAGCGAATTAGTGCGTAGAATGGGTGAGTGCGAAGAGCAGGTGTGTGTGCGGAGAGCAGATGAGTGCATAGAGCGGACGATTAAATATAGAGCGGATGAGTAGGTAGAGCGGATGAGTATATAGAGCGGATGAGTGTGCAGTGCGGATGACTGATACGAATGGCTTTGAGCGCCTGAAACGGTCGTAAATTCGTAGAACAGTCTGAATACATGGAACGCATAGCATCCATGGATCCTTTGGAGTGAGCACGACCGCAAGCACCTAAGATAAATCACCTTATCACATCTCCATGCCTACTCTCTTCCTTACACCACCACTCATCTAGAACACAGCGATACTATGACACCATTCGGTATAGCTGTTCTCATACCATCATTCTGCCTCATACTTCCCATCACCCTATCTAAACACTGCTGGCTATACACCTTCCAGCCTAGGCGTTCTCCTCATGCCTGACGCAGCCACTATCGGTCTGGAAAACAACCTGCCAGAACGAACACATACTATTGATCTCTCAACCACCACACCTACCGCTAAGAAGCAGCTATCACACGAATACCCACCAGCTGCACACATATCTGGCGCTCACACGTGCCTTTTGACTCCCTCTACCTCTCTCTACTGACTTGAACTTCGGTTCCCGAGGGCATTCAACCTACCAGCGCCTTGAGACCATACCAATGGTACATAAGGCGCTATATAAATGCAAAATAACATAACATATAGTGTCAGTTGGCAGCATTATGCACAAAAATAAAGATCATCTTATGCCATGGGCCAAAAATGTAATAGGCATGGAAAAACAGGGAAATCCAGGGAAATTAAATGTCCCAAGAACATCCATTCATTCCAAGTGTTCAAGCCTCTATTAAGTTAAGAATACTAAAGAGACATCACTTATATGAAAAAACCAGCCAATACCACTGATTTCACACTCAGTGTGTGGCCCAACAGGTGCCCTCACAAGCAAACTTTTTCCATGTTGTAAAACTCCAAAACATACTAACACTGGAACATCGAAACAGTATCAGACACTGTATGATGTTACAGTGAGGAGCAAGGAATTCATGTAGAAACAAATTCCACTCAATAGAAGTGTTAAGACCTCTATTGACTGAATCCAAACGATAAATCAATTTTTGTTCCATTTTCCTCAAAATCAAGTCCCGGTCTCCACCCCGAGGTGGGCATTTCACTGTCTGGATGACAAACCAGAACAAATCAGTATGTTTATGTGATTTAGCCTTAAAATGGTCCACCATCGGTTTGTCTGTCACCAGGTTCTTGATGCACAAGCTGTGTTCACACACTCGCTGTCATATTTCACTCTTGAATTTTCCAACATATATGAACCCGCATGGGCATGTTATGCTGCAGATAGCCCATTTTATTAGGCAGTTGGTAAAAGTGTTGAATGCCCATTGTAAACCATATAAGTCAATTTCCTTCATAACTTTGGTGAGTGCACAAACTGAACATTTGCCACACCTGAAGTGCCCAATTACTGGTGGCAGAGTCCATAGGGTAGTATGTGATTAGGGTTTTCTCTGAGGCTCCTCATATGTATGTACCAGTCGATCATTTAGGTTTTTACTACGCTTGAAGGCAAACCTAGGTTTTTCTGGTTGGAAGCTGTCAGTTCTTAAAATGTTCCAATTTTGAAGGTTAGACCTCCTTAAATAATGACTAAGCGGGGTGAAAGTTGTGACACACGTTATTTTTTCTTTTTTTTTTCCATCGTTCTTGTCTCGAGAGGCATACTTACCTATCCGTATTCTGTGCCCTCTTAGGTGCTCTTTGCACCACTTGTGTGCGGTAGCCCCGTTGTAGTAGCCGACTGCTTACGTTTTAGCTGTTTGTATCAAAGTCTGATAGGGTACTACCGTTACGTCGGACTCGGGATTCTCCCTCAGACTCAGGGGATGAAAACTCCTGTATGCTACCAGTGTGTTCTTATTGGTAGGTTTCCTAGAAAAGGTTGTACCTACCCTATTGTCCCCGCTGTTACGCTCACCTGGTATCCACGGGAGCGCCTGTATGCCCTGGTTGCCAAATTCCCCCCTGGATGTGCTCACTACGGGATGATGTCTTCTATGGCAGGTGGGCCTGAAAACACAGGAGTACTGGAGTTAGGCACTGATTTTGTTTCCTCCCACCAGCCCCTTGGACTTGACCCTGATGGCCCCCTCCTCACCTTGTTATGATGTCTGGCGTGCTCTCCGTCCTGCCTTCTGCGCAGGGGCGCGTAGTTTTCTGCAGGTTGAAGCGACCGAGTTAACTTCACTGGTGCCAACCCATTCAAGTGTCTTTAAGGAGGTAAGTCCGATTATAGGAGTCTCTGAAGGCCTTTGCTTTTCTTTCGTGCTATTAATGTCTTTCCCTGATTGTTTCCCCCTTAGGAGTGCGGGGTTGCCGGGTGCGCTGCTTGAGTCAGGCTCCTGCCGGGATTTACGGAAGTGGAGCATATGAAGAAAGGTAGGTTCAGCGCAAAGTGCAGCGCGCTAATGTCTTTTTGGGCTAACCTGTATTCTTTATTCCTTTTCAGGTCACAATGGTCTTTCTGGGCCTGCGGTGATTTCCGGAGCGGAACCGGCCAAGATATGCCCCGCCAGGTGAGGAGGTTACTGCTGTGATTGCCGTGAGTAACCTGTGTAACGTTTTCCCTTTTTCTCTCTCCCCTCCAGGTGCTTTGTTCCGGTGCGTGCGTGATGTCCTGAAGATGCTGCCAACGGGATGGAAGACCGCAAGCAGCCAGGATCGAAGGATGGAAAGCTGCAGGTAAGCTGGGACTACTAATGATGTTCTTTTGTCTCCTCTGCAGGTCCACGATTCCAGGAACGCCAGGTGCTGATCTCTGAACATGATGAGCGTCACGCTGCTGGCTGCAGAATAACACAAAGCACGTTCTTTAGCTTGGGTGTGCTTTATATAGCTTGCCCTGTAAAGTAGTCCAGGTAAAGTAGTCCGGCTACCACACCCTAAAACACTGTACCGCACAGTCTGGTTCTTAGGGACTAGACTGTGTGGGTGCCTCCATGTTGGCTGCTGGTTTCCATACACAAAGTAGTCCCCTCAAAATATGAGCCTGGCGTCAAAGGCACCAGGACTGACTCCAGGAGAGTCCCTGGTCATAATGTAAGGCCCTTGGGGCCCCAAATGAACCTCGAGTCCTAACGCTACCTGGCATGTGACCATGCCATTGGAGTTCTGGGTTACGGGTCGTGACACCGCTCTTATAGCTCTCAAGATCTAGAAAGGGCATCCTCTGCATGTCACTGTGGATGGTAAATCTGATGGATTTATCCTGATTGTTTAGCCATATCAGAAAATATTCCAGAGACTTGGAAGAGCCTCTCCATACTAGGAACACATGAACGATGTAGAAATGCCAACATCTAAGATGTGTGTTCAGGTTATTGTTGTAATTATAAACTGATTGTGCCTCTAGATTGTCCATGTCAAGGTTGGCTATGTCGGGAGCAAATGTCGCTCCCATACTAGTGCCGTGGGACTGTTTATAAAATGTGTCCTCATGCATGAAAAAATTGTCTGCTAAAGCTAGACGTATACACTCTAATAAAAAATCTTTCGGGACTTTGCGATTATCCATTTTTTCCAGATATTGTCACATTACCTCAATACATGTCCTCTGTGGTATACAATGTACAATTATACAATGTCGAGAGTGACTAGAATGGCATTCTCCTCGACGGCGAGGGTGGCAAGGATCTTTATCATCACTGTTGTGTCTTGAACAAAGGAGTTCATCTTATGCACAAAGGGTCGCAGGAACACATCAGCATAAATTGACAGGGGTTCCAGGACTGAACCTACTCCCGAAATAATCAGTCTCCCTGGGTGGCGTGTGTCATTTTAATGAATTTTTGGCAGGCAATAAATTGCTGGAGTGGTAGGGTGTTTTTTTACTAAGAACACTCTTTCGTCCTCATTAATCCATCCCTCCATCCAGGCATGTGTCATACGACTCTCTATCTCAGCTTGCAGCCTAACTGTGGGATTGGAGTCTAGTTTCTTATAGAATTTCTCATTGGCCAAATGGTTAGATATCTCCTCCTTCTATAATATTGTAAACCATAAGACAATACCTCTGCCTTTGTCCACTGGTTTTACGACAAAGTCAGGGGGCTTTTTAGGTTTTTTTAAAGCTAGCCTCTCTATTTTAGTTAAATTGTCTGTGTACTGGTTTTTGGTGGAGACCATTTTGTCGGTTTCTCATAAAGCTTGTTCTCGAAGGCAAGGAGGAAGAATAAAGACAGGGGTTTTAGCCCTGTCCTATTGGAAACAGTTTGTCCCGCCTCAGAAGAATCACAGAAAAAATATCTCATTCTCAAAATTCTTAAAAATGTCCTGAGTTCCACCTTTGTTTGAAAACTATCCGCGATGGTGCTTGGGACGGAACTAAGACCTTTACTTAGGATACTGCTTTCTTCATTTGATAGGACGTGGTTGCTCAGATTGAATATGGGAATCACCACATTGGCAGCAGTGGTTGTGCTGTCCATTGTCTGGTACGCATCCCGTGTTGGCCCTGTTGTCTCACTTTGCCTCTTGCCTCATCCTTGAAAAAATGGTTGTTGCCCCCTTTGGTGTTAGCCTCCCACAACTAAATTGAAGGGACCCCCATTGGCTATATCAGAGTCACTACTGTTCGAGATATCGGAAAAGGTGACATTTTGCCTCGGATATCTTTGATAATTCTGTCCCCCACTGTTAGTGCGATTCACGTTCTGTTGTTGATAAAATCCTGGTATTAAGTAGGGGTAGGTTTTTTTCTCTTTGTCATTTTTTATGTCTTTTTTCAATTTCCAATTTTTTTTATCTAGAGTAAATTGCTTGGATTTTCTTATCTCGTCATTGATTTTATCTAACTGGCTTTGTATATCCGAGAGCACTGATCCTTCCTGTATTTTCTCTTCTAACAATTTCAATTCTTCTTTTTATTTCTTCGCTTCCTCCTCCCCTGTCTCTATAATGAGAATAACCCAATCTCTGGAACATTTGGTCCCTACACCACTAAAATTGACCCTGAACTTAGGGTTATCTAAAAACACTTGTGGAATGTTTTTGACCTGTAGTCCTTCTGGTATCACTCCTGCTTTCAGGTATTCAAGCATCAGTTGACCATGTGATTCAGTCTGGACTAGCCTTTTCTTTTTTTGTGTAATGGTGTCTAAATCATTGGCAGACAGGTTCTTATCTATAGATGTAGGAGGCAGAGGTTGGCCCAACAGTGAGGGTAGATCTAATAGTTTCAAAAACAACTCATATATGCTTTCAGGGCTATGCTGAAATAAACAATATTGAATGGGATTTAATTTTTTTCTTATGGTCGATATTCTTTTTTGCTACTACTTTCAAAAACATCTCATAACGATGCATAAACTGGAAATTTGAATTAATTTTGAATGTGACAATACAAATTAATTAGACTAATTTATTGATTTTATTGGTGGTTAAGACAAGCTATGCAATAACAGTTTACATGTTTAGTTTCCCTGTTGTTCATCCATTACAATCAGTTACACACACAATAACAGAGGTTATTTATATATAAATATAGGAGCATTCACCATACTGGAAAAACACATTAAACAATCCTATAAATTGACACCTGGATGAACGATGGCTATACAGTCTCTGAACAACAGAGTAGTATCACAATCAAACCAGAAGACAAAGGAGGAGCAGTTGCCAAAATGAACATCACAGACGATGCACAGACAACCTTCCAACACAAGATACTATATAAGGCTGCAGGAAGATCCACTCAAAAAAATATAAAAGAGTACTCCACAAAATTATAAGGAACATTTTAAATGACATAAAAAAAATACATTCAGAGCCTGGTACCAGATAGATAACTCAGTACCTGCTACATTCTACATTGATCTTAAGATGCACAAAAAATACCACACTGGAAGTCAATTTATCTCTGGATCAAGCATGCTAAGAACCTCTGTGGGTGGGTTTAGAACATCTACTTGTAAGAGTGACTCCTAAATACAGCCAGGGCACCACTGAATGCTGTAGACCATCTTCCAAGAGGTAGATTACTAGCAACCATGGACGTGGAGTCATTCTACACAAACATTCTGCACATTGATGGTACCCGGGTGTCTAAGCATGCTCTCTGTGATCCTAATACACTTGCCAACACTATAGAGAAAGGCATAGAATTCATCTTCATTCACATTTATTTCACATTCAGAACTGACAAATCTCCAAATGATGGGATGGCTGTGGACACTCAGGGGGTGCCTCAGAGTACCGATGTATTCATGGCACGACTGGAAACTGATTTCCTTCCCACCCGTGACTGCAGACCATTGAGATCTGTACTTGCTGGGCAATATCCTCATGATTTAGACACCTGAAGAACATGTTCTCCGAAGCTTCCACTGAAGATTTTATGAATTCCATGCAACCATCAATCTCAAACTCCCCATCTCTCCTGAAAAAGTACATTTCCTCAACACCACCATAACAAAATAGGACCAATTACAGACCACAGTATATTGCAAACCAACAGAACAGGCCAGCTATTTAAAGAAAGACAGCTTCCACCCATGGCACAGAAAGCATGCTACAATATTCAGCCAAGATCTGCAATCCAACCCGATATGCTGAAACACCAGGTACTGGAATAAAATAAATAAAATAAACAAGCTTTGAGATCAGATGTATTGAACATGGAGAAACTGCAGAATCGTGGACAGCTATGTTTATAGGGTAGCAATGCTGTGTTTTCCAATAACTGTAGTAAGGTGTAAACGCTCAAAAATGTAAAAGACTTTTCTGTCGCCAATGCCTCTGTCCATGTGCATCCTCCCCACGTTTTAGGTCCTCTCATCTCTCCCCTACCCCTAATGTGTATAACTGTGTATAGCTCACCTGACCCTCTCATGTCCATTTTCCCTCGCTTGTCCCACACCTCCATTTTTTTACACCTCTTCTTTTGCTGTTCCTGCTGTAAGGCAAACATTATCTGACTCAAAACGGGCTCTCCAGCTCTCCCCAAAGTAGCCACCTAACTATTTGCCCTCTTTTCCACTCCACACCTCTACGCTGATGTGAAACCACCCAACCATTTTGAGTCCTTTTCTTTTTTCAGTTTCCCACAAAATTACTGCGGAAATCGCTGGTATCGAACTCAAAACAATTGCCAGCTTTTCATTTTTGAAAAGGCCCAGTGCTGCCTGCACCATGGGAGATATATGAACGTTTTTGGGCCTAGGCACCACATTTTCCATCAAACTTCTTAAAGACTACTGGTCAAATGTATACCAAACAAAAAAAGCAATATCTGCTAAGCTTTGTGTTCAAATTGTTTCTTATTTAGCACAAATAGTCTATGTTCAGTGGTTTTCATTCTGCGCTTGTTCAATGGAAGGACCTTTACCTCTATGGGAAAATAAATGGGAGTAGTTAAAAAATAGATTTTTTGCTTATAACGTTAGTTCTATTTCATAAATTTCACCCAAATTTTCCAATTTGGGGGGCCTGTGCAAGACATTATTTCTGAAATATTTCAGTCAGAATTGTCCATCAAGTCAAAATTAAATGCAAATTGTTTTTGATTTAAACATAGGTCACTGCCTGCCGCCCTAAAATGTATGTACATAAATATAATGTGAGAAACTCGCAACCAAGAATAAGCAAAAGCTTCAGTAGCCTGTTCCACGGGTTGTGGCCCACTTGGGGTGTCTAAATAACGTTTATCTCTCATTATCTTTCACAGAGGAGAACATCTATTTGCATATCAGTATGAGCCCACCCGCAATGACAGTCCAACTCCAAAACTTGGTGTATTTTGCATTTAACTTGAAAGTCACATTTAGGTGTTTTTTGCATTTAACTTGTAAGTCAAATTTGGGTGTATTTTGCATTTAACTTTGGCCATTGATTGTAACCTGCTAGCCCAGTGACTGTTCTATACCGCTGTATTTGCTTACTCCTCCCTCTGCCTCCCCTCTTCCCACTCATGGCGCTTTCTGTTTCTCCTATCTATTCCAACTGCTTCTCTATCAACTATCCTTCCCTTCTCCCTAGGTCTGGAAGGAAGAAGTTTAAAAAGGATATCTTGGCTTCCAACCCTGGTCTCCCTATCACTGATACCTATACCAGAGCCTCTTCCAGACAGACCCTCACTGACATCCTCTTTGTTGTTCCTTCGCCTGATCTATGGTCCCCCCATATGATCTCTGTGCTCTGTCCTTTCTCCTCCTCCCCTATTAATGGTGGCACTCGCTGGGAGGTCCTCATGGATGCCTTCAACTCCTCCAGAGTCATCCTTAATGTCTACCTAAATGGCACTGTCATGGCCCAAGGCCCTCAGGCCAATCTCTTCCTCTTCGATAGGCGGTTCCCTCACCTCATCAACTTCCTTTCATCTCCGGCTGTCCCCTCCTCTCATTCCTTGGCTACTCTGCCCACTTTTCCCTCCTCCACCCCTCTTTAGGCTACCTCCACAACTCCGCAGGGCGTACCTCTGATTTGTACCCCTCCCCGGAAGGTCTTTAAGGCGGCAACCTTCTTCATCTTGCCACTCTCAACTCTCGCTCTGCTCTCAAACACTCCTCTGACATCTGCCACCTCCTTGAAGAACTATACCTCGATGTCCTTGGTCTTACAAAGATATGGTTCACGGCCAGCTCTGTCACAAATTTTGACACTCTCCTCCCTGACGGTTACAAGATCCTCTCCAGACCCAGATCCACTCGGCTTGGAGGGGCGTAGCCCTGATCTTTCCTGAGAGGATTCCTGCCACTATCATTCTCACTCAGACTTACTCTTGTCTGCAGGCTCTCGACTTCTCCTAGCCACTCTCTTACTGTTGCACTCTCTACCGGCCCCCCTGACAAATCACCTCTTTTCTCTCTGAGTGGGCGGACCACTCCTCCTCCCTCCTGGCCTCAACCACTCAACTCCTCCTCCTTGGTGACCTCAACATCCACCTCGATTCTCCCTGTCCCTCATCTCTGCTCTTTCGCAACCTCTTCGATTCCCTCTCCCTCTCTATCCTTCCCTCTGGCCCGACGCACTCTGCAGGACACACACTGGATGTCTTGATCTCCTCTGGCCTGTCCCTCTCTATCCCTTTGACCACTCTTCTTCCCTGGAGTGACCACTGCCTTCTCTCCTCTCATCTCTCACTCTCTTCCCCCAAGCCAAGCCCACCCCAATACTGCCACCTACCTTCTTGGACATCCGACCTATGAAGCGTGTGTCAGTTGAGGCTTTTGTTACCACCTTCTTCCCCCACCCCTCCTCCTCTGGCTGACTCACATCCAGACACACCCCGTCCCTTATCTACTCTTCTATTTCTGATACTCTTGATGCTGTTGCCCCTGTCATGAAGATCCGCTTGAAGTCCAAAGCCAAATGCAATTCCTGGTATGACTCTGACCTAGCCTCACTTAAACGTAAATGTAGGGCGGCTGAGAGGAAATGGAGGGCTACTTGTTCATCCTCTGACAAACTGGCCTGTCACCTGCTCCAAAGGCAATACTGACTCTCTGTCTGTACCAAGAAGGGTGTCCACATTCAAGCATGTGTCTATGCGGCATCTAACAACTCGGCTGAACTCTTTAAAATCTCCAAGGAGCTTGCCAACCCTGCTGCCGTCTCTACCCCTACTCTTGCCTCCCAGGCTCTCTGCAATTCCCTTGCCTCTCACTTTATCTCAAAAACCCAGGACATTGCGTCCACCCTCTCCTCCCCTGCCCCTTCTTTTCCCTCTCAGTCTGTGCTAGCTGACCCCTCTTTTACCACCTCCCACCCTCATTCTCTTCCTTTCTTCTTTTCTCCCCTGATGAGGTCACTAGACAAGTTTGATTTATGAAAGCCTAGTGAAAACAGGTTCATACCTGTTCCTCTAAAGCCATCAAGGACCACATTGACACCCTTGCTCCGGTCCTTCCCGGCTTTTGCAACCACTCCTTTTCCTAAGGATCCTTCCCTCCCCTCTGAAGCACTCTCTTGTGCATCCTCTTCTCAAGAAACCCACAGCTGATCCTTCCTGTCCGGGTAACTATCACCCAATTTCCATTACTCCCTTTCTGGGTAAACACCTGGAAAAGCTGCCCTTCTTGCAGCTTAACCTTCATTCCGATTCTGTTAGCTGTCTCAATGATCATCAATCTGGCTCCAGAGCGGTCAGAAGCACGGAAACTGCTCTCCTGAAAATCCGTGAAGATCTGCCCTCCAACCTTGACTCTACCATTCCCTCTGTCCTCATCCTACTCAATCTCTCTTCTGCCTTCGACAAGGTCAACCATACCGTCCTGCTCAACTGTCTCCGTGATAACCTGGGTATCACTGATCAGGCTCTGGCCTGGCTGACCTCTTTCCTCTCCGATCGTCCCTCCCAGGTCCAACTTGGGTCCTTCCAATCATCTATCTTCCTCTCTACCTGTGGTGTTCCCCAGGGGTCTAACCTCTTGCCCTGGCTTTTCAACCAATATCTGCAACTCTCGCCCACTGCATTGCCATTTTCTGCTAAAACTTCCAGTGTACACTGACGACAATCAACTCATTTTCAGGCTGCCCTCGGCCACCACATCTCCCTCTCTCTTCTCTGATTGCCTAACTGCCATTCACGATTGGTGTGCTGCCAATGATCTCTGTCTGAATGCTAGCAATATGCAGATCCTCCTGATCGCACACCTTCACCATCCTTTCCCCTCACTCTCTGGCCAGCCTCCCTTGGCCCCCCTCCTACCCGCACCTGCGAGGCTAAAAACCTTGGGGTCATCTTTGATTCCACATTTTCCTTCCCCGTCCACATCTCTGAGGTCTCAAAAAAGTCTAACTTCCTACTGCACCTCCTTAGAGGTACTCTGCCTTTCCTCTCCTTCCCCCAGAAGCTCACTGTCTCCCAAGCTCTGGTTCTCTCTAGGTTGGACTATTATAACAGCCTCTTTCTAAATCTACTTGCCTCTACTCTCCGCCCTCTGCAACTAATCCAGAACAGGATTGCAAGACTTGTCCTTGGCCTCAAGCCCTGGGATCGTATCTCTCCAGCTCTGAAATCCCTTCATTGGCTCCCAGTGGATGCAAGGATTAACTTCAAAACCCTCTGCATTGTCCACAAGGCTTTCTGGGGCCGTGTCCCACAATACTTTCAGCTATCCCTCCCCAAATACCTCCTCTCTCAAGCTCTTCGCTCCTCTACCTCTAACTCCCTCAGGGTCAATCGCTTTTCGAAGAAACGAGCTGGGGGAAGATCTGTCTTCAGCTGGGGCCTCCCTCTGGAACAGCCTCCCTGCCACTCTAAAACTTAAGGAAAACCATCTCCGGTTCCGGAAGCACCTCAAGACCTTTCTCTTTGCTTCTGACTTCGCTCCCCCTCTCCCCTGCTGATTGGCACTTTGCACCTGGCCACCCTCTGTCACCTGGGCCCAGGTACCTGCTCACACTGCCACCCTTCTACACTGTCTCCTGGCCACCCCTTGCACTGGGGACCGTATCTGTACCCATACAGCAGCCCCCATGTTCTTCATTTTCTGCACTTATCAGCCTTAGTCTGTCTGCTGCCGTAAACACAGCACTTGCCACTTGCTGGCTGCACTTACCACTGTTTATTGGCTCTATTACTATTTCTTTGTATGTATTATTATTTATCTGTTCGCCACTGCTCTGCACTTTTCACTCTCCCCTTCCATGAACTTTTCCCCTTTCCCTTTCCCATGCACTTACGCGTTCTCAATGTTACTTCGCCTAGTAAGATTCTTGTTGTGTCCTCCCCTGTTCCCCTCTCTTGCCTTGTCGCCAGGGCTTTAAGTGGGGTAAGAAATCGAGGGGGGGCCCTCATTTGGGGGCGTGGCTTGTGGGGGGCGTGGCCTAAAACGTACGCAAATCGTAAGGTATGCACACACATATATATGCATGTTATATATCTGTGTGCGTACCTTACTATGGTTTGTGTACTTTGCAAGCCATCTTTTCTAAACATAGAAATATGTAGTTCTATGTTTAGAAAAGATGGCTTGCAAAGAACACAAACCATAGTAAGGTACGCACACAGATATATAACATGCATATATATGTGTGTGTGTGCATACCTTACGGTTTGCCTACTTTTCAGGCCATTTTTTTAAAAAAACATTTCGGTTTTGTAAAAGATGGCTTTGAAAGTACACAATTCAAGCCATCTTTTATAAAGCTTTGACTACGGACAAAATTGTCCGTCGGCAAAGCTTTATAAAAGATGGCTTGAATTGTGTACTTTTCAAGCCATCTTTCATAAACCTCGAAAAATATCAAGGAATCCCCAGGTTCGCCGAGGGTTAAAGACCCCTCGGCGACCTGGGGAAACAAAGGGACAGTAACTGCCTCTGGTGACCCCTCGCGCGAGAGGTCACCAGAGGCAGTTACTATGATTTACAGAAGTGGCAGCCAGGCACAGCATTGCTGTGGCTGGCTGCCACTTCTGTCAGATCGCCTGACTTCATGGCAGGCGCATATCCCGTCGCGGCTGCTGCCGCGACGGGATAATGCATCCCGCCAATGTTGCGTGTGGTGGGACGGGGGCCCCGGCAGGGCCCCGGCTCAGTCCCACTTTTTGGAGACTGCAGGGGCCCGGCCCCGGCAGGCCCCGGCCCACTTAAAGCCCTGCTTGTCGCGCTCTCAAACACTTGTGTATGAGCACGATACAAATAAAATATCATATGATAACATGCTAGGCAATATCCTCATACCAAGAATAGAATTAACAACCCCACACACACATGTGACTGTAGAGAGGTACGTTTCCATTGCAACCTTTGTTTTGGGAAACAGCCCGCTTTGCTAGAGCACCATGTGCACCATCCGAGGGCCCTGCCTGCAAAACAAGCTCCCTGGACCTATATCACACAGTCCATCTGGAGCACTGTGTTGGGCTCCCAGATGAATGTGCAACACGCTGCCTCCCTCATTCAGACTCCCATGGGGATCTGCAGGTAAGGGCCAAAAGCAACGAAGCACAGCTCCCTGCTTGTATCTCATAGGGCCAGAAAGGGCCAAGGGCCGGAGCCCCTGCTCAGACCAGGACTTTACAGTGTTCCCACTTTACCTGACTACTTCCACGCATAGGGATCCTTAAACCCATTGACTATCCACTCATTCAAGAGCTTCTGTTACCTCATAGGCCTAAGGCACATTGCTGTTCTGGGCCCGTTAACTGTCTTTTGGTTACCTATCTCCAAATTCTAGCCCAACTCAGAACTTACACCTGCTTCTTCTCAACCAACCATTCACCCCATCTATTTCCGCTCACCGACTTAACCTCCTTCTATCTTGGGGTGCACTCTTTCTTCATTGTCTTCACCTGCCCATTTCTCCTACCCTTCATGTGTCTTGCCTTCACTCCATTCTTCCTTCTTCTCACTCTTTTCCTTCCCATTTGTTATATCCTTCAGCTTCAACTTGCTGCAACTTCTGCATCACTACCCAGCCTCCCAGCCTCCCCATCTTTTCAGCATGCACCTGCACCCCTCAAATAAGATGCTTCTTGTGCCCTGACTCTCCAACCTATTCTATCCCCCTTGCTTATTGCACAATATGTCTGTCCCTCCCTCAGTCCCTATCACTCTTTTACTTGGCCTCTGGAATGCACAATCCCTCTGCAACACGCCTTCCTGCATCACTGACTACTTCGAATCTTATCACCCTCAAATTTCAGTTTTTGTAATCACAGAAACATTGATCTCCCCTCCTGACTCTGCTACACTAGCAGCTCTCCACATTCACTCCTACCTTCTCCCACTCTCCTGACCTGCTGGTAAGGGCAGTGGTTCCTTATCAATAAGGCCCTCAACACTGCTACTCTACACCCGCCCGACATCCATCTTGTCAATATGTCACTTTTCAACTGCTCCCTCCTACTCCTCTCACTGTTCTGGCTCTCTATCGACTTCCCCGGCCCTCTCAGCATCTTCTTTCCTGATCGGAAACCTCTTCTTGTGTCACTTCCTACCGACATCCCTATTGACATGCTGGGGGTGTTTAACCTTCCCAAACCCTCTGCTACCACCTGTTTTGAGCTTAACTCCCTCTCCTATCTCACCACTCCCTCTACTCCCTTCACGACCAGCCTACCCACTCTGGTGGGGGCTGTCTGGACGTTGTCTTTCTCTCTAATTCACTGTCCTCTCCAGACCTCTCCATAGATCCCTCTCACTCTCACCAGTTCATTTTTACTTTAACATCTCTTGCCCCTCCACCTTCTTCTTCTTTTCTCCCCTCTTCAATGATATGATATGATATGATAGGTTATTTCTAACACGCTTAATACCCAGAGGTTTCTAAGCGCAGACCTGGGGATCGAACCCTTGTTGTTCAGTGTCATCTTGCTTCCAAGGCAAGCACGTTGCCCCTGAGCTATCCTCCGGAGACAGAGGCTCGGGCAGGCAGGGCTCTCTTCTGCTTACTTTGATGATGTGAGGTCCTCTCTCCTGCCTTTCTCCCCTATTCAGGCCTCTTCCATTGACTATGACTTTCACTATGCAGTTAGGACTCCATTTGACCAACACTATCCCGCACTGGACAGGCTTAAAGAGGAAGGCTGTGTCTAATGTTTGATATTGTGTGTTATCCTGCCATAAACTTAGTTTGGCTTTAATATAGATGTAAGAAGGTAGGCGCATAGTAATTGGCAGGGGAAGTGGGAATGGCACAGCATTCTGTCTGAGGGTGGTCTTTGTTGCTCAGGTGGATATCAGGTCCTTGGGCTCGGCTGTGTATTCAGAATTTAAACAATTCACTGCCAGCCTGGCATGGTTTAGAATCAGTAGGACCCAAACCTTGAAAAAAGAGAAATGACAACCTCTTTGAACCTGTTTAATACTCAACATTGACTAAGAAAAATTAAAGAGACCCATGTGGGCGTGGTTTGGGCAGGGAAAGGCGTAGGTGAGTGGGAACGCACATAGGGTTTAGGTAGCCATTGCCTTGGAATAAGACGGGCACATAGCCAAAGAACACCTGCAGGCTTAGTGCCCCTCCTCACATCCCATCTGCTCTATTTACACCCAGGCCAGTGGTGTTGCCTCTCTAGGTGACCTAGCCAAAACTAAACATTCCAAATTCACGGTCACACTAAACAAGGTTAACGGTTGGGTGAACACTACACATTATTGACAGGTGGTCTTATAACGTCATTTCAGTACCTGGGGTGTTTGCTGAGTTCAGCAATGGAGCAGCAGAAAATACTTCCACCCACTAAGCACAGCACTGCACCGGTCCATCCAATAAACAGAGCGGATCCCAATTCGTACCTGCAGGAATCGGGGACACAGAGTGAGGTTCAGTCATAAAGCAGGCCATGAGCAACTACATAACTTATCGCGAGGATCTACGTGATTTGCGCACTGAACATTTCTTGCAGGACTCTTCTTTTTTTAGCAATTGACATTTTGCAGCCTTGACTGAAACCTCCTTGATTTGTATCAAAGTATGCCTTTTAATCGCTTGAGAGAAGTTAAGATAAAAATTAGAAGTTTCCTGTTAGATTACAAGCAATTTTTCCAATCGGTCGGAGTACATTTTCCTGCACTGGGTGACCTTTCCGGAGCACGGGGTTTTGACAGGTCAGTGATTTGTTTTCTATTTTTATATTGTTGTAATCATGCGATCCATCAACTATTAATACCATTTTATTATACGAATCCACTGACCTCACCCTAATATGCACGACTGTATTTTGAAGTCTGCCAACCCGCTTCTATGCCCTTGGTATGGGTCAGCCAGCTCCATGGCAGTATTTTTTAACTCAAGCAGCTCACTGTGGGCACTGTTTATGAAGTGGCAGCAAAAGAGAAACAAGCATTGGCAAGGCCAACCGTTTGGGCTTTTGTGTAGGTATGGCAAAGGCACATGCCAGGCACTGCCACGGTGGTATTCACTGGCCATTGATGGTAGCAGCTGCAAAATGGTACACGTACCTGACCATCTAATATCAGTGCCTGGCAAATGCCTAATACTTATTATTTTAATTTTTTTATTTATTATTTGTTTACGACTCGCAAGTCTTTACAAAATTAATAAAACAAACATATGTCATAATTTTAATTATCAATCAGTACATTACACTCATTAAAACATATATATACAAACTGCATTATTCCGTTTACAATCAGAAATGGTTCCTTTACCAGAATCTGTTTTTGACTTTCACCTCCCTTAGTGTTTTTATACCTTGTTCATTTCTACAAAATAATATCACAACTTTTTTAACACACATACCACCGCAAAAGATAATGAGGCGTCACTGCCTGAAACAATCCTACCCCAAAATAATTCGGAGATAATACTTATACACAAGCCAAAACTGTTGGCTTTGCCAATGCTTATTTTTAACAGGACTTCAGTGAAGGACACGCATAGTGCTTATACATCGAGTGTGTGAAGGCAGACCTGGTTAAGACATTTTGATCACACCAGTAGCTCATTTACAACTCCAATTAAGTCACTAACTCTCAGAAGACTGCCTTGAAAAAACACTGGCAGGCACTTCGAGTGCAAAGTTTCATGGTAAGGCTTGATTAAAGCGAGCTCAAGGAGTTCCCAAGAGGAGGTGTGTTGGTCGGGTAGGGGCAGGAACTGGGTGGGAATGGCCCTTGAGAATAGCATGGCCATGGGCAGTCAATGGGTGTGCAAATAACCAAACAGCACCTACAAACTTTCTGTCCCCCCTCATGTGCCATTTCCCCCTATCTGCATTCTAATGCAATAATTTCTAGTGCCACCTAATCGCCCAAACTAAAAACTAGACAAGCGTGCCTGGCTTTGGGAGTCATACAGTGCTAATCAAATGTCTCAGTGTTGTTGCCACATGTTATGGTAATTCATTGAACCCGAAGGTAAATGGGGGTATTTCAAGATCAGAAATTCCCAAACCTCCGCTCAGTCAAGACGCCACTGCATTCGCAGGATTTCCTTGTATAGTTCTCATGTGTTTTGTGGACTGTTCCCCGGTGAGCCGTAACCTCTAGAGGTTGTCGACGGTGCACTGCTGGATTTGTCAATTCGGGGTGATCGGTCCGATGGGAGTTGATTACACCAGCGAACCTGTTGTTTTTTCTCTGCAGTTGAGTAGCCTCACCAGGCTAGCTGTGAGCAGCCCACCTTGGTTGGTGGCAGTTTTTTTTTTTTTAAAACATGTTTTTATTATTTTGTAAGTGATGCAAAAGGTAAACAATCCCTCAACTCCCCGTCCCACCTCCCCCGCCCACCCTCTTCCGGAAGTATAGTCATTGATCCAAAGTACTCGCGGCCATTTACTAGGTGAATAAGTCCGAAATTTTTATAGAGTGCGGGCACCACTGTGCCATGTAGTCTGACTGGAGATATTCTAGCACTCCACCCCATTCTTTTATGAAGGCGCCATGTGTTCCATGGAGATTGTGTGTGATTTTTTCCATGGTCATTTGGGACCAGACCTTGTGTAGCCAGGTGAACAGCATCGGTGGGTCTCTATTTTTCCATCCCTGTGCGATTGTTGCCCAGGCCGCAATGAGTAGGCTCATGAAGCTTTTTCGCTGCGCCTTGGTGAGTGTGTTGACATTGTGGTCCGTGAATCCACAGAGCCAGGTTTTCTCCGTGTACCGGTCCACTTCTGGGAAGATCTTCTTCAGTTCGGCTATTACTCCTGTCCAGAAGAGTTTAACCTTAGGGCAGTCCCACCAAATGTGTCTCCACGAGCCTGCATCTGTACAGCCTCTCGAGCAGCGGTTAGGTGTAAGTGGGTACATACTATTTAGCCTCTCCGGGGTGTAGTGCCATTGCGTGACGATCTTAATCCACATTTCTTTGGTTTGAACTGCTCTGGTCAGTTTGTGGATATCGGACCACAACGACTGCCACTGCTGTGCGGTGATGACTAACCCCAGCGTTTTTTCCCATCTTTTCATGTATGCCCACTTGATGTCTTCTCCCTGGGTATTCATGAACCTATAGAGATTGGAGACTAGTTTTCTGTCTCCTGAGTTGGTGAGGAGAAACTTTTCAAAGGCGGTAAGTTCTCTTGTCGCCGCATGGGTGATCTCAGGCGTGACCAGCCAGTGTCTAAGCTGCTCATATTTGTACCTGTCCGCATTAGTGAGGTTCCAAATTGATTTGCAGTTGGCAAAAGATCTCAGCTCCCCGTCCACGAACATCTCCCCTATTTTCCTGCAACCAGCTTCCTCCCAGTTCCCATAAGCCCCTTGCTCAGTCCCCGGGGGGAACTGCCGGTTTCTACAGATTGGGGTGAACGGGGCCGTAGTCGTGGTAATGTTCTCTCTCCGTGTCAGCTCGTCCCATGCGTTCAGCGTGGTCTTCATGATCTCGCTAATGCGAAGATTCGGGTGCCTGTGCTGCTTCGGTGTCCATAATAAGTCTTCTAGTGGCGTTCTGGCGACCGCTCTGTCCTGTGTCACCCATATCGTTCGTTGATTATCTCCTAGCCATTCTCTCAGAATCCTGAGCTGGGCCGCTTGGTAGTAGTTCTTAAAGTGTGGGAGTGCTAGGCCACCTTCCCTGATGTTGGATGTGAGGATTGTTCTGGATACTCTGGGGGGTTTCCTGCTCCGAATGAAGGATGAGACCGACTTGGCTAGGGCTCTGAAAAAGGAGTCTGGGACCCCAACCGGTAGGGATTGGAAGTAGTACAGTGCTTTAGGGAGAATGTTCATTTTTATCGACTGTATTCTCCCCCACCAGGAAATATTTAGGGGATTCCACCTCTCTAGATCTCTTTGAATCTTGGCTAGGAGTGGGGGATAGTTCTTAGTGTACAAAGTCTCTACCTTGTGAGACAGTGTTATACCCAAGTATTTTATGCCCTCTTCCGCGACCTTTATGTCCAAGTGGTCTGCCTCTCTACCCAGTGTTACGCTGCTCCCTGCCAATATAAGCATTTCTGATTTTTTTTATTTATTCTTAAGCCAGAAATGCTCCCAAATAGCTCCAGCAGGTGGAGCTAGGGCTGAGTGGGTAGGGTCCTCCAGTGCCAAAAGAATGTCATTCGCATAGGCTATAACCTTGTGTTGTCTCCCCGCCATCTCAATCCCTCTAATTTGATCTGATTCCCTAATTTTAATAAGTAGGGGTTCTAGGAATAGCGCATACAAGAGTGGCGTAAGTGGGCAGCCCTGTTTCGTTCCCCTGGATATTACCACCCTCTCTGTAATTTCTCCATTTACCGCTATCCTGGCTGAGGGGGAGGAGTAATTGGCTTTGATCATGTTAATATATTGATTCCCAAATCCCATGTGCGCCAGGGTTTTAAAGAGCATTGACCATTCTACACGGTGGAACGCCTTTTCTGCATCTAGAGAAAGTAGTACTGCTGGGGTGCGGGAGAATTTTATTTTCTCTATAAGGTGGACTAGTCTTCTGGTGTTGTCATGTGTCTGTCTTCCCGGAATGAAACCCGATTGATCTGGGTTGATTAAGGAGGGGAGCAGTGGGGAGAGCCTGGCCGCCAGGATTTTGGTGTAGATTTTTGAGTCTAGGTTAATTAGGGCTATTGGTCTGTATGAGCCCGGGAGGGAGGGATCCTTCCCTTGTTTATAAAAAAACAGAATTTTTGCCTCGTTCATAGATGGAGTGACATTCCCACTATCTTTGAAGGTGTTTAGGAGTCTAGTGAGGAATGGGGCGAGGATGTCTACATATTTTTTATTTTTTTATAGAATGGGGCTGTGAAACCATCCGGGCCGGGTGCTTTGTTGGGCGGGAGGCTCATTATCGCCTTCTTCACTTCACTTTCGGTTATCTGGGCCTCTAGGTCTGCTCTGGTTTCTTCTGATATTTTCTGAAAGGGGATCGATGCCAGGAAACTGTTTTGATCAGCTTCATTTGGGTTCTCGGTGGAGTACAGGTTCTGATAGAATTCCCTGAATGTGTTCCCTATATCCTCGGTGCTCGTTAGCGTATCCCCGTGTGCATTTTTGACTTTCTTGATGGTCGTTGCGTTCCGCTTCGACGAGAGCAGTCGGGCGAGAAGTCGGTCTGCCTTGTTGGCTTTGATGTAGTATTTCTGTTTGAGGTATAGGAGAGATCTCTGGGCTTGTTTGCTTCGGAGATGTTCGAGTTGACCCTCTGTGTGTTTGAGTGTCCGTTTTAGGTCTCTTGTGGGGTTTGACAGTAATTCTTCCCAGATATCCGACAGCTTCTTTTCCAGTTCTGATTCCCACTGCCGTGTTTGTTTATCCCTGGTCGCTTTGAGGGCTATTAGATGGCCTCTGATTACAGCTTTAGACGCCTCCCATACGGTGCTCAAGGGAACCTCCCCCGTGTCGTTATGCTCAAAGAATTCTTCCATTTTTTCCCTTATGGATTCTCCCATCACTGGGTCGGATAGTATTTCTTGTGGGAGTGTCCACCTCCATATTCTTCTTTCGTTCCCCGGAGTCGACAGTTCCAGCCAGATAGGTGCATGGTCCGACAGTGAAATGGGGCCCAGCTCCAGATCCTGTATTTTACCCAGGATCCCCACTGACACCCAGAAGTAGTCTATTCTAGACATTGTGTTGTGAACGTGTGAAAAGTAGGTGTAACCCTTGGTTTGGCCTTTATGTTCCCTCCAAGCGTCCCACAGGGCCATGCCTTCCATCTGTTTCCTCAGACGCTGAGAGAGGGTGCTCTGGTGGAGGGGTCCGCTCGCACTACGGTCTGATTCGGGGTGCCAGGCCATATTTAGATCTCCACCTATTATCATTTCCCCCTTCGCGAACCCCTCCAGCCTCCCCATCGTGTCCCTCAGAAAGCCATCTTGGCCCGAGTTTGGGGCGTAAATGGATGCCAGTGTCATAAGGGCGTTGTGTAGTTTGATATTGGCAAAGACATACCTTCCGTCCTTATCTGAGGTTTTGTCGATCACCTTTACTTCTATATTTCCTTTCACAGCGATCAGCACTCCCGCCTTTTTTTCGGCTGCGTTGGATTGTGCAATTATCTCGTATCCTCTCAAGCGAATTTTCCCCCTATCTTGAGCTTTAATGTGGGTCTCCTGGAACAATAGCACATCCGCCTTTTCTCTTCTTAACATGATCTCCACTTTTTTCCGCTTCACCGGGGAGTTCAGGCCCCTTACATTAAATGTTACAAGTCGAATCTTCCCCATTTCAAATAGTCTGATTGTACAAGTGTAGAGCTCGAGTTGTGCTTCCCCTTCTCGCTTCCGGAAGATCTACCCTCCCCTCCCAAACAATAAACAAATCCCCCAACCAAAAACTTTGTTCCAACTTTACACCCGAGGAGGGCACGGGTACCTAAGGTAGCTCTGGCGTTCCGCCTGTCGCTCCCAGCCCTCTGTAGGCTCGAGGTTAACTTTTTGGGGAGTCCTAAACCCCTCATCGTTCCTTGACCTTTATGTGGGTTGTTCCAGCTCCGAGCTGGGCCAACTAAGTCTGTCGTTTGCGACTTCCATCATTGGGGGCCGTTCCATGTGCTGTCTTCAGTTATTGGGCCCCGGGTCTTATGTGCTTTCATATTTGCATCCACTAATTTGTTACGGTAGTCCCATCCCTACCCCCTCCGCGCCGTTTTCTTTTCTGTCGGACCATTTCCCATCCCCCCGGCCTGTTGTGTGGTTCCCCCATTTTCCTGTCTTTTCTGGCCAAGGATTCCCCTGGCTGGATGTCCAAAATGGATAGCCCCTCTTCCATGGAGGTCACCCTCCTTTGTTTCCCTTCCCAGTCGAACAGCAGACCGAAAGGGAATGTCCATTTATATTTTATCTCTCTTGTGACCAGTTCCCTCGTGAGAGGGGCCATCTCTCTTCTTTTTAGGAGTGTAACGGCTGATAAGTCCTGAAACAGCTGTATGTCTGCCCCATTCATCCTGATTTGATCCAACTGCCTTGGTCTTCGTAGAATAAGCTCTTTTTGTGGATAGGAGGACAAAGCCGCCAGGACGTCTCTGGGTCTCTCTCCCGGTGCCCCCGTGCGTCTCGGGCCTACTCGATGTATGCGATCGATCCCCACTGTCTCCGGGTCCTGAGCTTCGATGATATCCCCGAAAACCTCCTGAACAGCCTTCTTTAGGTCCCCGTCCAGGACCGATTCTGGCATATTTTTGATGCGAATATTCGATCTGCGGGACCTATTCTCGAGGTTTTTGCACTGAATTTCTAGATTATGGGTCAGGCGCACCAGGTGTTCTTGTGTTTCGGCGCGCTGAAGGGCCTCTTCTTCTGCATTTTGCACTATCTTTTCTAGGGTGTCAGTCCTTTCCTCCAGGTTGACAATGTCATGTTGTACTCCTTGAATTGCCTGTTGCATATCCTGTTTAATAGCTGCAAACTGGTCTTGGACCGTTGACATTAATTTATCTTGTAGTTCTTTAAACCAGGAGTGCATATCGTCTTTTGTCGGAGGTTGGGAGCCGGGGGCCAAGTCCCTCGTCTCGGACGAGTTTGCGGCCTGTTGAGAAGAGTCCTCCTGAATCCTGCTCCTGGTCGACACTGGGGTGTCCCCTGCCCACATTTGTATCAGGTTGGAGTCTTGTTTGGGGGGCTGCTGTGTCTGTAGGGATCCCCCCCTCCCCTTCGCTTTAGACATGTCTTCCTATAAATGTTCTTGTCTTGGAGTCCCCCCGGACGAGCCCGTCCCCTCTCCTATTTCTTTGGCCGGGGAGATGCCTCTTGTTAGGTGGGCCTTGGCGCGTCCTGCTGATTTCGTGTCCCTTCTTGAGTTGTTTATCGTTGTAGGGGGTGGCTTCGGGGGGCTACTAGGGGGGAAGGGGGACGTATAGTCCTCTTAGCTGTGGCGCCTGTTGTAAAGACCCCACGTGTGCTGCAGAGTTGGGGGTCCGGTTAGTGCAGCCCTCGGAGATTGCGCCGCTCTCTGTTACCCTGGGTGGGTCTGTCTACGGTGCTCCGGTTTGTGGCCACCTCCACTTATCTCTCAGCTGTGGGGTGGGGGGGGGATGATCCCTCCCTGCTTCGGCCGGGTGGGCCTTCGTGCGGTTTCGCCGCCGGCGCGGGGGGGGGCAGGCCCTCCAAATTCACGGGGCCCCAGGGGGGCGCGGGGTGCACCAGGGGGGGCGCCTCACCTTGTGGTCCACCGGACTGGGGACCGCCGCTGGAGACCGACGTCCCGGGGCGGTTGTGGGAGATCTGCGCCGCACCCGGCTCCGTCCCGCTCTTCCTGCGGGGTCCGCTGCTGCCGAGGGTCGCCGAGCCCGTTCTTCGGAGGTGCCGGATGCCTGCCCGACCCCCGGGCGCCGCAATGCTGGGGCCCCGTTCCGAGGGGCCTCCCCGATCCTCGCCTCCCCCGCCGATGGCCTCCGCCTCGCGTCTTCTGGGGGAGCCTGTGATGGTGGTTCTCGGTGCGCGGGCCGCTCCCTGTCCCGATGGGGGAGGGGGAGCACCGTTCCTTGGCGCGGGAGGGGGCCGATGTGACCTCCTCCTGCGGCCCGTGGCAGGAGCCGTACCCGGAGCTATATGTGCGGTACAGCCGCCCTCCGGCTCGCAGCTTCTAAGGTGCTAATGGGTGGCCTGGCGGGAGCGAGACTCACTCGCGTCTTCTCGCTCCGGCGGCCATCTTGGAATCGGTTGGTGGCAGTTTTGAGCATTTTCCTATCGAATACAGTGTATTTGGACACCAGGGCTGGGCCTACCGATCTCGCATTTACAATCCAGTAGTGAGGTCCCACAGCCGGACACTGTTCCCATGGTCAGTGGGTTTGGGACATGGGTGTGGACATGAATAGTAATGAGTTACCTGCATGAAGTTCTAGAGACCGTGCAGGTCAAGACCAGACCAGATCAGCTCAGATCCAGCCAGTATGTCGCGGGCGTGTGAACTCTTGAATTCAATTGCATCCTGAGAATTTGCCCAAGTAGAAGCCCACACAGCTTTCATGAGGTGTCCACCATGTATTGGGTGGCCATCAGAATGTTTGAAGGCTTGCAACCCTGTGATTGGTGGTTGGGAGGCTCTCACATCGGTGTCCCTAAGTAGAGAGGGCCTGATTCATTTGATTGGAATAGGTTGGGTGAAAATGCCCAACTAGAATATGGAGTGAGGAATGCTGGTGCAGAACATGCAAGACCCCTTGACACCCCCTGACGGCAAATCTCTGTGTGGTAGTTTAGGGAATCACACTTTCATTTTCCATTCTGAGATCAAGTAATGTGCTTGCTTAACCTTTCTTGAGAGGACCAGCCAAATTCAGTAATATGACCACCACCTGCTCAGCCAACGCCAGAGTTGTTAAATAATAATTTTGTTTTTTTTGTCTTTTATATGGCGCTTTAATCTAAAGCGCTTTATATAGGATATATCTCATACATTACTATTATTGGCCAATGGAAATTAGTACTCATTTATCGACGTCGAAAGGATGAAAGGCTGAGTTGACCTTGCCGGGATCTGGACCTGCGGTCTGCAAATCAGACACAGCAACAAGGGTTTAACCTGCTGAGCAATCTTACCTCTAAAAGCAAACCAAGCTAGCCCAACATCATAGCCCAAGGAAGGTCCTATATGGCTATATGGGGTGCACCAGCAACTACGTACAGAAATTGCTGAGCCCAGGAGAGTCCCTGGTTTTGCAGCAAGATCCATCTGCATCGTTATTTTGCTTTTGGCCCAAACTTGTCTCCTGTAGCCCTAACCCTGCCACTGGGATCCAGCTACCCACGGGGTTCTGTACCCAACTGATAGGGAGGCACTAAACATCTCATATCCATAAGTTAGGCTCATGATCAAGAAAACTTGAAAACGTATATGTAGATAGTTGAGGGTTTCGGCAACATACACTGTGTTCACCGTAACAGATGATTAAACCCTAACTCTATCTAGACAGTCATTCATTCAGTGGGATAAAGTGATAGCGTGTATTTCGTCCACTGCACTCGGAAAAGGAAGATTGGTCCAGCCTTGTTGTCTGGGTGACAGTAGCTTCTTAAACATAGACAAACAGGTTCCTGAAGCTTTCCTTGGCTCGGCTGGTGGTAGCCATCCTCCATCAGTCACGGTCAAGGCCCAACTTGCAGAAGTGGAGTGGGATAGACAAGAAAACAGGACCGCATAATATTCCTTTTAAGAAAGGATGCCCATGCAGAGGTTATCATGATTTCTATTTCGTAGGTTGGAAGGTGCTACTGCCAAGAATGGTTTCACAATGCTCTGATATCAAGCCAGGAGGAGGGGCAAAGAGGCAGGGACGTGGGGTTTGTATTTGTATTTGTATTTATTTTATTTGTATAGCGCAAACCAGGCCCGGAGGATACCGGGCGCATATCTTAGAAACAATAGTTACATAACAGTATGACATGTCAAATAACATTGAAATTGAACATAGTAATCAAGCACATTGGTAGTTTGGTCAGAAATACATAGGTCATCAAATTTTCAGAATGCAGCTTGGTCATCAGATGTGACTAGCCAGCGTTTGGCTTTGTGTTTGAATAGATTCAAGGAAGGAAGGTTTCTGATAGTAGGGGAACAGAGTTCCACAATTTGGCTGCCAGAACTGGGAAGCTAGACCCACCGGCTGTTTGGAGCTTGTATCTCGGGATCAGTAGGCTCTGGCTAAGGGTAGATCTTAAGGATCGAGATGGGGTATACTGTGTGAACCGTGAGTAAAGATAGGTGGGGGCCAGGTTATTCATGCATTTGTAGGTCAGGGCAAGCGATTTTAGTGAAATCCTTTGGGTGACTGATAACCAATGAAGGTTTTTCCTGGTTTCCGAGATGTGGGCTGATCTGGGGATATTAAGGGCTGCTCTGATGGCGTTATTTTGTATGATCTGGAGTTTGTCTAGGTTGCCTTGATTGGTGCCTTGGTACAGTGCATTGCAGTAGTCCAATTTGGACATGACTAAAGTCCTAGCAAGAATTGTACAGTTATGCGTGGAGAGAAAGGGGCGGCATGCTGTAATCAACTTGCAGGTGTAAGCAGCGGCGGCAGCCACTGCGTTGGTTTGTCTGTGGAGGGAGAGTGTGGAGTCGAGGTAGATTCCAAGTGTTTTAGTATCTTTGGAGACTTTTATAGAATTTCCGTCGATATTAAAGGAGCTAAATACGGGGTTCAGCTTGTTAAGTCTTTGCTGTGTACCTAGGATGAGGAGCTCTGTCTTGTCATCATTGAGACAGAGCTCATGTTGAGCCATCCAAGTTTGGATGACAAGGTACATGTCATTTAGGGATTTCGAATCTACTGTGTAATCGCCCGTGATGGGGATGTGTATCTGGGTGTCATCCGCATAGTTAGTGTGGGTGACACCCAGATAGTCAAGCACATCAAACAGGGGTTTAGTGAAAATATTGTAGAGGGTAGGAAATATGCACGATCCTTGGGGGACCCCGCAAGGGACTGGCGCAGGGTCGGCAGAAGAAGTTTGGGAGAATACCCTCATCTGTCTGTTATCCAGGAAAGATTGAATCCAGTTAGTGCCATTGTCGGAGAAGTGGGCTGCTGTTTTCAGGTGGTGGCAAAGGATTTGGTGGTTAACCAAGTCAAAGGCAGCAGGTAAGTCTAATAGTAATAGCAGGGCTAGTTTACCTTTCTCTTTAAAGTCCTCAATTTGGGTTTTAAGATCTAGGAGTGCTGTCTCTGTACCGTGCTTGGGTCTGAAGCCGGATTGTCTCGTGCCTAGTAGATTGTTCGTTTCCAGATAGTTCTGTATCTGGAGATACGCTGCTCTATCTAAGATTTTTAGCAGAAAAAGGACCGTCGTGATGGGCCTGTAGTTGGTTGGGATCTCCGGATCTAAGGTAGGTTTTTTTAGGAGAGGGATGACCCAAGCATCCTTCAAATTGTTGGGGACCACTCCCGATTGAAAGGAGGAATTGATAAAAGTGGTAATGAAAGGAGCAAGGTCATGAGCCGATTCCTTGATGATCGGGGCTGGACATGCGTCCCCTTGGCAATTGGAGGGTTTTAAGTTGCAGATGATTTGTTCAACCTCCTGGGTGGTGAGCGGTGTGAAGCTGAACAGTACAGGGGCACCTCGGGTGGCTATTATAGGTGGCAGTGTATTGCTAAATATGGGAGTGTGGAGGGAGTTTTGTTTGCCGTTGATTTTGGATTGCAGAGTGGTTATTTTATTGAGAAGTGCAGTTTGTATATTATTGCACCAGGTGCTGTCTTTGGAGCACACGTCAGGGGCAGGTGAGGGGGATTCTAATTCTTTGAGAATTTTAAATAATTCTCTTGTGTTGGATTCTGCTTGGGATATACGAGAATTATATGTTTCTTTTTTGGCTTGAAGGATGGCTTCCTTATAATTGAGAGAGGTGATCAAGAGGGAGGCTTTATTGGCTGGGCTAGGATGACTTTTCCAAAGAGCTTCGGCCTTGCGCTTTTCTTTGCGCAGAGCGTTGAGCTGCGGGGTGAACCAAGAGTTCAAATGGGACTGTTTGGCTTTGCAAGTTTTTAGTGGGGCAATGCTCTCGATGGCTTTGATCATCAGGCTGTTGAAGGCGTCTTCTAGGACAGTGGGGTCCTTGTCCTTGTGATGCAAAGGAAGAGTATTCAAGCAAGGAAGGATGAGAGGAAGGATTTTCTCCCTGGTAATGTCCTTCTTATTTCTGGTGGGTATAGCGGGGGCTATGGTAAGTGTGGGCTGGGGGTTGGTGGCTGGCAGGAGGAAGGTAATAACATGATGGTCAGACCAGGCGCAGGCAGCATTGGAAGTGACATTGGTATTACAATTGAGGTCAGCTAGCCAGTCGAGCGTTCTACCCTTGTTATGTGTGGGATCATGAATGCGCTGCTGGAAGCCTAGGTTGGAGAGGGTGGTGGCAACTTCAGAGGCCATGTGGTCCTTGGGATCGGAGAGGCCGAGGTTGAAATCGCCTAATAGCAATATCTGGGAATTGGGCTTGGTGTTAGTTGACAAGGTGGACGCAACATCATCAATAAATGAACCCAGTGGACCTGGAGGTCTGTATATAAGGTGGAGCATTTCTGTGTTAGTGGGTGAGAGGGATAGTTTCACTGATAGTGATTCTGCAGAGCTGAATTGTGTATTGTTGGCAACTCTCATGGTGATCTTGTCGCTATGTATGAAAGCGACTCCTCCTACTTTAGACAAATTGGATTGACGGTCATTTCTGATAATGGTATAACCCTTGGGTAGGGATAAGGCGAGGAGTGGGCCAGAGGCAACATGTAGCCAGGTTTCGGTAATGGCTAGGAAGTCGATGTTATGGACAGTGATGAGGTCTGCGATGTCAAGGACATGAGCCGTAAGGGATCTTGCATTGATGAGGGCACCCTTGAGTGTTGAGGTGGACAGGGGGGTGGGTGACGCGGGTTCGTTGGGCTGTGGAAGGGCGGTGTAGCTGCGCTGAGTACAAGGTGGTCTGGGCAGTCTAGATCTAAGTCTGATGTTCCTATGTTGTAGTGTACATGGAAGGTTTGGTGTAGGTTTGGTTGCAAAGTGCTTGAGCCACAAAGCTGGGTCGTTGAGGTAGGAATTCGAGGGAGGGTCTGAGCAGTGGATCATGGTGGAGGGACGAGTGAGATGGGAGTCGTGGTGTGTTTTAAAGATGCTGGCGAGGTAGCTGCTTGCAGTGAAGGATAAGGATCCTAAGATGACTATATGGGTGAGGTAGAGGCTGGCAGGGGGCATCGACTGCATGTCGTGGCTTGTTAGTTAGCCAGAAGCGTAAGGTGTAGTGTCAGGTGGAGGAGTTGCAGTTAATATGGCAATATCTGGGTACTAAAACACTGTTGGCTATAAAGCAGCAGTGGTAGCATCAAGATTCAGAATAAAGCAATTAGGCTAAAATCGGTGGTGGTGGCATCTAGATTCAAATGATGCTATTTGGGCTAAAATCAACAGTTCGACAAAGTCAATTTGGGCTCAGTGCAATAGGCATCTAGATTCAAAATAATGCAGCTAGGCTAGAATCAATGGTTCGACAAGATCATTTGGGCTAAATGCAATGGGCATCTCAATTCAAAATAATGCAATTTGACTAAAATCAGCAGTTCCACAAAGTCAATTTGGGCTCAGTGCAATAGGCATCTAAATACAAAAATGCAAATACGCTAGAATAAGCAAGTCAACAAGATAATTTGTGCTCAATGCAATAGGCATCTAGATTCAAAATAATGCAATTTGGCTAAATTCAGCAGTTCTTAGATGCGGTTGGACTCAGTGCGCTGAAGGTAACATCTATAAATAAGAGACGTTGGTCTGAGAGTACATGGGGAAACACTGGGGTTGTAATGCATATGGGTAGCTCATAAATTTCGGATAGGATGATTTAGATTGCAAGGTGGCACGTGGCCAATATAGGGGCGTGTATTTAGGATCTAGTGGCTTAGCACCACAGTGTACATGGGCAGAGGGGGTGCATAGTGTAACAATGATAGACTACAATGGACACAGATGAAGGATACTGAGAATGAGTAACCATTAACAATAGTAAACAACTTAGATAGATTGACCTGTGGCAACCACAATAAGCATGCGGTTAGGCGGCAGAGGAAGGTGCACTATATGCCGGTGTGACGTGGGGAGATGTAGTGAAAATCATACTTGGCACGAGCAGGTAGAAAAGTACAACATAGGCTGCATGTGTGGCTCTAGATGATTCCAGCCACGATCGAGCGGCCGGATCGGCGGGTGTGGTGATGGAGCAGGAGGGTGAGACGTGGCGCAGCAAATGCAGAGGCGCGTTATGGGGCATGGAATGCTCACATCTATGACGCAATACAAGAGCCTTGGCGGGAGCGACTATTTAGGTCTTCGCCAGCCGGCGGTAGGGCAGAGAGAAAATACCTTAATGTTGTCGGCAGAATGGGCAGCAGGGCATGGCCCTCGGCCCGAATGGCTCAGGACAGGAGCCGAGCCTTGTTGGGTGAGCCTTAGTGGGTGTTGCCGGCGTTCGCCTACCGGCGTTTGGTAGGCTCTGATGAAGGAGGAGCAGGCCAATCAGGTCGCAGGGGGCTGAACCTGGTGAGGGTTAGGCCCAGCCAGCCATTATCCTTTTCTGTACGGCCATCTTGGAGTGACTAGACCTCATGGCACGTAATGGAGGCTAGCACTCGGATGGGTCGTGTAGAGGTAAAAAAAGCAAAATTGCGCTGCTGGGGCAGAACGGATGCACTTGGGGGCAATTTTGCGGTACAAGGAGGTAAATTGCGGTGTTGGGAGATTGGGGGGGGCACCACCTACCCTATTATTACTAGTTGGGCGTGACAGGTGGTTTTCGCTCGAATACGAAGGACTTGAGTCTTTTGCTGAATTGCAGCAAGTGTGCATGTCTCTGATGTTCCTGGGCAGGCAGTTCCATAGTTTGCTTCCCAACACTGTTCAAGTCGGATCAGGGTTGAAAGCCTGAGATCCAAATGTTCGAGGGAGAAAATACTGAAGATAATTTTTCCGAAATAACCTTCAGTCTTTTCTCCCCTGAACACTTCTGATTTGGCCCCCACCCCATACCCATGCCCCCACCCACACCCCACCACACCCACAACCCCCTACTTATCTTGCAGCCGATGACTGTCCCTGCGATGCCTGTTCCCTTTCACTTTCGTATCGGGAACCGGCGTTGCAGGGTCCTTTCCTTTTTTGAGGGGCTTTTTCGGATGGCTACGGGGGACAGCCCCGCAACCCCCGCTCACAATATAGTGAGCAAGGGTACGGGGGTCAGCCCTGAAGCCCTTTTTTTTGGGATGGCTGTGGGGGACACCCCACAACCATCCCAAATTATGTAACTGTTACCATCAAAGGTACTTGTAATGCGCCCAGATACCCCAGGGTGTGGTGCACTTTATAAATAAATAAACATGCAAACAAACAAACCCCCACTCACAGTATAGTGAACAAGGGTGCGGGGTACACCCCTGCAGCCTCCAGCACCGAATGCGTGATTTGGTCAAACTTTTCAGATGCTCGGAACTTTTAAACGGCCGAAATTCAGCCAAATCACGCATTCAGGCATTTAAGCTTGAATAATTTGGATGTTTCCTTCAAATCATCAACAATTGAATTACCATATTGCAACATCAACATATATCAACCCTCAAACATTGCATGAATAATGGGCTATGCAGTATAACTATGATGAAGTCCTTAACAAGTGAATTAGCACATTTTCCAGAATAAGGTCAGATCCTGTGCTCACTTACCGTGTTTTGGCAGAACCAACCGAGATGAAAGCGATAATCCTCATGCCCTCGAGTCCCGCCAGGCCAGGTCAGATTCAACCTTTAGCTGGGCAAGGGGATAGATGCATTTTCTAACCTGGGATGCATAGCATATACAGAGCTGCCTGCTGGCATGCCCCCCCCAGCATTGCAGGATTCTGCTGTCTAAACTCTGGGATGAAGATTGAGGATAGAGATGGTCAGTCCAAGTCAGCAACAGAGTGAGAGGGAAAAGCAGAGGTCAAAATTGGATGAAGGAGGTGTGTCGGCTAGTAATGGGCTAGCTTTGGTGCTGTTGTTCAGGATGAAGCTCCGTGCCTTGGCAGAGTTGTGTAGGGGCAGCGCTACAATTTCATAGGGGATCTGCAAAAATATATTGAAGGGGTTTGAACGGAGTATGCGTGACCCAGCAATGGAGCTGCATGGCTGCTTAACTTGAGATTGAGGTATCTCGTCAGAGCAGAGCCTTGCTCCCAATATTGGAACAGCAGGATGCACTGTCGGTCAGAAAAGGGGTACACTGCCAGAGCTACTCATGGAGGTCCCCGTGATGACATAGCATGTTTACTGCACTGCAAGACTGAGTTGCCTTGGCAGAGCTGTTTTCAAGTTAATCAGAAGAGCCACGGCTGGTGCATGACCGAAGAGCGCCAACAGAAATGTTTGTGGGTTAAATGCTGTGGGTCAGGGTTGACACACACCGTCTGAGCTGGTTATGCAGTGCATTAATGAAAAAGCAGTGGGTGATGCAAGATAGGATTGAGGTACACTGGCTGAGTTGAATGTGGGAACCAATGTTTGATTATATGATTCAAGGGCATTGACAGGACTCTGGGTGGGGACCAGTAATGAAATAGCGGAGGATGCTGCAGTTCTGGATTAAGAGCAGGAGGTGCTGTAGTGCGGGCCTAAGGTGCTTTGCAGTGCACCGTGGAAACCTACAAGGTGGGGTAGCATGGCAGTTGCAAATATGAATAAATATGCATTGGCAGTGGTGCAGTTGGGCAGTACTGGAATAGCGTGAGGTTCTGCACAAAAATATTCAAACCCCTTGACAGAGAAGTGTCTGGCTCCATGCAATGCATTTGAGGGAATTTCTGGAAGATCTGTAAGGCGCGCTTTGGGAGAGATGTGCCTGGATCCCAGCAATGGAGGTGGTGCAGGTTAGGTTTGCGGGTCCCATTGATCAAATAGCAGCAGGTGCTGCAGGGCAAAGTTGATTTGTTCTAGCCAAGCTGTTCCTTGGTTTGGTATGCAGTGATTATATTGAATACAAAACAACGAATGAAAAAACAACTAGTACCAAAACAACTAATTCTGGAAAAAATAAAAAATGGGATTGTGAGAGGGAATAGTGGTTTTGGGGGTAGGGGAAAAGTATTATTTTTTTTCTTTTCTTTTTTTTATTACGAGTTTATAAACGCTGAAGCGATTTTTACAAGATTTCAAAAGAACAAGGAAACGTAGAGTTAATAGATGTATGAAGACCTCCCAAAAAGAAGTCATCTTTCAGGTTTAGACTGGTCGACCAAGGATTTCGTTTGTAGTTCTCCAGGATCATCAAGCGATTTATCTGAAGACGTTCACACTAAACTGACGAAGATTTGATCCAAAAATGTTATTGCTGAAATGGCCCACGGGGACCTTTCTCCTCCAATCAAACGCGACCACCAAAGGTCTTCTTCAGTTACGTGTGCTTTGGCCAGACGATGAGAAAAGTAAGGAGATTGAAAACGGTGGGTTCCAGGACAAGACAGTAACAGATGGGGCATTGATTCTGGTTCTGAAGATACGTCGCAGAAGCGGCAACTGTTTGTGGTCGAAACCCCTCTAATCTTCAATATCTCGTTTGATGGTAAAAGGTTTAGACGTGCCCTTAGTAGGGTAGATCGCAGGCTTTTAGTGGGATGTCTTTATAGGAAGGACTGGATTTCATTTAACTTTCGCGCTGTTGGCGGTAGATGTGCTGTCAGTTTGTAAGTAAGAGCTTTCTCTAAAGTTGAGATCCAGTCAAGTTCATCAAGTCTTTTTTTTGTTTTTGTTGGGTTTTGTAGAAGCTCTTTGACCGAACTACCGCACACGTCCAAGTTTTCTTTGCAGTCTCTACCCCATTGAGACAGCAGTTTGCATTTTCCAGAGCTCATCTCTGACCTCAGCAGGGAAATAATTGGAGGGCTCGACACGTCTATGGTTTTCCGGTACAACATAATGCTGTTTCTAGCCACGATTGCCGCAAGTGAGGTTAAAGACAATTCTCGCCTGATCAGAACCATGGGTGTCGATTTAGGGAGATTTAGTACAGTACGCCAAAAAAGACTTTCTAGTATAGACCAGATCTGTTTTGGAAGGAACTGCAAGGCCTCTGCCCAATGTGTAATAGATGGAATCACTTTGACTCAATAGAATTTTATAGTCGGAAGCAGAGAAAAGCGACCATACTTCTTGTTGAGAATTTTTAATTGAGCGATTAAATTTCACATTTTTTTGTGGAGGTGAGTTTGCTTTGAGTTTTCTCTTTTTGTGCTGTCCAACATAACACCCAAGTATTTGAATTCCAAAACCTGTTCGACTCTGTCTCCTTCCAGGTACCATTTTTCATTTACATTTTTCTTTTTAACCTTCTCCAGGACCATGATCTTTGTTTTAGTTTTATTTACTTCGAGGTCATTTGCCGCTGTGTACTTCACGAGAGAATCCAGCAGACGTTGCAGACCGATGGCTGTCTGATCCAGTTGGATCAGATCGTCTGCGTACAGTAGACGAGGCACCTTGTCGCGGCCAATTTTTGGAAGAAAAGATCTTGTCAGGGCATTTTCTTCTTTATTGTCTCCAAAATAAGCCAGGAAGAGAGCCGGAGCCAAGGGGCAACCCTGCTTTACTCATCGCGTTGTGGTTATCACAGAAGAAAGTAGACCGCATTTACTCAACCGTACACGGATGCTGGTGTCAGTGTGCAGAGCTTGTATTGGCCCTAATATCTCTGAAGGACAATCCCAGGAATCCAACTTCTGCCATAGTTTAGACATGTTAACAAGGTCAAAAGCCTGAGTGAGGTCTATAAAAGGCAAATAGACCCTCGGGCTACCTTCAAAGACTTTGGGCTTGAGAACACTGAGGAGCATGATGTTGATACTTATGCCGGTCACTTTCTTAAATCCTGATTGAAGTGGATCTGCGCAAGGAGCGTCTTTTGACCACAGTTGAATTTTATTTAGTAGCAGGCTGCCATAGACTTTTCCGATAACGTCTGAGTTATCGAGTTTTGAAGGGCTGCCCAATGGGTGGTTTGCCGATGAAGATTTCTTTTTGATGTCAGCAATGTTTTTGAATCGGTCACTCAAGGACAAAAAGCTTTGAGGATCAACTTGAACGGTCTGAATCTTGTTTTCAACAGGACTTGACGACTGGGCTTGAACCTCCGCTGGGCTGCCGTCTGTCACCTCGTGATGTATGGTGAGGTCCATCACGTCCTTCTGATTCAGAAAATCCTGAGTTGTTTTTGGGGAAGATTGATTTTCGACAGCCACTTTCACGAGGTCATTTGGATCATCGAGTTCCAATGGTTTTGTCATGAATTGGATGTCTTTCTCTTGAGCTGGGCCCGCATCTCTGGGGTTTGGCTGCCTAGATTTTTGCATGGCTGGTTTTGTAGGCTGTGCAAGCTGAAGGCAAGTTTGTTGAACATTTTTTGTAGTATTTGGTAATGAAAATATACAAGCACTACGGATCTGAAGGCCGTGTTTCGCCTTAAGTTTTTTCAAAGTGGGCTGCTTCAGAGATCTTTTTGTTGTTTCTGTAGCTAGGGCGTCAGTGCAAGTTACTTCGTTTTCTGAGGAGGTATTTAAGTGTTCCACAGGAGTTGTGATTCTGCCAGTTGAAACCACGATTTGCTGAGGTCCAGGCACCCCGGTTGTCACTGAGCAGGTCTCCCCCTGCTTCCTAGTTAAATTTAGGGCTAGGGGTTCTGTTTGAGTGTTCTGGTCCACTGTTTGTTTGGGGCCTGGGTGTGATGTTTTTGAGATGTTTCGACTGCTGAATGAAAGTTATTTGTATGATCAGAGGTAACAGCACTGTTTTGTCGTCGTTCCAGGGCATTTATGTAGCCCTCCAAGTAGATTAACTTTGAATGCATCATTGCAGAAATTGAAGTATGATCCTTCAGAGTGTCGTTGATCGACTCATAAAGTTTGCAAAAAGGTGTCAAGGCTATAGTAACCGAGGACATGATTGTGAAGATGTCAGGTTTTTTTAACCGTTGTGTCTTTTAGAGTGGGGTAAGGAAAATCACTCTGTCTTCTATTTGAAGAATGGTTGGGAGTCAGAGGTGTCAAGGGAGGTTTCCTTTGGTGGGCAGGTTGTTGTTGCAATTTTTCTTGTGACTTTGGACGATCGAAACCTCGGAATTGGTTCCATTATGGGATGAAGCTCCATTTCCGGTGCTTTGACCTGGAGGCTCTCTGGAGTCAAGATGAGAAGTTCAACCTGTGGTATATGTTTAATGAGTTTGTCAGTTTTTGAAGCAGGACCGATGGAAGGTCATCTCTTGGGGTTGTTCCTCGAGGTTTACTAACTGGCGTATGGGGGGCCAGATTCTGGACGTCCTGGGGAGATTTGTTTTGAAGTTGGTTATTTGAGTTGCTCACTGGTGCTCCTTTGGCCGTTGGGCTAGTAGCCCTTGTGGTCATTTGGGCTAAGGATTCTGGATTTTGTGGAGGAGGAGAAGGAGCCTGACCAGCTCCATTGTGACCCAAGTGCCATCTTGGACTCCTAGAAGTTGAGGTCCCCAAACTATTTGTTCCATTTCCCGCTGGGTGGGTTTTTAAGGTGGCCTGAGATTCCAGAAAGACCTCCAATAAATCTGCATCTGAGACCTCATCCAGGCTGCACTGTTTCTGCCTGGTGTTTTTTGTGAAAAAGTTCTTTAGAGAATTTTCCAGTGTGGTAGAAGTTGATGTTGTGATCTGTAAAGCGCTCCTGGATGGTCGTTTTGATTTTGCTCTTGTGTTTTGAGAAGTAGTGGCCTTCGATTTGCTGTTGTGTCCATAAGCAGGTCCTTGGGGTTTCAGCCCGGAGCCAGTGCGCTTTTGTTTTTGGTGCTGTAACTTCACTGTGTTTGACTTCTTCCACATTTGATGAGGTTGTAGAGGCAACTCAATGGTCGCCAAACTCGAGTCTGTTTGCAATTCCCCCTTTGAATTTGAGTCAAAATTCAAAAGTTGGGGAGAAAGCGTGTTTAAAAGTGTTGATGTATGTATCATAGCTTTTACCGTCCTTAGAGCATTTAGGTTTGCTCTCTCTTCAGGATGCGCCTCCTCTCTACACGAGGAGCTCGTCTCACACTCATGAGCCATGTTTAAGTCATGTAGTTCTGCGTTGCCTTCCGCCAACCCATGTTCATAGGGCGTCTCATTTGACACTTCCCCAGCCTTTCCAGGTGACATGGGTTCCAACTGGATTTCTTCCTCCAAATCGCACGAACCTACCGCTGGGTCTGATGCACCCTCCGCCAAACTTGAGGCTTCGCCTCCCTTGTTTTCCTCTCTGTTTGTCCCCAATCCTCCGTCCACCGGATCCCCTGGTCCTCCTCCGAGGGCAGGGAGTGTCCCGCTGGCCATTGATGGTGAGGGGGCCGGACTCGAGGATTTGGGGGCGTGGCTTGGGAGGCTCGGCTGGAAGGAGAAGATCCGAGGGCGGATCAAGGGTGAAGCAGCTGCTGCCGCTCCGCCTTTGGCGTGTGGGTCCACCGGGTCCGCCGGCACACTGACCTGTGTCTGGGGCTGTGGAAAATCCGGCATCTCCGAATTCTTGTGTGCTGCTCCGTCACAATGAATTTCAGGGCACAGTAAGTTTTGCGCTTTAGGCGCTGGCCTCTTTGTTGGTAATGTAGATTGTATTAAGAGAGGCCCAGACGTGCTTGCTGCAACTGTGGAGACAAGGCGGGAGCTGCGGAGCCTGTGCCGGTCCTCCTCCCGGCTTGCCATGTTGGATTCTTCACGGGAGGAGGCCTCAGAGGGCGTCCTTTCCTCCTCCCTCTCTGCCCAAGACTGGCGCAGACTGCCCACTCTTCAACCACTCCACACCATTATTGAAGAAAGGGGGGGCTTTACGGGAGGGGAGTGGGAACCCCTCAAAACAACGAAAAATAAATTAGTTATTTTGGAATTAGTTGTTTTATTCGTTATTTTATCATTAGTAATCATTTCTTTAATTATAATTGCATGTAACCTGTTGGTTTAAGTGCAGGAATGCTCATGGCTGAGTTGCATTGGCAGAGCTCTTTTTAAGTGTATCAAAACAGCAGGGCAGGATTGAGTTGAATTAGTTGTTTGTGGGTCCCACTGCTGGAACAGAAGAACATATTGCATGTCCAGATAGAGGTGAACCTATTTATCTGAACATGAGTGTCTGAATACAGAATAGCTTTTCACTATTCAAAGCCCCAAACTATTGACTTTGTTTGTGCATATACTGTTTTGCTGCCACTTGTATTCATTGTATTCACTGCGTTAACAGGAGAAGCTGCCAGTAGGACTGAAAATAGAGTTTTTCAGTGGGAGGGGCCAGAAACAAGTCTCCCTTATGGCTTCCATGCCTTCACCACATGTGCTGTGGTCAAACATCAATCTGCTTCCTCTCTCGTGGTTGCCTAGGAAATCGATAAGACTGTATCATGCCAGCAGGCCCCTATCTTCCCTACTGACTCCCTCACTCAAGACGCTTACTAGAGTTTGCTTGACCTTTGACATGAATGATTGCTAGTTATATCTGGAACTGTGTAATCTCAGATGTTCTGCTTTTGCCTCGTGCAGCCTTCAGAGATGCAGTAAAATTGCACACTCTGGCTTCCATATTAACTTTGCTAAATGCAGATTGATACATTTGTGCCCAAAGTGCACATATACAATCATGGCCAGTAGAACTCAACTCAGACAAAAGTATATGCGACGCCATCAGAAACTTTCCCAAGGGTGCCCTGAGGGAAGACCTCAACACCCTGGCCTAAACCTCATTCCCTCTGTTTATCGTCAACACGAAGCCCAACGACTGCAACCGCACATTGTGGAATACCACTAAACCCTATGCTGCTTTGAAACTCTGGGCCAACAAATACATTTCCTCTACGTAAAGGTATACACAAGAATAGAATGACAGCAAGTGAGCTATCCACAAGGAAGAAAAGAGCTGGTGGAAACCCCAAAAGCAGCAAGACCTCTCCACCATGAAAACCCTCCACTTAACCCAGTAGCAGATGCAGCTGTTGGTGCTGGGGGTAGGAGGGGTGAATAATAGGGCACCAATAGGAGGCTGGGGGGCGCACTGCCCACCCTGCCGCTCCCCTGGCTTTGCCACTGACTTAACCCACAGAAGCCTTATGCCTACAGTCAAAGCAGGATTCTCGACTGCATCTGTGGCAGAACAATTCAACAAAAGCAACACCCTCTTCACAGCAGTCAGATACTTCATTAAACTTATTCCAGCACTTAAAGTTGCACTCAACATACACACATAAAGCAAGGAACATGCCATTCACTAACTAAATGGATATCTGGTACCACATTGATAACATACAACCGACTACAGATGCCCCAGGCATTCTTCCACATCGCATCCCTAACTGGTCTGTATTTGAAAGCATAATGTTAGAAGAACAGTCAAAGAACCACACAGCCATCAAGGCGACTGCCTATAACGATAAAACTCACCCAGGCAGATCCTGATAGACACTAGTTGAAACTGTCTCCTTCCTCTCCTCCACTCCATCAACACCTCACTCTCTCAAGGCATCTTCTCAGATGCAGTTTAGAGTGGACAGATCTTATCAAGGCTAAAGAAACCCACGCGTTCGTTAATTAAGAAGAAGAAGAAGAAGAAGAAACCCACACTTGACCCAGAAAACCTAGCTCACCAATTTCCTATCATACACCTTCCGCTCACTGCAAACAATACTGAGAAGATGGTCAACCTACAAATGCACAAAAAGATCACCCAAAATAATCTCCGACAAAATTACCAATGCAACCTCTTACCCAGAAGCATTATCATTGACATCATTGACAGCCCTCACCTCATCATGGACAAAGGACATCCATGTCTGAGGGATTTGACACGGCCGACCACAAAGTATTACTCAACACACTCTCCATCTCAATGCCCTTTACCATAACAGTCCTTAGATGGTTTGATTTCTACCACACTTGACATCACCTCATCTGCCTGGGTGCCAGCAGAACACATAAAAGCCCAGTCGCCTATGGAGTGCCATCTTCAATCCTTACATGGAGCCACCAGGAAGACTCCTCTATGATCAGCCACCAGGACATACCTCTCTGATCACTACATCAGAATCCACCAATATATTTACCATACCTGTTGATCAGTTGTGTCGAAGAAAATCTACAATCCTGGATGTCAAGTGTCAATCTGAAACTCAGTTTACCATTTACATGAGCATCGATCAAGGGGCATTCTGGGTCCCTGGTTCCCCCTGCCTATGTGGTTGGTGCAAATTGTGCAAATGCCTCTTTTGACTTTGTTCATATCATGCTGAAAAAGGCCTGTGCATTGCATCTCTGATCATGGTCCTACCCAGCAAGATTGCAATGCTGCACGACCCCTTAGCAGTAAGTTTGAAATGCCACGCTGGTCCTTCAAAGCTCTTTAACATGTACCTTACTCAGCTGGCACTCCTCATCTCCTCCTTCTCCCCCAACTTCCAGTGTTAGGCTGACGACACACAACTCTTCTTCAAACTTCCTGCTGAACCTCTTGCACCTTCCATCATCCCTGACTGCCTTTCTGTCATCCAGGCCTGATGCACTTCCAATTATCTCTGTCTCAATGCCAGCAAAACGGAGATCCTTCCGATTGGGACCGAAGCACACACCTTCTTCCCTTCACTCGAGTCTTCTTCCATGGGCTCTCCCCCTGCTCCCTCTTCTGAAGCCAGAAACCTCAGAGTCATCTTCGACTCCTCTCACTCCTTCCTCCCTCACACTCAGGACATTGCCAAGAAGTCCCAATGTCAGCTCTTCCTTCTCAAAGGAATTCTAGCTTTTCTCACCTTCCCCCAGAAGTTCAATGTTACCCGAGCCCTGGATCTCTCTAGGCTTGGCTATCCCAATAGCCTCCTCCTGAATCTACCTTCTTCCACTCTGCGACCCCTCAGGCTAATCCAGAATAGGGCAGCAAGACTTATCCTTGGCCTCAAGCCCAGGGACCACATCTCTCCTGCCCTAAAAAGTCTTCACTGGCTCCCGGTTGCTTCACAAATTAAATTCAAATCTCTCTGTATCATCCATAAGGCTCTCTGGGTCCGGGGACCACCTATATGCAACACTCTCTTACTAAATATTCCCCCTCTAGACCTCTGCGCTCCTCTGGCACCAACTCCTTGTGTGTAAAGTGTTTTGCTAAACAGAGGGCCAGAGGTTCGATCACTTTCCTCAGCTGGCTCCCTTCTTTGGATCAGCCTGCCTCTGCCTCTTTGTCTTGAGCAGGACTTTCTTAAATTCCGTAATATCCTCAAGACCTTTCTCTTCACCTCCTCCTTCTCTCCATCTCTCCTATACTAATCTCACAGTTGCTTGTTTGGTGTTCAGCGCCCTTATGCATCCTCGGGGCCCTGCCCTCCCACACCGAATTGCTCCAGCTTCTGTCTATCCTCAGCACGTGCCTTAGCTCACCCTCCACCCTTGGAGGCTCGCACTTACCCTACATTGCACTTCACCTGTTGCTCACCCATGTGCACCCCAGCACCCATCCCATTCCCACTCCCTCCTGCACTTGCACGTTGTGAACACTCACAAAGCTTAGTAGGTTTGTCTCCCTCCCACTCTATTTAATATTTTTATGTATTTTGATTGTTTCTCATCCCTTGTCCCCTCCCTGTTGCCCTGTAGGCGCTGTGAAACAGTATTTACTTTCTGTATAAGCGCCTAACAAGCGAACAATAAATAAATATATAAAGTCTTCTTCTTCATCACCTGATCTTGCCAATGCAGCGGCAGCTCTTCTGCCACTCCATTGTTCAGTGGAAATGTAGTGCCAGGGTTGAGAAGGACTGAGCCAGATGGGTTATATCATGAGGGGTGTACAGATTATTTGTGTCAGACAGTGAACACTGCTCTAATACAGTGTAAATATATTTCTAGAAGTGCAATACGGGTAAGCGATGCACGTCTGGTTTGTCTATCTTTTAACAGTGTTTAAAACGGCTATGTTTCCAGGAGTGTGGTATTCCCCATGAGGGAAATCACGTGCAAATCAGCTTCAATTTTTTTCACCTTTTTTGTGTGCTCCAAATGTCTCTTGGCATGGCTGTATTTCTCGACTACCTTTTTTCCATAGCATAAGTTACCCGACCTATGTGGTTTTCCGCCTTTAATGCACGAAGCATGGGGGTGAAATGTGAGATTTTGTTTCAGGCCCAGATGTTTCAAAGTTCAAAGATCACTAACCCGGACCCTGTCTCTAGCTGTAAACATGTGATTACGTGGTCGCCTCTTCCTGTTGTAAATAGCTGCGACTCATAAGGTGTGGATCTGGAGGGATGTGAATACTGTGACGAGGGCTACCAGCCAAAGTGTAATGAAGATTTCCCTACATAATCTGGGCATTATTACACACTACATCCGGAATCCGTTAGCACAGTCCCCACTAATGAAGAAGTACTCAAGAATCCTGTAAGGGATGGTGCAGAAAAAAAATAACCGAAGACCCCAGCTGCCAAATGCACACCCGGTGTTTAATCGAACACCTGAAGGCCAATGGCAATCTTTTAGTCAGCCATAGAGGGCATGCCAGGAATTGCAGACCCAGCTGTTAACAATCCATCTCCCTCAGCAGGTAGCGAGAAGTGAAAGTGCTTTGGGTAGCCAAAGTGGATGCTCGACAGATAACGGCCAATGATACCCTTGGGACCTCAGCCCAGGAGGCTGACACAGACCTGGTAGAGCTTCCCTGAACAACTGGTGGGAGAGTGGGACCTGCGGACTCGTATGCCTTTGAGATGACTCTGCTTGCACTATTGCTGAGTGTCACCACAGATGGTTTTGGGCCCTTCCTCTGGCTCCCAAAAGTCACAAAAAGCTTATCACACCATCTCACCTCCTATACAAGTATGAAACAAAGGCCCTTCTTACTTCTAGTCAATCCACCTCTGAGGTGGACCTCTCTCCCTCACCAATCAACGCTGCGAGGACCACCTTCTGGTCCAAATGAAACGAGGAACTTTTCTTCATGAGAAAGTCTGGACCAGGGCACGAGACCACCACCTCCAGAAGGATTGCTAAGGGTATCGCCCAAAAAAGCAGACTGAAAAAATGCTAAATGCGCGATTACTGCGCATTCGGTGGCAAATAAAATACCGAATCCCATTACACGGAATAAGGGTATCAGAGGTTGCAGAGGTGTCTCCTGCTCCCCTTGTTCAGTGTATCAGGCTTGGGGGTTACAGTGGTGTCCCCGCTTCCATTACATGGATAGCGGGGAACAATAAAGTAAAAAGAAAAAAAAAAGGACTCTGCAGCACCAGTTTCGACCCATGTCAGTGGAAGGGAACAGATGCCGCAGGGAAAGAGGGGAGTCGGTGGCACACACAGAAGTGTGCCGCCGAAAGGTAAGTAGGGAGGGAAAGGGGAAGTGGGTATGGGTAGTGGGCAAAAGGGATCTATGCGATTACTGCACCTCACCGTTTTTTTATTCAGCATTTATTTTGTTAGCATATTTGACGACGAGTGACCACATAGATCCTTCATCAGTATGGTTTTCTGCAGTCCAGGAGGGCTCCCAGATCACGCAACCTACGAATTAATGTCACAGCTACCAGAAACAATGTCATACAAAATAGCCATGAGATCTCACATATCTATATGGGCTCATATGGAGGCCACCACAAAGCCCTCAATACTAGAGGAAGGTCCTAAGGAGAGGGAATAGCTTTACTTGGATGATTCATTATTAATACCCAGCGAGAGACAATCAGATTATTACACGCAATCTGATTGACCCTCGCTGGGGCTTTACCCGACGCAGAATCCCTCGAATGTTCTACTTCCTTCATATCCCTGGTGGGGGGTGGATGTGGCAGCCCCTTAGCCAATGAGGAGGCTCGGAACGGGGTAATCCCCGCTCCGAGCCAGCACACGGCTGGAGGCTGCCATCCTCCCCTGCCGGGGATTCAGATAAGTGTTTTCTCCCCCCCTCCAAACAATCCCCTCCCCGCCCTCCCAACCGCACTTACCTTCTTTTTGGTCCTTTTTCGAGAGCGAAAGACTTCTGTCCCCAGCGCGTCCCCTCTCGATGACCACCATGGAAAGGGAAAATGGACTCCGTTTTCCCTTCCCCGCGGCTCGGGGCTTAATGCTTAAATAGGAACACCCTCAACAACCCAGATATTGGAGGCTCCACCTGCATGCCTCAATCACTACCCACTGACATCAAATTGTGGAAATGGCTAGACCCTTTTCTGAACCTAGGGGTACATGACAGTTCAAGACACTTTCTCCTCAAAACATTTTTGATAGGATGCCCTATCGTGAGGAGAGGAGGACCTGCCGGAAGATCATCAGAATTTTAATACTGCATCTGCCCATGAACGTCATTTAGGAGTCGCCAGGGGTCACAAGTGCGACCCCTGAGGTCTCCCTTGTTACCCTTGTGGTCTCCCTTGCTACCCCTAAAAGAATATATATATTTTTTTTCATTGATACTCATGGGCTGTGGCCAGCAGCATGTGGCTCTTTGTTTCTGGAGTCGCTGGTTTTCTGTTGGTTATAGCTGGTAAAATAGCTCAGTGGGTTGAGCGCTGGCTGCTGAAATGTGTGTGTGATCTGCAGGTTGCAGGTTCGACTCCCAGCAAGGTCAACTCAGCCTTTCGTCCTGCTGAGGTTGATAAATGAATACCAACACAAGTTGCGTGATATTGTATGTATATTTGTTCTCTATGAAGCACTTAAGGGTAAGTGCTATATAATAGCACATCATTATCATTTGGCCATCGGCGTCTGTTTGCATTATCAGTGATTTGGTAATATGAGCCTATACACACTGATATTAACAATACATGTGGTGATCCATTGTTGTATGAAATGTACAACACTTTACAGTGATATCCTGACCATATTTTTCGCAGTGTACTCACAAACAATGCTTTGTGATGCCCCTTCCTGTTTTGTCGTCGGGTGAAAGGTTGTGTTTGATCACTTCTCGTGATGTCCCTTCGGGGGTGGGGTCAAATCACATCACTTCGGGTGATGTCATCAGAGGTCAGGGGTCGTGTGATGTCACTTACGCTACCCCTGGCATTTTGGTGAAAAGACGTCCCTGCATCTGCCACTCATTCCATTAATCCTAATACCCTGTCACCTTCCTCCTCAACCTCCAGGCTGCCAGTCAGAGCCGGCACAGGGTGCATGGGGGGACTATTTCAGTGGATGGTGGAGCTGGATGGTGTGAGAGAAACCACTGGACCATGTGGTTACTTATGGAAGTAATGGCAACCAAGACCGGTGAGGCCAATACGGGATCACCAGCACAACTTTGGGCCCCAACAAGACACCTGGGGGCCACGAACATGACACAGCCTCCGTCCCCCAGTCTGATGGTCCCGATCCTGAGAGCCATAATATTAAACCTGCCAGTTAGACCTAGCAGCAAATAAATCCATGATAAGTGTTCATTCTAGCAGCACTCTCTGGAGTTCTGCTGGAATGGAAAAGGAAATACTTCAGTTTGGATGGGACATTCCTGCTCAGACTGTCTGCCACAATGTTGGGACTCCCTCAAATATGTATCACTGACAGGGGGTGCTGTTACTTGGCCAAGAAGATTGCTGCTTTCTAATAAGTGATCCAGAGCTCACCAGTTAAATCCTACCGGCAGGAAACAGCAGCCAATGGACCGCAGAGAGGACTGACACGGATTGGGCAGAGTTAACATCAATCCGACCATGGAATCAGTGAGAGGACTGCACTGAGTCAGACAAGAGAGGCCGCCCGATCCCACCAGCGGGAGGGCTTTCCAGGCCCCACGACACTGAGGAAGAGAAAAGTAATCTGCCCTGAATTGTTGCATTGAGGTTGCTCTGATGAGCAGAAGTGTGGCAGTACTGTGGAATGCAGTGAGACCAAAGCTGCAGATACAAACACCTGCAAGGTGGGAGGTAAGACACTGGTGGTCTCAGTTGACCCTAAATATAATGCACCCGCATAAGCCCCTCACCTGAGACATGCCTGTAGCCTCAAGTCAGTTTAAGCCATTTTAGCTCACACTGAAATCTTGGCTGCGGCTCTAAGGATCTCTAGATCGCTGCTAAATTCCAGCAGCGGGGGGCAAGTCTTGGACACAGTGAAAATTGCCAACGTCACTGAGACTAAAGACTTGAAGTACAAAACAAACAATCAACAAGGTCTGTTTCTGGAGTAGCATTAAATAGGACCGATAGCTACACCTAGATAACAAATCTGCTCTAGGGAATGTAGGCAGACAAGAACCTCTTCCACCCCATAATGGCTGGGAACTCAACTCCACCATAGAAACAAACCAAAATGGATGGCTACGGCAGGAAAGCTCCTTTGGACTCTATCCGGTACAAGCCCAGTGCACACATTGCAGAGGGGGAGGTAGGTGAGCAAAGCACTGCTGACTCCAATGCTGTGGCACTACACAGTTTGCAGGGAAGTACAGTTTCTATAAGCAACAAGATTGACATTTACACTGGAAAAGTGGAATCTTCCAATGCCAAAATTCTGAAGTTATGTGTAAGGATAACTGAAGCTGACAAGGGAATATCAAAATCTTCAGAAGCTGCAATTCCCTGTGACACTACTCAAGAATCAACTTAAAAGTATACATGCCCAGAATGATGACCTTGAAAATCGCTCTAGGCAAAATAATGTCCATATACTAAGGCTTCCCGAATCTACCCCAACAGGCCCCTTGGAAATTTATTTGGAAAAGAATCTCCCAGCAATACTCGACAATCCAGTATTCCTGACCCATTTCCATGTTGAGTGCGCGCGCAGGTCACTTGGCCCACGCCCAGCACCTGGCCTTTCACCATACCTAATCATTGCAAAAGTCTTCAATTTTGGAGACAGAGGCTTAATCCTTACGATGGCTAGACAAAACGGCCAACCACAATATCAGACTGCTACCATCCAAATATTTTCAGACTAAAGTCCAATGGTATAAGCCCCTAGGAAAACCGTTAATGATGTTTGCAAATACCTACGAGACAGACATCAAATATGCCCTGTTATTTCCAGCTAAACTCAAAATACTCCACACTAATAAGTCTCACTTCTTCACTTCACATCAGTTGCGCTGGATTTCTGTAAAGATAACATCCGAGCACCCACACCTCACCACTGACCCATGATGGATAGCTTGGTCACTTATTAATGTACCTTAGGTATGCCTTACAGATTCAGAGTAACTGGTGGAAGGCGTTAGTTAGCCGTAATTGGTCCTTTCGCAGTAGCCGGAACTTGCTAAGGTTATGTTTCTGTGTGTATTTTACTTGGCTCAATGGTTTCCACCTGTAAAATGCTGTTTCCCGTGAGAGAGAGGGGTGGGTAAAAAAGTTGAAACAGCCGTGACTTGCTACAATAATTGTTAGCCTTATACAGTCTGCACTACTCTGGCATATCTTATCTGCCTACGTCCAAGCCAGTCAATCAGGCTCATACCCCTAAGAGTAACTTCTATGCCTGATACCAGCAAGCATTTTGTCATGGAGGTCAGTGAGATGCAAAGTACTTCCTAGAAACGTGTCCAACCACACAACTGTATTGAAAGACATTCAGACTCCCCAACAAAGCCCATGGACCTCCACCTGGAGATTTAAAGCGGGTTCACTATCGGAATTAGAGTTTAAAACTGAGCGGAGATATGAAATCGTCAACCTTTATTACACCAACTATCCCTCAGCAAGCAACCCGATAATAATATTGGAGCCCTTTAAACATTCATACAGGATATTTGCAACTCTAAAGGATTTGGCATTTTAAAGCTGGTATGAAAGGAACTGATATACTATGAAGCCAATTTGAAACAACTCAACGACAGGCATGCGTCCAGTGGGTCCGCAGCAGCACTACAGGACATACACAACTACCACACCAAATTTCGGCAATTACCTGGTAGAGAACTCAAAAAGTGCTCTTGGAGTATTGCAGGTAGGAGATATGCTAAATCTGACAAACCTGGCAGATTAATAGCTTTGATGATCAAGCAAGACGAGCGCTCTGGCAAGATGGACTCCATCCTAAGCCCTGACAGGGTATATATGTTAGACTCTTCTGACATTAATTCAATCTTCATAAAGTACTATTTTTCCCTATAGTCATGCAAATCAGATGCATCTAACACCCAGTTGCAAAGATACCTCGAGAGAGCAACGCTGGTATGGCTAAATGATGAGCAACAAGCCCCGCTTAACTCATCGCTCATCATCGAGGAGATTGCACCTGCAGTTGCAGAGTTGCAATCAGGTAGGGCTCCATGATCGGATAGTCTTGTCACCAAGAGAATAAAGAATTTGCGGATATCTTAGCTCCAGAGCTGTTCACAATATATAATGTAGCCTTACAATGCAGTGCTCTGCCTCCATTACCTATCAAGGCCATGATTTTGGGGCTTCCCAAACCTAGCAAAGACTCCAGTGACTGCTGGTCCGACAGACTGTTGTCAATGTTAAATATAGATAACAAAATGCTAGAAAAGGTCCTGGCCCGAAGGATCATCTCCTGCCTCGCTGACACGGTCATCAATGACCAGTATGGCTTTTGGCCTGGCCGATCCACTGCCCACAACTTGCGGGAGCTATTTAGTATTATAGCACAATTTGATTCCAAGCTACCTGACTTGGAGGCTTTTTTGGATGCCGAGAAGGCCTTTGACTCTCTGGAGTGGAAGTTCATGTTGGAGGTTCTTATCAGTATGGGGCAGGGGTGTACTATATTTCATTAGTATCGCTATTATTCACTAACCCCACGACCTGAGAATACACTATGGGTCACATCAGATAGATTGTCGCTTACCAGAGATACATGCCGGGGATGCCCCCTTTCCTCAATATTATTTACGTTACCTATCGAGCCTGTGGCCACAATTTTGCCGGAATATCATGCAGAAAGAGGACTGAAGTTATTCAACCAGATAGTACTATTATCCCTCTCGGCAGATGACCTAGCAGTCTTTATTAAACACCCTGGGCACAACCTGCCCCCTGATTGTTGAGTAAGTGTGCTTGGCCAACACTCCGGATTACAGATCAATTGGAACAAACCAGAGCTATTCCCCTTAACAGAATGAGTGTCCTCAGCTGAATATTCTAATGACTTCAAATAGTCCCAAAGAAATGTGATATACTTAGACAGCCACATCGCCCAATCGGCTAATCTTCTGTATACACTTACCTACGCCCCTCTCCTAAACTAACTGCAAACTAAAACCAAAAGATGGAGTGCTATGCCCATATCCTTTATGGCCAGAATAGCTTTGATTAAAATGGTATTGCTGCCCAAATTTGTTTACTTGTTCACCAACCGACTCAACGCGCAATTATTCGCTAAAATCAATCAATGCTGATTGGCCTAATATGGTTCGGGTGGGGAAATTGCCTGCAGTAAATTGGAAGCACTTGTCTTGCCCTACCGAGGGGGTGGGTTAAATATACCCGACTTTGAAATGTATGCTCTGATCTGTATGCTACACAAAGCCATCCCCTGGTACTAGGCTGCACTTATGCCCCAACATATCCGCTTAGAGAAAATGCTGGCACGCCTGATCGCAGTGGAATCTTTATCTATGTCTACCAGACCATGTAATCGTGATTCCCTTGATACCACAGAGATCACCTGCTGAGCATCCCAAAGATTGCACCACAAAGACGCTTTGTCCCTTTCTTATGTATCATCAATTTTTATGGCTAGAATTGAGTGATTACCGTTCACGTCTGAGAGGAGCATCATGGGCAACTTCAAAAAAGAGAGTTCACTAGATAGAAGGATGTTTTTGTCAGAGGACATGGCTGGGTTCTGTGAGCAGTCGCCCCCGTCACTATCCAACACACTTCTATACAATTGGCTAGGTTCATAGGCGTGCCAGGGGAGCCTATAAACAGCCCCTTATTACAAAATGCCAACACCACCTCACGGGCTATTTCATCTCAATACAAGATGGAATTAGCTAACTTTTGCAGTTGGGCCAATGCGGCCTGGAGAAGATGGGAGCAGACTTTAGGCATCTCCATAGAGGATAAACAATGGGACAAAAACCGCCTGGCGACATGGTGGAGAAGCCTCTGGGCCCATGATCTCTCCACCAAGCTGAAAATATATCCAATCCTTCGGAATATTTATTGTGGGTGAGCATCCGACCATGCTTGTTTCCATACCATTTCTCCAGAAAGAGAACATGAAGAGGAGATCAGGGGGATGTGGTCACCGGGAACCTGCTCGTGATCTTAGAACTTTGAAGTATCTGTGATCGGTCAGAGAACCTCATTAGTTAGACTGTGACGAGAGTCTCCAGACTTAAGGGTAATGGGGCCCATAGTTTAACTAAGATTAAGATTACCCAGGTTTGGGTTCTTTGAAAGAGGAGACATTGCAAACATGGCACTTCTGAGATATAATCCCTGGCACCAATGCATTGGCCATTTAAGCAATATTACCCGAGCGGGGGCCAGGGGAGTTCAGGCCCGGTTATCCCCCCATCCCCCTGCAAGGGTAAAATTGCCATTAGTATCCGGCACAATGTACCGGATACTAATAGTTTGTTAAAAAAATAAAAATAGATGGCCTCCATGGTTCCGGAGAAGGGACTAGGAGGCTGCGGGTATGCACCGGGAGCACTGCAGTTCCCGCCGTCAGCGAGGGACCAGGCCATAGAAGGGAAGTGAGGCGGGGATGGAAAGGGGAAAATATGTGGAAAAGGGGGTGGGGAAAGGGGATGCAGGCCATTGGGCAGCACTTACCCGAGATCCTAGCGGCGGGAAGATGGCGGCCTCCCGCTATGAGGAGACTCGGACGGTGGGATTACCGTGTGGCAATGCCTCTGTTTTGAGCCTCCTTATTGGCTGGGAGCAGGGGTGTTGCTAGGTCTGGAAAAGACCCGGGGCTACGCTAATGTCGGGACTGTCGGGACTGGGGGCTAGCTAGCCGTTTGGCTGTAGCTCCTGAGATTCTATCCGGGGCTACCACCAAAAGACCAGGAGCTATAGCCCTTTTAGCCCCCCCCCCTAGCAACGCCTCTGGCTGGGAGAACGACACCCCCCTCCCACCTCACCAGGTACTAATTCTAGTTATTGAGGTTTTAAAGTGGACACCTGAAAGCATTTAAAAAGGTCTTCTTACTGACGGATAAACTGTACATGCTGAACAAGTTGCGTCAGTTTGTTCACACACTAAATTTGCTCACAAAAATTATATTAGAGGCGAGGGAACAGTGGCTTTTCTGTGTGCCAGTCCTTGAATGCTTCAATGTAGCCAGGCCAAGAGTGTGTATTGTATTGGTCTTTTAACACTGAGCACAACCCACACTGAATAGTCTGTAGGTGTTATCATGACCCACATCAATGGGATCCATTTCTAAATGTCAGTTTTTGCATACAGCTTTCAAGATTTTCAGTTAGCCTGTTTTTAGCTGCTTACAGTTTAGCAGATAAAGGAACTGGGGCACAGGCGATAACGAGCTTCTCAGGAGTCACGCAGCTGAGGAGAATGCAGAAACTAGGGTTTGAATGCGGACTCTCAGTTGCAGGGTCAGCAGTTTAGCCACCACACCACATCTCCATTTCATCAACCGCAGAGGGATGAATGAGTAAGTCACGTGTTCAGGAAACCAAAGTCACGTGTTCGGGAAACCAAACCTGTGACTTGCACACAGTTCCCGTCGGGGATGGGACATTTTTGATGCGCCCCTCGTCTTGACGCGAGCAAAGGATGGCTGGGTTTCGCTCAACAAGACATTTGGATCAAAATGTTGCATTTTACTGCCCAATTTCTGTGTGAAATTAGTTATAAAAAGCTCTCCGATTTATAGATTGCAGCTCTGTACGTGATTTATAGACAGCTTTGTAGGGACATTAAATATTACAAAGGAACATTTTGCTGCAGCAGGTTGTGTAGACGCTAATCAGATAATGTTGGGACACAAATCAGTACCACATCACTGAAACAGTGCCTCATAGAGTTTGCACCCACCACACTGCAGAACATGCTAATTGTAGAGGCCAGCTAATGTTAAGAACATGAAATAAAATCAGAAGAAGCTGAATAGTGTTCCCACCTCAGATTTGCCCTATGTCACTCTTATTGCAACTAGCGTTGGCCCGTGTCACTGTCATTGCTCTAGAACTCTCTGCTTTGCCCCACGTTATGTTACGCTATTTGATATTTGTATTAGCAGCTATTGTCATTGCAATGGCTTCGAAACGCGTTGGCGTGGAAGGCCCTTCAGAGTATTGTAATCTGTCGAAACATGAAAATAAAAAGAGCATTTACATTTAATGGGTATTAGGAATAGTCTATCAAAAACTGTGCAACTGTCTACAGGTGAGCGCTCTGCTATACTTTACATGCAGTACATGTGCGCACCGAGTCACATGAAGTCACATGCACAATTGTCAGGTATGTCAAAGATTTTTTCAACGCATGTCCTCTTGCCTGTACCGTCAGGTTATTGCAGTACACGTTTTATATTGGAGACAAAAGGGATAGCGGTAATATGTAGCCATCTGTACAGAAAAATACCACCTCATCCTCCATGACATCACCAATCTCCAAGACTCCAGTGCTCTAGAGAACCCCCCCCCCCCAGTACCCCTCACAGAGTCCACAAATGGCTGTTTCCCCCTGAGAACCTGACCATGGGCTAGTGGGAAACCTAGTGAAGTATTATGCTCCCGTTGGGCCCCTGTAATCCCCCTTGTACACCCATAAGCCAGACACTAAACCACCAGCACAATGACAACACAGAATCAACATGCACACTTTGCAGTCACATTTGTGACACATTGCAACGCACGTCCACACATCGGGTGAACCCTCTGGTATACTCAGTAGACAAATCACAGTTTCATATGAGGATATGTATAAACAGCAATATATCTGCGTGAATGACATGGTAACAGTATCCTGCAATATCTTTCTGAAACATATCGTATGAAGACCATCTCTTTTTTACAAATCAAAGCCTAACACATACACGAGGATATATAGGAGTTAATCATTGTAAAGCATAGCGTATCATGTAGTAACACCAAAGTTTCTGTTGTTCACACATAACCAGCCAGTGTTATTTTTAAGCAGTCTTCTGAGATGTAATGCCTTGATTGTGCATGTAAATGGGTTCCTGTTGTAATTATAATAAGACAGGTGTGTGCCCTTGCATTTGTTCTTTGCACTTAGGTCTAGTTAAAAACAAATACTAACAAAGGCTATAATTTAGGCTTTTGTATAGGTAATAGATAGGCATTGCGAGGCACTGACCTCACATGATTGGGTACTTGCACCATTTTCCCGCTGTTGCCCTATCATAGCCAGGTCCATCATGGCAGTGCTTGAGAAATGTCTATTAATTGGTTTCTAGCTACTTCTATCATGTAGACACTTCAAGGTTTGTGTTTTATAGTGCCTGCCAGTGTTATTTTTAGTCAGTCTTCTGAGACTGAATGCTTCAATTGTGCATGCAAATGAATTCACATTGTAATTAGAATAAGGCAGATGTGTGCCCTTGCATCTGTTCCTATTCTGGTATATGTGAGGGAGGCAGCGGCACACCACAGCTCACCGTGCTCCCTCCTGCAGTGCTGCTGGTTCAGTCTGGAGGAGCTCCCTCAGGCTGCAGTCTGCAACCATAACAATTCCTGCGGGGCACAGCCCACACTTGTTTCCACCAGAATACTCTTGGTTCATAGCAGGTAGACAGGGAATGAGGCCCGTCGGACCGGAACAGTACATCTCCATCTACTGAAACACGCTGGAGTTTGAAGTTACTGTAGCATGGTGTTCTCCCTGTGTTAGGCGGAAACCTGTGCAGTTCCCTCTGGGACCACTGCAAAAGATTTAGGACTACAGGTGTTTGGCGGTGAACCCACTTGGTAGCAGTCTGTACCACACAGATTCACTTGGTAGCTGTGGCTGAGCAGTCAGACTTCCCTCAAGAAGAGTTGAGCAGTATGTGGAGTATACAAAATAGGGTAATTCTTCCCAGCAAGACAAGCAAACACGCAACGAGGCTTAGTGTAAAGATATTAAGGTATTTATTTATAACGAAACATCTATCAAAAACACTATGGCACTTTCACGGCAAACAAATCAAACACAATTACTCTACGAAGAAGAAACGATCAATCCCCCTAGCGATATTTCGACAAGTCTAGGTTCTACCGGCACCACTTATTTTCAGACAGAGGTGTATACCTCAACCTAGATGACACTCTAATATTAGTTAGGACGGGAGAGAAAAAGATAGGCAGGTTATGAAATCAACACAGTTCAATGCTTCGCGGGCAAGATGTACGGTAAGGAGGCAAGAACCACAATAGATCGTAAAGTTCAGAGGCCAGGCCCACTCGGAGAGAGGCAAGGCGCGATGTCCCAAAAAGTCTCTAGTGGAGATGCATTCAAGTCTTTGTAGCAAATTGTTATCGGCAGATTGAACCAGTTCAGAACAATAAATGAGAAAAGCTTGGAGGCGACCCAACGGAACGGAGAGGATTAAGACACCTCACTCGAACCGATCGAAAGGGAAGCCAGGCGGACACGGTACCTTGTTGTGGAGGGCAGCTCCGACGGGGGCAGTTGTTCCTGGTGGTGGATGTACGTCGGGTCTTTGCCAAGAGTAGAGATGATCTCGTCGTCAAAGGAAAGTGAAGTCCGGTGCACCACCAGGGAAGAGACCAGCCGCGGAGTGCTCCTTCACAAGGCACCACCTTTTGGTCGCGGTACAGGGGTAGTGGCTATCCGGTTGCCGAGGTGCTCTGCACGGGCAATTCGACCACTGCGTCCTGAGGCGAATAAAAAGCAAAGGGGACTGGTTGTTCCCACCAGTCAGGGGAAGAGACTCTCCGGCAGGGAGATCTCCTCTGTCGTCGGGAAGTGGTGAGTCGGTTCCGCAGGGCTCCACCGGAGGTGTCGTCATGCAGGTCGGCTCAGCGTTACCCTCGTCAGATTCTTAGGTCCTGTGGCGACTTCTGAAGATCCAGTCCCAAAAGCCCTGCTTTTATGCAGAAAACCCCCATTCATTCAGCCTAGCTGTCAATCAACACATGCTAAGTGGTGAGCGGGAAGGCTCACCACTTGGGCCAATCACTCCAGAGTGCGACCGGAGTTGGCAAGGCAACTCGGTCCAGGGTGCCTAAACCCCCTCCCACACCCCTGTGGTAACCCAGACAAAATGACACCACTTTGGAGGGTCTCTGTACAGAGCCCGCCAAAAGTGGAACAAAGGGCTCGACCTTTGGTTTAGGAGTCACAGAGATGAACACAGACGCCATTTTACAAACCGAGTTCTGGCAGAAAATACCATCCGATAAACTTATTTAAGATAAGTAGATCGGTGGTACGTTAGAGATTAACGAGAAAAAGTATCAATCTCCAACAATGGGACGAATCCCATAGGGTTATGTTCGGGGTCGAACATAACAAGTAGTTTCCACTGCCACCAGCCAAAACTCGACGAGGGGGGACGAGACAGTGCCCCCTCGAGTAAACAGATCTAGGAGTAATCGAATTACCCCTACTAGTACGTCCACAATAAGATGGTTGGTACTAGTTCTGTTAGTAAATTTAGGTCTAGTAAAGCCAATGGTGACTTTACATGCCCGGGGAGACAGTAGTCAGTCCCCGGGTATGGAGTCTATGGTGGAGGTCCGCTAGGACGCCCCAGTGTTACGGCACGTAGGGTGCGGTGTAACACACATAGAAAAACATATGAGACCCTATGGAGTAAAAGACCCCATAGCCCATAGAACACATTGACATTCAAAGGAATTACACACATTTATGTCCAAGAGTGGGAGGAAAAGAGTCTCACTCCTGGCAGGATGGAAAAAAACAAACTCCCGAAATCCAGCAAAGCTGCTGGGGGACTCACTAGGTTAGGAAATTCAGCCTTAACAGAGAATTCTCCCTAACACCCTGCTGCTGTGATGCATGCTGCCCCATCTCTGATCTTCAAAGAGGTGTGACTCCAATACTCCTCACAGAGCCTCGCAGTGGGATAGAGTTTGGTTCAACGCTGACTCTTTTTAACTCCCAATGGTTAAGCCTGAAGCATTCCCTTATTGGAGATTGTACAGTATATTTTGAGGCAATTCTCCCTGTACTGAAGGGGTCTGAGCGACCTGGCTTGTCTGTCCTTGAATAAGGGGTGCTTTGGTCTCTACCATATTTGTGTCACTGGGAGATGCCAGCAAATAAACGCGAGACTCACGCTAAACTGGACGTGTTTGGCCATTCCAATGAGAGCAGGTACGGAGCCCACTAACACAATGGCATCCTCGGAGGTGGACCTGGATCATGGAGATTACCTAAATTCAGAAATGCATGGTTTATTATTGGAGAGGTGAATCACTCTTCAAGCGATGGACTACAAGACGGATTCCCTGAACACGAAGGCGGAGGCGAGTCATGTAGAGTCTCGGAAATCGAGAAAAGAATAATTGATATGGAGGACACTGTTCACTGTTTGGAAACCAAAGTGTTATACGAAAAGAGTAGGGTAGCCCCTAAGGTGTACAGTGTGGGTTTGGGGCAAACTGGAAAGAAACACGTAAAGAGAAACACCCACACTGTGATTATGACATAATAATTGACGTCTTAGTTTTGCTTGTTTTTACCAAAAAAAGTCTATGTGCTCATATGTATATTCACAAGTAGGAAATTACCAGAAATACACCTGGAAAGGTAATGACCATTTTTTAATTGAAACAAAGGGAATGCATAAAGTATACAACAAAAGTTTTTTAAAGAGCAAATTGCAATGGAATCAATAAAACTCATAGGACAGTTATTCAAAACAAAAAACACAAGAGAAAAAGCATTACTCATAAGTATGTAGAACGGATTCAAAGAAAATATCACATTCAACAAAAATGTATCAGAGACATTTGTAAAGAGAAAAAGTAGACAAAAATGAATACATTCAACTGAAGAAACATAAATACAAAAATTATTAGTGTGTGTTATAGACTTAGTATCCTCTAAATCACCTGAAGATTACTAAGCTATCTAGTCTTAGAGATTTCTCTATTTATATATATGTATCATGATCAATATATGACCATGTTTTGTAAGCTGCCTACGCGTCAGTTGTTAAGCAAGGAGGTAGTTGTTTCAGTATTGCTGATATGATACTTTTCAATAAGCAAGATACTGAAGACATGTTTCGGCTGATGCCATCTCTTTTGGCATTAAATTTCGGAGCCTTCCTCAGGGCAGAACGGACCTGTAAAAGAGTCTGGGAGACAAGAAGGAGGCAGATACACATATTAGGTCAATGTAGACTAAAACCAGCTTGTTGCCGGTAATTCCTACTAAAATTATTTGGAATAAAAACAGTACTGCGTGCAATGGAGAAAAGGAAAGGTCTGCTTTAGTACTCATCCTGTGTGTGGCACAGGGGTGCGCAGACTGATGAATATTTTGGTTTGTATGCAGCAAGACTTCTCCCAACCGTGGATGTGAAAAAGCCCCCGGATTTCTCAAAACTCAACTCGACCCATAGAGCACTATGGGGAAAGACTGAAAAAAAACAAAAAGTGAAGTGTTCTTTTAAAAGAAATTTTGGGGCTGGTGGTGTTCGCACACTGTCATTACACTAGCTCATACGGTGTTGCTTATTTCTTATGATATCTTGGTTGTTTACAAAAAGAAAAAAAAGAAATAAAGAAGATATAGGTTATTGTCCGCCAGGTGCGGTGTCTTACCATTGTTTCTAAGGCCATTTGAAAATTCTGTGTAAACATAGATGCAACTAGGAACCTCCCATAACGATATGGTCACCAGGGAGATCTTGATTCAATCGATAGTCTGCACAGGCATCATGCAGCGCCGTAAGTTATCGTGCTGAAGGGAATCGGTGTCCCAGATGCCACCATTAGTAGTTGCAAAAACCTGCAATCTACAGGAAATCAGGCGTGTGATGCGAGCGAGCCTGTTGGTGAAAGGACAGAAACGGAAAAAGGAGAACCGCCAGGTGAGGGCGTGATGTGCACAGCGTAACAAAGGGAAAGTTACTTCGATTCTGTTCGTACAGCTGATCTAAAAAGCAATGTGTGTGAAAGCAGTAGTTGCACAGAAAGTCTGGCGTCTGAAAGTTGCTGTGAAGAAACACTGCGGTGTCGGTGTAGATCGAGACCTGAACACGTCTGGTCGTCATGGAGACCACATGAAGCAGGTCCCATAATGCCGTGCGGTTAGGACGATCCAATACAGGCATGAGGGGGGGGGACCCATGCTTCCGGAAAGTGAAAGAATCGGGTTGCCTTTGAGATTTGGCAGGAATCCCTGTTAAGGTTAACATATAATTTCAAAAAGGGGAAGGTAAAAAAAATTGTAATAAAAACCCAAAAAGGGGCTGTCGAATGAGCAAGATGGTAAAGCTTAGAGGACCCCGTTGGGGCGGTCCAGTAGCTAGCTCTCAATGCGTTGTTACTGACGTATGCAAACAGTGTTGCCATGGGGATTACCCCGGCAAACACTGCATGTGTAGTCCAGGATGTGGAACACATCCCTGGTTTTGCAAAGAAAAGGGAGGAAATGGGCTGCTAAGGTGCTAAATAGAAACTTATCATAGCCAGAGGGTGAAGCAGAGGAGAAATAGAGGAAAAATACCTCGCCGCCTGTGTTTAAAATTGTTTATATGAATTCAGAAAAAGAACATGCTCCTCAGGCAGGAACTCACGTTGGGCAAATGAATTCTTCATTTAGGCCATGTTGAAAAGAGTCTACTCTGTAAATCCATTGTGCTTCTTTTTGTAATAGACTCATTGTGAGATTGGAGGAAGACACAACAGTGTCTACTATCCACCATAGGATGTCATCAGCTGTATGTTTTGCTTCCATGTAGTGTTTAACAAGTGGTGCACTTGCATTCTTACATCTTATTCTAGAGCGATGTTCACAGATCCTTATGTGGATGGGTCTTTCAGTTTGTCCCACATATCTTAGGCCACAAGGGCACTCAATTATATATGTTGCATTTTTGGTTTTGCAATTCGTTAGGTTTCTGAGGCTCCATTGTCTGTCAATAATCTTGAAATATTTTATCTTTTTTGTTGAAAACTTGCATGCGGTACAGTTCCCGCATGGAAAATGTCCCACTGTTGATCTCAGATTCCACAGTCCCAATTTTGGAGCTGGTCTAGTGAATTTTGAGTGAACCAGTTGATCTTTTAAATGTTTGCCTCGTTTGTACGCAAACAAGGTATCGGTTCATTGGGTAAACTCAATCTAGTAAGGGCCCAGTGTTTGGTTATTGATTTGCGAATCAGTGACGTATGAGCTCCGTGTGTAATCACACAGGTAGTTCGTGGTTTCTCATTATCAATTTTTTCTTTGTCTGTAAGGAGAGCATCCCGATTGTAAAACCTTGCTCTCTTGCGTGATCTTGAGATTACTTGGTGGGGATACCCTCTCTCTGTTAGCCTATGGTCAAGATCATTGGCGTGTTCATAAAAATCTTTGATGTCCGTACAGTTTCTTCTGATCCTGAGGTATTGTCCAAAGGGCAGGTTTTCTCTTAGATGTCTGGGGTGGTCACTTTTAAAATGCCAAAGTGTGTTTCTGTCGCAGGGTTTGCGAAATAAATTGCATTTCAGTGAGCCATTGTTAGTTTGGATTTTTAGGTCCAAGAAACTAACCTCGCATTTGCTACATTCCATAGTGAATTGAATATTTTTGTCAACATTATTGAGCCATTGAAGGAAACTTTCCAAATCCACTCTTGAACCTTCCCATATACAAAGAATATCATCAATATATCTTTTCCATTTTTTTATCCGGTTCTTAAAGGGATTCTTTTCTGATAGAATATTTGTCTCCTCAACAAACCAAAGTGATCACAACTGAGAAAGAACTGAAACATATAATTGCAAAGAATGAGGACTTTGAATCGCGTAACAACGTTCGCCTTGTTGGCTTGCCCGAATATTCAACATATGGACCTTTGGAGATCTTTCTTGAAAAGTGGCTATCTGAGGTCCTGGGTCCACCAAATTCTCACCATCCTTTTCTCGTAGAGAGGGCACTCAATCCTCTGGGCCTACGCCCACCACCAGGCAGACCCCCACACCAGATAATCGCAAGGATTTTCAATTACAAGGACAGAGATCTCATACTAAATGCGTCAAGGGAAAAAGGCGACCTGCTATTTGTAAACATGAAACTCACACATTTTCCAGACTTTAGTCCTGTAGTCCAGATGGCTACGAAAACTTGAATGGATGTGATGAAGAGGCTACGCGAGAGAAATGTACAATGTCAATGACTCTTCCCTTTCTGCCTGAAGATCATACACAGATACACACCCTTTCCCACTGGCTGAAGAAACCTCAACCTATATTGAAACCACTTTGGCAGGTTCTAGCGCTGGTGAGGTGGCCACTGGGAGTGGATGTATGGGTCATTTTCCTGTATTTTCAATGGGGAGTACATTGTAGCTTAGCAAGAGGTGCAGCTCCAAGCTATCTTTTCTAATACGGGATGATGAGTGTTGAGTTCTTCCCTACTTTGCCCCCGATAGCGTTGTACGGTGGGGTATATGTTTTTAATTTGTTGGTATTGGGTTATGGCAACACTGGTGGTTGTGGGTGGGCCTGTGAGGGTGGGAGAGGGACGTTTGGTTTCCTTAATGCTTATTCCTTCATTGTATATGTCGAGGTACTCAGGCTTTACACGGTCTAACATTGTGGACTCATCTCTTACATTTCCAGGTTACTGCTTCCCGGCTGCTTCCATTATGAAGGCTAGGCCGAATTTCACGCAAACACCACAAAAATGAACTAACCCAAACATTCCTGTACGTCACCGCTATCACATGGAATACGAAGGGTCTGAGCAATATCATTAAAGCCCCCAAAAGTCTTTCTTACTTGTAAGGGGTTCATGATCCTTGTGAGGAACACGCTGGGATTTCTGGTACGGAGAGTTATAAGTTATATGCAACCCGTAAGAGAGTTTCCTTATAGTCACTCGTGACATTATGCATAATCGTATAGCGCTAATTAATATCTATGCCCCTAACATAGACACGCCTCATTCATTCGGCACACTTTTAGACAGACTCCACAAGTGTTTAGATTACAAAGTAATAATGGGGGGGAGATTTTAATGCTATTGTTGATTTATATCTAGATAGATCACCATGGGGGGTGCTGCCAGGGCACTTTCATCCGTGCATGACAAGCATAACTTGGTTGAGCATTCGAGGAGGCTTTGGGGTTGGAAAAGAGTACACATTTTACTCAACAGTGCATGACTCATATTAGCGAATAGATGTGTGGTTCTTAGATCCCACGCTATTGTGCAGTACCACCACATGTGTTTTTTACCTGAGACCATTCTCAGACCACTCCCCAGTAGTTTTCACATATAAATTGACTAATGTATAGAGAAGGATGAGTTCATGGGGATTTAAACAGTCTCCCACAGACATGGCTTTCAAAACAAAGTTGCGTAACAAACTGGTTGAATTTCTAGGAAATAACACAGGCCCTGTGGATTCCATTGCGACTCTCAGGTAGACTCTTAAAAGTTAGATTCATGGGCATGCAGATCTAAGCAGGCGGGAAACCTGAAATCTATTAGGGGCTCCCTCAATAAGATTGAAAAAACTCTCAAGAGCTTGAGAACAGATATGAACATTAGCATTACAAGGTGGTAGTGGTGGAGCTTACCGAGAACATAGACATATACATTGAGTTTGCTGAGCATGACATTAAATGCATTTATGGTAAGTTACTATGGGGAGGGGAACGACCCTGGAAGTCGCCCCTCTTTTCTCATCAGAAAGGAATCCTTGTCAACTGTAGACTTCGTGGCTAGGGAGACATTATGCAGGCCTTTATGAACTTCTACATCCGGCTGCATGAGACCCCAGTTCATGTCCCCCCAGAGGAGATGCAACAATTTCTCAACAGGGCTAAGATGGCCTGGATAATTGTTGAACATCGCCCTCCACTAAATGTACAGATATCATAGACAGAAGTGGCAGATGCTGTTAAAGATATGTGTTTGGGAAAAACCCTGGGTCCCGATGGGTTGACGGTGGAGTTCTAGAAATAATTCATTAACATACTGTCTCCGCAGTTGGCCGCTCTTTGCACTTGGGCCTTTGAAATTGGGGTATTGCCTCTTGAGAGAAGCAAATATAGATAACAAAATCCTGTCTATATTAATAGCTCGCAGGATAACTCCACTCATGGTGTGATTGGTACTTCAGGACCAATCCAAATTTTTTCCAGGTAGATCCACTCGACATAACATCAGACGAACATTTGACGTGCTTTCCCAAATGGGCCCGAATATACAAGCAGTGACAATGTTTCTTGATGCTGAAAAAGCATTTGATTTCCTGTGCTAGCCCTTTCTGTTTATGCTTTTAAGTAGGATCGGGGTTGGGGACACATTTCTATCTTTAGTCTGCCTTTTGTGCACTAAACCTAATGCCAGCTTGGCGGTTAATAACAATACATCGCATCCATTCGCACCACATAGGGCAACCCGACTTTGGTGTCCCTTTTAGCGACTACAATTTGCACTGGCCATTGAGCCTCTTGCCTGTATCCTAAAATTGGAACACAATGGCAGAGGCCACAAATGTTATTCTAAAATAATTCTTAAATCATTATATGCAGATGACACTGTTATGTATATAAACGACCAGGAGGCCAACCTGACCCCTATCAAGAACACTGCCATGGAATTTGGTAAATACTCTTGTCTGAAAATAAATTGCTCCAAATGCAAAATATTCCCCTCACTAACATCACCACAGAAGTGCACAGCGCCTGGGCGTTCTGTTGGCACACGAAGGTTGCCTGGTACCTCGAGATCAACCTAGCCAACGTTATAAATACCCTATATGCTGAAAAATGTAATATTAAGTATCCCCTTATCAATGATTCCTCAATGTTCCTATATAAATTCCTAGTCCATTTTTTTGAAAACTTAAAGCGTTGTTACTGAGACTGATTTAGATTGTGTGACAAATCCTGAGATGTCGTCCCTTCTCCCTGAGGGGGAGCCCCTTCCAATGAGGCCAGGGAGGTGATGCCGCTACCCGATAGTCCCCCTGTGGGGTGGTACTCAGCGGGAGGATCTCATGGGGAGAGACTCCCCCTAAGGGGATCAAGGAGAACATCTCGCGGGAATGTAGTATTCTGACCCCACAACCACCTCCCATACATCCTAATATCCCTTATATACCACCTCCACGTTACACACCTCAATGTATGTCTCTGGGACTGAGAGCTACAGGCCTAATGAGACGAGGAAGAGTAGGCATAACCTGACAGGAGGTTTCTTAGTAAGCACTGGGTCGAGGAGGAGGAAGTGCAGAGTGACAAAGAGTCCTCAGGAAAACTTGAATGGGTGTGCTAGTTGTTGTTGCTCATTCATTATAAAAAGCAAAGAAGAACTTACTAGGATTCAGGAGGATCATCGAGTTTGCAGAACTTCCAGCACGGGAGAGAGAGGCTGCTGCTGACCGGGATGCGTGCGAAGGAGCCAAGGCGTCCCTATCCAGTCTGCCGTGCCTGGACAGACCAAGGAACTGGAAGAGCATAGGTCCAGGTGGAAGCAGTAACCAGACCGCACGGTTGTGGCAAGATGTGCAACCAGCCCAGAGAGAAGCACTGTAGAGCTGCTACAGATGCCACCGGAGAAACACAAGAACATGAGAAGCTGAAGAAGACGTATGAGAAACACGCGATTGGCAGAGAATAACCAGCAGAGTCCCAGAAGATACATGGGCTGTTGGGATTGAGAAAAGGTAAAAGACAAACCTTAATCCTGGGGTCTGGGACTCAGAGATACCCAAGGAGAATATCCTAAGCAATTGGCCATGTGATAGTACCTGGCAGAAGAGTGAACCAGGCATATCAGGAACAAAATACAGAGGAGAAAACAGGGTGGGGGACCTGCAACCTGGGAAACAGATCCTTGTTAGCCATCTTCTTCATGGCAGTACCTAGAAGGCGAGGGAACCAGGTCTGCCTAGATGATGCCCTAAAGAAACCCAGGTGTGGGACTCACACCAACAGGTTTATATATGAGAAAGACCAGAGATGGTATTGTGAACTGTGATAAAAAAGCCTCAGAAAGGCCAGGGGAAGGGAGACATTCCCCCTTGATATGATATGATATATGATATTTTATTTATAGCGCACCTATACACAGGTGTTTCAAGGCACGACGAGGCAAGGGAGGGGAACAAGGCAGGACAAGACAGCGATCTTACTAGGCCAAGTGACATTGAGATCGCGCAAGTGCGGGGGAGAGGGAGGGGAAAGTGCCAGGGCAAGGAGAGAAGGAGAAGTGCGAGACATAGAAAAAAGAGTGGGGTCAACAGGTGGCAGTGCAGGAGTTAAGTGTAGACAACAAGTGTTAGGTAAGTGCAAGTGGGGGGACTGTAGGGAAGCAGATACAGCCCCAAGTGCAGGGTTGCCAGGAGGTGGTGCAGGTGTGCAACTAGGAGGGCAGTTACCTGGATCCATGGTTCAGAGGGTAGCCAGGTAAACCAGTGCATTATCAGACAGGAGATCAGCAGGGAAGAGGAAGAGAGAAGGCAGAAGCAAAGAGGAAAGTCTTGAGCTGCTTCCGGAACCGGAGATGGTTCTGCTCAGGTTTCAGAGCGGCAGGGAGGCTGTTCCAGAGGGTGGCGCCGGCCGAAGAGAGAGATATGTCCCCAACGCGTTGCTTGGAAAAGAGACTGACCCTCAGGGAGTTGGAGGTGGAAGAGTGAAGAGCTTGAGAAGGAAGATACTTCTGAAGAGAAAGCTGGAGGTATTTTGGTCCCAGGTCCCGGAAGGCCTTGTGGACAATGCAAAGGGTCTTGAATTTGATCCTTGCGGCCACTGGGAGCCAATGGAGAGATGTCAGTGCTGGAGATATATGATCCTTGGGCTTGAGGCCAAGGACAAGTCTCGCAGTCCTGTTCTGGATGAGTTGCAGAGGACGGAGAGTAGGGGAGGGTAGATTTAAAAAGAGCCTGTTACAGTGGTGAAGCCTGGAGAGAACCAGAGCTCTGGAGATAGTGAGCTTTTGTGGGAAAGAGAGGAAAGGTAGAATACCTCTGAGGAGGTGCAGTTGGTAGTTTGACTTCTTAGAGAGGTCAGAAATGTGAGGGGAGAAGGAAGCGTGGAGTCAAAGATAACCCTGAGGTTCTTAGCCTCACAGGTGGGAGCAGGAAGAGGGCCAAGGGGGGCCGGCCAGAGAGCGGCGGGAAAGGGGGGTGCAGGTGTGCCGATGAGGAGGATCTCTGTCTTTCTGGCATTCAGGCAGAGATCATTGGTGGCGCACCACTCCTGGATTGCAGACAGGCAGTCAGGGATGAGAGAAGGCGAGGAGGAGTCAGAGGGGAGCCTGAAGGCAAGCTGGGTGTCACCCGCATAGCACTGGAAGTTGGGGCAGAGAGCAGCAATGCAGCGGGTGAGAGGTGCCAGGTATTGTTTGAACAACCAGGGAGAAAGGTTAGACCCCTGGAGAACACCACAGGTGGAGAGAGAGATAGAGGAGAGGAAGGACCCAAGTTTGGACCTGGGAGATTCGGTCAGAGAGGAAAGAAGTCAGCCAGGCCAGAGCCTGATCAGTGATACCCAGATTATCGCGGAGTCGGTTGAACAGGATGGCATGCTTGACTGTGTCAAGGGCAGAAGAGAGATCCAGTAGGAAGAGGACAGAGGGGAGATTAGAATAAAGGTTGGAGAGCAGACCTTCATGGATGTTCAGGAAAGCAGTTTCCGTGCTTCTGGCTGCTCTGAAGCCAGACTGATGGTCATGGAGACAACCAGCAGATTCAGTGTGGGGATTAAGCTGGGAGATGGACAGCTTTTCCAGGAGTTTGGCCAAGAAAGGACTGATAGAGATAGGGCAATAATAAGCCGGAAGGGAGGGGTCGGCTGAGGGTTTCTTGAGGAGAGGGTGCACAAGAGAGTGCTTAAAGGCTTAGGGGAAGGTTCCAGAGGCGAAAGATGTTTGCAGAAGTCAGCCAAGGCTGGAGATAGGGTGTCAATGTGGTTGTTGATGGTTTTGGAGGAACAGGGAAGAACCTGCTTAGATGAGGTTTTCATAGATTGGACTTGTCTAGAAACCTTTTCAGGGGAGAAGAGAGGAAAGGCAGAGAAGGGAAGGGAGGTGGCCGCAACTGGCCAGAGAAAGAGGAGAGAGTGGAGGGAGAAGCAAGAGAAGCAGTGAGGGTGGACAGGATGTCCTGGGTTTTAGAGAACAAGTGAGAAGCCAGGGCCATACAGAGGGCCTGGGAAGGGACAGGGGAGGTAGAGACTGCAACAGGATTGGCCAGTTCCTTGCAGATTTTATATAGTTTGCTGAGTTTTTAGATGCTGCCGAAATCTGGGCTTGGATGTGAGCTCTCTACTTGGTAAGGACAGAGAGTCGGTATGGCCTTTGGTGCAGGCGGCAGGCCAGATTGTCAGAGGATGTACAAGATGCCAACCATTTCCTCTCAGCCATTCTGCACTTGCGCTTTAGGGTGTCGAGGTCAGAGTCATACCAGGAGTTGCACTTGGTTTTAAGCTTCATGCAGATCCTCATGAGAGGGGCAAGTACATCAAGAGTATCAGAGATAGCAGAGTGATGCATGGAGAGGGCTGTGTCAGGGTGTGAGTCAGCCAGAGGTGCAGGGGGGGGGAGAAAGATGCTGCGAAAGCCTCAACTGACACATGCTTCATAGGTCGAATGACTGAGAAGGTGGGTGGCAGTTTGGGGGCAGGATTGGCCTGGGGGGTAGCGAGAGAGAGATGAGAGGAGAAAGTAGTCACTCCAGGAGAGAGGAGTGGTGAGAGGATTAGAGAGGGGGAGGTCTGAGGAGATCAGAACATCAAGAATGTGCCCTGCAGAGTGAGTCGGGCCAGAGGGAAGAACAGAGAGAGAGCGAGAGAGAGAGAGAGAGAGTTGCAAAGGTCACAAAAGAGTCCTGTGGCGGGACAGGAGGCATCCCTATGGATGTTGAAGTCTCCAAGGAGGAGAAGTTGAGTGGTTGAGGCCAAGAGGGAGGAAGAGAGGGGAAGGAGGTGATCTGACCAGGTGGCCGGTAGATAGTAGCCACTGTGAGAGAGTGGCTGGGAGAGAGAGAAAGCCTACATACCAGGCATTCAAAGTAGGAGTAGGCCTGCATAGGAATGATCGAAGCAGGGACCCACTCCAGAAAGATCAAGGCTACACCCCCACTGAGACAGTTGGATCTGGGCACGGAGAGGTTCTTGTAGCCATCAGGGAGGAGAGTATCTTGTGACAGAGCTAGCCGTGAACCATGTCTCGGTGAGACCAAGGAAATCAAGGTCCAGTTCTTCTAGGAGACGGCAGATGTCAGAGGAGTGTTTGACAGCTGAGCGAGAGTTAATAGTGGCGAGGTGGAGAAGGTTGGCACCCTTGAAGAACTTCTGGGGAGTGGTGCACATTAGAGGTACTCCCTGTGGAGGGGAAGAAGGAGTCAGAGGGAGGGCAGAAGAGGTAGGAGGCAAGGGCAAGAAAGCCGAGGAGGAGAAAGAGAGCGCCGGAGAGGTGGCAGAGGGTGGAGCCAAGGAAGCTGAAGAAGGGAGAGAGGGTACAGCAGGAGGGGAAAGGAAATAAATTGATAAGTCTGGGGAAACGTCTGTCAAACAGGAAGAGGTTGGCTTGAGGGCCTTGGACCAAGATGATGCCATTAAGGTAAACATTAATGATGACCTTGGAGGAGTGGAAGGAAGCCAGGAGGGCCTCCCACCGGGTGCCAGCATTAATGGGAGAGGAACCGAAGGGAGAGAGCACAGAGACCATATGAAGAGTCCATGAGTCTGGCAAAGGAATGACAAAGAGGATGTCGGTGAAGGTCTGTCTGGAGGAAGCGCTGATGTAGGTGTCAGTGATAGGAGACTAGGGTTGGAGATCAGGATATCCTTTTTGAACTTCTTCCTGCCAGACTTAGTGAGAAGGGTAGGATAGTCGATGGTGAAACAGTTGGAGAAGATTGGAGAAACAGAGAGAACCATGGGTGATGTGGGGGGGAGCAGATCAGGGGGGTGGGTGGGGATAATGTGGGAAAACAAGAGCAGAAGAGACAGAAAGACAGGAGCAGCCAGACAGAATGAGGAACAATGCAGCCACTTGGCACAGCTAAGTTAAAAATTTAGCCAAACAGGATGAAACACAATGCAGCCACTGGGCAGAGCAAGTTCAAAATTAAGCTAAACAGAATGAAACACAATGCAGCCACTGGGCACAGCTATGTTCAACATTTAGCTAAACATGATGAAACACAATGCAGCCACTGGGCACAGCTAAATTCAAATTTAGCTAAACAGAATCACACTCAATGTTGTCACTGGGCACAGCTAAGTTCAAAATGTAGCTAAAAAGGATGAAACTCAATGTAGTCACTGGGCACAGCAAGTTCAAAATTAAGCTACACAGTATGAAACTCAGTGCAGTCACTGGGCACAGCTAAGTAAAACAATTCAGCTAAACAGGATGAAACTCAATGCAGTCACTGGGCACAGCTAAGTTCAGAATTTAGCTCAACAGGATGAAACTCAATGCAGTCACTGGGTACAGCTAAGTTAAAAATTAAGCTAAACAGGATGAACCGCAATGCAGCCAATGGGCACAGCTGGAGGTCAAAGAGTGAGAGTCCAGGTGAGATGAAGCGAGTGGCAGTCAAAGGGTTAGCAGGCGTTATTGAAGTAGAGGCGACTAACCCATGGGAGTGAAAGTCTCAAAATTGTTTCATTTGCTCAGAGAATGCAGGAACGCAAGGTCACAATGTAATTGTGTGGGGTGCAGGGACCCTCAGACCTGGCCAGACAGAGTACAGGGAGCAGACTGGGGCCTTAGCAGTGTGCCTTTGGTGGGGGACTGTGTTCGCCTGCCGGTTACCACGATTGGCTGGGTTGAAATTAGGAACAGCCAATCCCCAGGGCCCTCATATAAGAGCATGAAGCACTCCAGTGCTTGTATGCAGGTCGGCCATCTTTGATGGTCGAGTGCTCCAGTAAATTACAGTGTGCCTCAGGTAAAAAGTTGCAGGCACTCCGGTGTAAAGGAAACACAATTACAGACAACATAAAAACACATACAAGAGAGTAGATCTGAGCGATGATAATGCTCAACTGCATTGTAAAGCCCAAGTGGGCTTACCAGAGAGTGTAGTTGCTGCTCCTGACGACACGTGGGATCACCACATTGGAGATCCATTCAGCGCTGCAGCTCTGATGTATTCATGTTGCAGGGGGAATTGAGGGACAGGGCACCGGTTGCGGGGCCTGGAGTGGGCCTTTGGTGGGGGCCGGCCTTTGCCTGCTGACTACCACGATTGGCTAGGTTGAAAGGAGGGACAGCCAATCCCCAGGGCCCTCATGTAAGAGCACGAAGCACTCCAGTGCTCGTGTGCAGGTTGGCCATCTTTGATGGTCGAAGGTTCTAGTAAATTACAGTGTGCCTCAGGTAAAAGGTTGCAAGCACTCCGGTATACTCAAGAGAGTAGATCTGAGCAATGATAATGCCCTACTGCATTGCAAAGCCCAAGTGGGCTTACCGGAGGATGAAGTTGCTGCTCCTGAAGACACGTGGGATCACCACGTTGGAGATCCGTTCAGCGCTGCAGCCCCGATGTATTCATGTTGCAGGGCGGAGTCCTGTGAACTGTGATAAAAAGTGACAAAGGCCAGGGAAAGGGAGACATTCACCCTGACGTTAACTGTTAAAGTAAAGCCAAGAATTGCCAGGGGAAGGGAATCATTCCCCCTTGTTTTGTGGGCTGTGAAACTAAAGCCAAGAAAGGCAAGGGGAAGAGAGTCATTCCCTTGGAATTGTGAACTGTGACACTAAAGTTAAGAAGGGCGTGGGGAAGGGGGGCATTCCCACTGGGGTTGTGTACCGCGAAAGTAAAAGCCAAGAGAGTATGAGAACAAAGCCAAAGGAAAGTCAGATGAAAGGAGTCATTCCCCTCACATTGTGAAATCGTGAAACCAAGTGAAAAGAGAACCATGGGGAAGGGAGACATTCCCCCTGGCTTTGTGAGGGGAAAAACACACAGTCAGACATCAGGAGAAGGGCGTCATCCTCCTGGTAATTGAGTTTACAAGGAGGATCAAACCAGTGATCCAGGGCAAGGGAGTTATTCCCTCTGGAGGGAAGAAATAATGAATTTTGATGCAAAGCCAGCAATCCTTTGTTTTGAAGCCAGGGGAAGGGAGTCAATCACCCTGGGGAGAGACTTGCAAACAGAATTGTGCCATCCAGTACAGGAGGAGGGAGTCATTTTCCTGGTCTAAGAACATTGGTACAACTTTAGTTTAGTTATATGTGTAAGGGTCTGTGGCTCATTGGACTAATGGAATCACTACAGGAGCCGGTGTTTGACCGCATGGTTGCAGGTTTCGAATCCCGGCAGGTCCACTCACCCCTTTATACTTGAAGTAATAGTAATGAGTACTAGTAAGTTGGATAACAATAAAGATCTGTTATCTGTCAATAGCACAAAGATGCCCCTCAGGGGTTGAAAGTGCGTTCTACAAATACACCTGTTATAGGGACATTTGACACAGGATCAGGGAGTCTTTTTTGTTGCAAGACCATCTTGACAGACCCATTAACACTTTTAGTTGAGGCAGGGAAACCTCTCATGTATATAGGGAAAGGTAGGTTTTCTCTTTATTTTGATCTTAAATAAAAGTCCATAGCAATTGCTATGCCACCTGTGTGTCAGTCTCCTCCTTATGCACCCTTACAGCTGGCAAACAGAGCAGGGTGGCCTGGGACATCCTGACTTTAACCATGATGGAGAGAGGGTTGGCTGTCCCCTACTGGGAGAAATAATATCCGACTTGCACAAATATATCATATAATCTCATGGTATGAGACATGTAGCTCTTGAAAGAACCTTAGTTACCACCACTAAATTGTCGTTGGCTCCTTGGGGTGTACCTCTGCCACCCACTACATAGATTCACCCTGTAGCAATGACTGTTTGGACTTTTGTTTTACTATATAGGAAATATATCCAAAACCCTCTGTTACTTGACAAATCTCTTTGGACAAGATATGGAGGATTGACAGCTCGTATGACAACCATTGCTATAGAGAGTTGGCTAAACTAGGTATTGTGAAAGTTGAAGATCTGTTTAGATACATCAACTTTATTTCCATTGATGGGTTCAAAGATGTAGGTGTCCCTTTGCTGTCACATTTGATGCCTTGTGCCAAGATGAGAGCAGAGTTTGAAAAAGCCTTACCAACCTGTCAAATTCTCACTCCTAGTGACACTTTCTTAAAGCATTTATAACTACGAAAGGCACATGAATGAAACCTATTTCCAAAATGTACAAGATAATAAATGAATGGTAATTCGACTCTCAACTTCGAGAAAAGATAAGATGGGGAAAAATTCACAGAGCTAAGATAGAAGATTCCACCAGGGAATATACATATGGTCAAACCATAAAGATTGTGTTAAATCATAGACATAAGCTTCTTCAATTTAAATATCTCCACATACCATACTGCACTCCTATACAACTTTAAAAAATGTGATTCTACGGCTAGAGGGTTGCTGTGTTCTGAAACCAGGTCATAGATAAGCTCAAGGAGATCACCGAATGTGATATTTCAACTGTCCCCTGATATTTATTTATTTATTACTAGCTTGTTAGGCGCTTATACCGCAAGTACATACTGTTTCAATGCTTGCAATTTACCAACTGTTATAGCAATAGTGCTATTAACTGCTAAGCTGTTAGTGGCAAGATGCTGGTGGTCCACAGCATCCCCCTAGGTGTAGAGATGGTTTAGGGACCTATTGTGGTGCAATATTCAGGAGGACTACTACAGAGAGTTGGCCCCCTCTCATCTAAACCAAAGGACCACTGGACTGTGTTTAAATCCTACCTTAGAAAAACCGATCCAATGTATGTTAAGAGAGGCTCACTGTATTGTAGATGATTACATGCGAAAGTATGCTAATTTAAGATGCTCAATTGATGGCATATTCGCACAACTGTTCATTGTGTACACCTTGACAGAAGTTGTATGTTGATGTCTTGAGTTACAGTAAAAAAAATGTAAATAAAACATATATTTTTTTAATTTATTGTGAAATACATTCATAAGAATTTGTTCACATAAAAATACTTAAAAGAAAAAGAAAGAAGAAAAAAACATAAAATAACAAATTTTTTAAAACATGTACAATATTATGATTATTAATTAAAAGTTAAAAACAATGAGTTTCAGTTTAGTTAAATACATTTTTTTAAATGGTACTGGTGCTTAACCCCAGCAGTTACTTCCTGAGGTCATAATTTGCTGCCATATAAAATCAGAAGATGGCGATTTAAAATCACATCGAAGAGACTCAAAGTGTAAAATACGGCTGTCTGTGAAGGACTCACAGTCCAGTAACACATGTCTGATGGTTTCAATGATAGTTGTAGACATAGAGAACTTACAAATTCTGCGTGAATGTTCTAAACCTTCACGGGCCCCCAACATTTCTCGAGTGGGGTTGAGGTTTAGGTATAGACGAAGAAGTTGGGCTCTCCAAGATGAGCACAGAAAATTAGATAAATACACCGGTAAAACCATGTATCGTGTTTCATCGATAAGCACTCCTGAAAATATATTAAAAGCACACACCTCCTCCATCGTAAAAATCCGATCCTGCACCCACACTTATTTTTCTGCAAGATGCAGTGAACCAACGTTAGCGCCAGGGTTATGTCGTACTTCAGCATGAGACTCGTACAATCATGAGTCCATTTGTTAATTGAGGAACAAGATTTCCCCTCCAGGAGCTGCCTCAACTTCCATCACAAAGTGGGTTTAATTCCTGTCGTTGATTTTATGAACAAACAAATTTGTTTCTATGCAACATGCGCTGCGATGGACAAAGGTCCCAGGTCATAACGCAGACCAGCAGCTGGAACTCCAGAGGGCAATCTCAGCACCCTTCGCTAAAACATCCCTTCAAGTTTTGCCCAATTCTTAAGAAGGTGCGAGAGCAAACTTTCAGCCCCAAAAACTATTACCAGTAAAACCTTTTTCTTAGAAATGTCTACGACAGGAGCCATTGCAATAAAACAAGACCACATTTTTCGTTATTTACAGATGCTTTTGCTGCCAAAGTGGTAATCTTGGGTCTTTGAGAGAGAGGAAAATGCCATTACTATTATGTCCCTCTGTTAGATAACACCACAAATAAACAAATTTAGGGACTTGATCCAGGATTCAGTTCTCTAAAAACCACCTGTAATTAGCATGATGCCTGCTCTTACCTCACCGGAATTGGAAGATGTTAGTTGTTCTGATGTTAATAGCAAGGTTATTGCTCTTCATATATATAGACAAATCAGCAAGTTATGATATGATATGATATGGCATTTATAACGCGCCTATGCACAAGTGCTTCAAGGCGCGACGAGGCAAGGGAGGGGAGGGGAACAGAGGGAGGACAGACAACGAGCCTGCTAGGCCAGGTGTCATTCAGATTGCGCAAGTGCGTGGGAAGGGGGCCGGGACAGTGCAGTACAAGATGATAACAATAAGTAAGTAACGGCCAGCATGTGGCAAGTGCATGGGTAAGTGCGGACAACAGGTGTCGGGGGCTGGTAGGGGGACTGTAGGGATACAGAAACAGTCCCTTAGTGCAGGGTTTGCCAGGTGGGAAGTGCAGGTGTGAGACGCGGACAGGGGAGGGACCTGGGCCCAAGATCAGAGGTTTTCCAGGTAGCCAGTGTGTTTCAGGTTTCAGCCGGGAGGTCAGCAGAGGTGAGGAGGAGAGAAAGCAGAAGCAAAGAGAAAGGTTTTGTGGTGCTTCCAGAACCGGAGATGGTTCTCCTCAAGTTTAAGGGAGGCAGGGAGGCTGTTCCAGAGAGAGACACCAGCTGAAGGAAGAGATCTACCACCAACTTGTTGCTTGGAGAAGCGACTGACCCTGTGGGAGTTGGAGACGGATGAGCGGAGAGCTCGAGAAGGAAGGGAGAGTTGAAGGTATTGAGGACCCAGGCCCCAGAAGACCTTGTGGACGATGCAGAGGGTTTTGAAGTTGAAGCTGCAGGTCAATTGGCGTGAAATCTAGCAAAACTAGGTAATCCGAATATAAGAGGTAATTAACTCGGTAGCCTGCGAAGTGGGGAGGAAAGCAACGAGTATCTTTAAAAGCAACAATGGGGTCAGAGATAAAAAAGATTAAAAAGAAGTGGTGGTGGGAGACCACCAGGAGGTGCGGAAGGCAATGGCTGCCTAACGTTTCGCTCCTCCAGCCGGGGGAGAAAAAGAGAGGAGAGTGAGCCGTTCCCGGAGTCAGATCGCGGCAACGCTGAAGGGGGAAGCCCATGAAAGGCTTGGGAAGCCATGGCAGGCGCTGAAACTAAACGGTATCCGTGATAGAAACCAAAAACTGTCTGGAAAGAGTACCCCGCACGGCGACCTGGCTGGCAGTGACAGGTCGCCGTGAGCAGGAACCCTGGTGAAGGTGGGGGAAGGGCGGTACTCGCAGTTGCTAAGCGGAGTCCCGTGCAGGACGAGGGACAACAGCACCATAGAAAGAAAGAAGAGAAGGCGGACCACAGCGCAGCCCCGGGGAGGTTGCATGGTGCTCTGTGGTGACAGTGCCCATAACGGACTTATAAGCAGCGAGGCAGAGAGAGAAAGATGGCGGCCCAGAGGTTGGTCTGAGCCGACAGAGGCAGGTGTCCCAGAGGACGAGGGAGAAGGAGCATGAAGAATAAGGCCCAGCGGGGGGCACCTCCTGCAACCATCCAGTGTCGGAAACTGACAAACCCCCACTTTCAGCTGAAGAGAGGCTCGGGGGAAGTTGCCGGGCAGCATTCCATGTTGCAGCTACCCTGTGTCGGATAGTGATGAGCCCCCACAGGCAGCGGAGGAGAGACTCGGGAGGAGCTGTCAGCATCACGCCTAGTGCACACAAAGAAGGTGAGGAAGCCCTGGTACCCAGAACCATGGGATAAACAGCATGTTCAAGCAGGGGGAGGCGCTGGTTGTCACACGCCCCTGCCCACCGCAATAGAATTGAAAGCGCAGCACAACTCTCACAAGGGCACATCACCTCCGGTGAAGATCCCCCCACTGGGAATAACACAGCAAGCCACGTTGCGTGGGGAAGGGAAAAGGAGCAGAACCAGACCTCTCCACAGGGAGGTGAAATCCTGGGGACCGCCCAGCAATCCAGCAGCACTGCTACCCCAGTCCAAAGCAGAGTAAGAAGGACACAGCCTGAAAAGCACTGTAAGAGAAAGGGGCCTACAAGTCTACACTGCAGGGAGAAGACGGGTCTGGGCTCCAAGGGCATCACAACCAACGCCACCAAAAATTTACAAGAGACAAGAAGAGGCGCACTGGGGAGCCCATAGGCCAAGGCAAATGCAAGGGGGGGTGGAGAGAAGAAAAGCAAAGGGGGATCATGGAAGCGGAGGGGGTGCCACCCACAATCCGATCCCACACAAAGCACCTGTATACATGAGAGTGAGGGCGCAACCCAGCATGGGCCATGCCTCTAACAAGACCAGTAACACAGAGCGTGGAGTAGCAACGGGAAGGCCCCCCCCCGGGGTAGGACCATCAGGAGTTGGCGCCAACATAGCAAAACCACCCAAAATCTAAAGAAGGTCGGTGGGACCCAACAGAAGAAAACAAGGATGCACATAGTGCCTCGAAGCTCTGGGGAGCAGGCGTCAATTCAGCGTAGAGCGCCTGGAGCAGTGTAAGTTGGGCCCCACCGTAGAATCATAAAAGGAGAAAGGCAACTAATGCAAGGCCCCCCCACAAAATGACTGGAAACACTCCAGCAATTCAGAAGGGAAGAGGACTAGCATAAAAGCGCCTGCGCCAATCGGAGTGCCAACATGGGTGAGGAATCCATATAGGAGGACATAGCAGGGGTGATGGGAGAAAAAAGAGCCCTACGCATGGACATACAAACATCCATAGCGGAGCTGAGAGGAAAAGTGGCAAAAATGGAAGGAAAGGTGGAAAATCTGGTGCACAACCAGAACAACGCCGACCTGGTGGAGATGAAAATAAATGCCAGGATGACAGACATTGGATTAAGGGAAGAAGAGCTCATGCTGAAAATAGATGATCAAGAAACCAGAGAGTGGAGAATAAAACCTGCGGATAGTTGGCCTCGAGGAAGCAGACAGAGAGAAACTTGCCCAGGTCGAAAGGAAAGTGCAGGACATTATGAATCTCCTCTATCATGCAGAAGAAGGGAAGACAGTACAAATCGAAAGAGCGCATAGAGGAGGAAGAGCATTCAACGGTGGCCCTCGCTCAGTAGTAGTGAAATTCCTACACTATAAAGGGAAAATGGACATCCTCCTCAGGGCAAAACAAGTGCAAGAGGTTGATTATCAAGGCTCCAAGGTTAGAATATACCAAGACCTGTGGGCTTTACACTGGGTCGCAGGAGAGAATGCAGGCCACTTACCACATGGCTTACGGACAACGGAATACGATATAGGGGGGATACCCCTTTGCGCTGTCATTTGAGGTGAAAGGAAAAGAATTTAGAGCTACCACTGCGGCAGAAGCAAAACAAATCCTGCAGCATCTGACAGAGAATACCGAGACAAGAACCCTTGATCAACACAGCCAGACATACGTCCCCAGAGGCACAAGAGAAGTAAAGCTGGAATGAAATACATTATGTTAAACTCTCCCTCGCTGTCAAAGCCGCCTGTACTCAACCAGATGTACAAAAAGGGAAACCAGCGAAGTAACCAGGGCAGGTGAAGGGAACAGAAGGAAAGACCCCCGGTGATGGGGAACTCCCAACCTGGTGGTCTTCAATTGAAGGAGGGTGCCTCCTTGTCAAGCACTGCGTTACAGGCACACAAATGTTTGAAAAGTGTTTAGTTCTGTTACAGTTCTCTAGGGTGGGGAAATCAGGTACACAGATGGGTAAGAATGGGAAAGCACGGATGGAGAAGCGAGGGATTTGTAGGACTGAATTGTAAACAAGAAGAAGTGGCCCTAGAATGAAAGGAAAATTAGGGGAAAAGAAGGGAGGCAGCCTCCTGAGGGTCAGAATTCTAAACCTCAAGGGTTTGAACTCGCCTAGCAAAAGGTCCCTAATAGCGTGGGAATTTGAGAGAGCCTCGCTTGACATCCTCTTTATCCAAGAGACAAGTCTAAAAGCCGGGGAGGAGAGGCCCCTGAAAGGGAAAGGGGTGGGACAGATCCACTGGGCATTGGCCGCTCAGAAAAAAGGAGGGGTGGGCTTGATTCTGCAAAGGCGGGTCCGACTGACAGATCCCAGGGTCCACCCACTGATGGGGGCAGGCTCCTGCTGGTACAGGGGATGTGGGAAGGAACTTGGGTTTCCCTAGCCGGAGTATACAACCCCAACCAAGGCCAAGACACCATCAATGAAGAAGCCCTCGCCGCCATACTGACTAGCAGCAAGGGGCTACTCATAGTGGCAGGGGACTTTAACACGTGGGCGACCTGTAAGCAGACCGACTGGTGACAAAACCGGACCATAAGGGGATGCCACAGGGAGGAGGAAACAAGTTCCAAAAGAGCCTAGAAAATGGAGCTCTGCTTGACATGTGGAGATTCGTCCACCCGGGCACGAAGGGATATACCTTTTTATCAAGCGTCCACATGACCTTCACCAGAATAGATTATTTGCTATTAAATAGAAAACACATATCTAGACTTATAGATAGCACAATCCGAGTAGTGGGCTGGTCGGACAACGATATGGTCACCATGGATCTTGAGATGGAAGGCATAAACAGGAGAAATGCAACGAGCACCTGTGGCGAGACAAGCTCTTTGCCCGGGAACTCACCAAGGTGATAGAAGAGTACTTTCAGATCAATGACAAAGAGGAAGTAGAAGAAATCAGACTTTGGGAAGCAGGAAAAGCAACGTGGAGAGGGGCCTTAATGAGAGAGGGGGCATGGAAGAAACGCTCCCAATTCATCACAGCACTGTAGCATAAGGTTCGGAAGGAAAGTCCAGTAGGGAATAAACCCCAAATCATGCCCCCAAGTGGTGGGAACGGGAGCAAAGGGAGCGAATCGTGACAGTATACCCCCTCTAACGTCCGTCTTCTGGTGCCCGCCACCCGCACAAGGCATCTTCTTTCCATGATGGGAGTGCTTTTTCTATGGAGGTGGCACTGATGGAAATGGTGGCCTGTGGGCAAATGCAGATGGACTGGAGTGCATAGAATCAGGTTTCAGTCTAGAAAAGTCATAGGCAAGCTTCTGGTGAGGAAGATACTCATGGGTTGAAGAAAGGCATGAAGAACTTGCAGGATCTGAAGCAGAGTTGGAAGGCCCAGGAAACTCAGTCACTGGGAGCGGACACTTATAAGTCCTTGAGGAGGAAGGCAGGCTAGTGCAACGTGCATTAGACAATGGTAGATGCTCTGTTATCCTTTCTGCCGAGAGCGGACATGCGGGAGGTGAGGAAATTGCAGGCATGCTGGCAAAAGTGTCAAACTCTGATGCTGCATATTCGGGAGGCTCTGATGCTAAAGTCAAACAGTTGGGAGAATCGTCTTGTGTAAAAGGCAATCATTCTGGTGATCCCCCTGAAGCATAAGAAGGGCAGGCTGGACGTTCATCAGCAGTAAATGGTTGGGATTCAGGAGGAATCTCTGGAGCAGAAGAAAATGCAGCAGAATCTGACGGTGTAGACAGATATACCTCTGATATTGGCAGCGAGGCTAAGCAGGAGACAGGTGTCTCATGAACTGAAGGCAGACAAGCGGTAGGCTCTGGGACTGAAGACATGCACTTAGGATGGACTGCCGGAGGCTCTATGGCTGAAGAGTGATATGCTGGATGAGTCGCTGTAGCTGAAGCCAGGCATGCCAGAGGAAATTTTGAGGCTGAAGGCATGCAAGCTGGAGCCATCTCGGTAACTGAAGACAAACATGTCAAGGTCTTTGGGACTGACCACGTGCATGGTGGAGGATCTTGAGTAAATGGTAGACATGGCAGTGGTTCATTGATTGAAGACACGTATACCAAAGATGACTGCAGAGTTGTGGACTGGATCATAGAAGAGTCAATGGTTGTAGGCGGACAGACTGAAGTCTCAGAAGTCGACAGACACATTTGTGGCTCATGAATGGAAGGCACCTTTAGGGCAGTAGACTCCTTGGCACCAGTAACAAAAGACTGAGCTGTACTCTAGCAGTCTCTTTCCTTAGTGGATGACACAGAGTCCCTTTCTTTGTAGAAGTCAAAATCAACCAGAGGAATCACCATAGTAAAGTCTCTGTTAATCAGGATTTCGTCAATTGTCCATTCATCTGTTTTAGCTTCTGAAAGTGGCAGATTAACAATCAACAGTTCAGGAATCGTCTGCCGGGTTTTTGGTTCTGTATACTGTGGAATGAGTCCATCAGAACATGAAGTCTGTTCTGTTTTTGACTGTTCTTTGTGACCAACATTGGCAGAAGGAAGAGCGAACACAGAGGTAACAATGTTTTCCACATCAGCTTGAACATATACTTCAGTCTCAGCAGCTGGATCAAGAGCAGAGCCTAAGCCTACTGTAGTGACTGATTCTGTGCATGCCACCATTATGGACTGTGTTTGGAAATCAGAAGCTTGCATGTGTGCATGCTCAGGGTTATGACGAGCTGCTACACTGGAAATCTTAGGTAAAGGAGTGGCTTGTAAATCTCCAGCTAACTGCAATCCCTGACAAACAGCAGGAAAATTGTCAGAACCTGTGCCCTGATTAAGCGCTGTGCTAGAAGAAAGATTTTCACTCCCAATAGATCTAACATATTGACAAGTATCATGGTTTACTAAAGTCTCTGCACTCAGGGACTGAACAGTGTTCACTTCATCAACATCAACGGATAAAGTCTGAGGTGTATTAAGTAAAGACTGCAAGGTTTTTTTCTCCTCTTGTAAAGAAATTAATTATTGTCTTAACTCCTCAAGCTTAGCTTTTAGCATGCCCTGCATTAGCTGTACATCACTATCAGTAGGCACAGTGGGAGGCATGGTGGCATCAGGGCTGGATCCTGCACTAGCAATCTGGATGTGCACCGATTGCACATTGTCATTTACTGCTTGCCGGTTCTGTGATTTATTCTTTCTCGTACCAACTTGGTCTGTGTTTCCCATAAACAAACTATTGACATCAGACCTCTTGGCATTAGGGACTACAGTATGTACTTGTGCAGAGGAGTATGCTATAGACTGAGGGTCGAAAACAGAGGTTATGGAAGGAACCCCTCCATTCTTTATGTTTGTATAATGACACTGTTCATTCTGAGGTGAAGCATAGCTGGAATCATGGGGTTCAACAACAGAGGTACGTAATAAGCCTAACAGTGTGTTGTTTTCTGCTGCTAAGGCTTGTGCTGACATAGAATCTGGATCAGAATAAAAGACAGAACTAGGACCAGGCAATGTAAGATGGGCCATCCTGTGGGAAAAATACTCTGCATGTAAATGCCCATTCGTGACAAGGAGTTCATTTATGTCAGGACTAGTGATTTGATTGTCACAAGTAAACGTAGGGGAAACTTTATGTACAAACTTGTTAGAGGCCTTGCTGCCTTTCTTTCTTAAATTTGCCATATTCAATGGGAATAGTGGGCTGGTCATTCTGGCAGGTGAGGACAAAGGCAGTGAATATGGCAAGGGAAATGTGCACAAAATCACACAGTGAATAGCTTTGAGTCAAACATCATGCACACGGGAACCAAGACTCATGTATACTAACACCCAGGAGTGCAAATCAAGTGTGACAACAATACAAATATATGAAAAGGGATGTGGGGTAAGCACTTAGAAGCTCCTTACCCACAATTGCTGTTACAGGTACTGACAGCGCTAAGCCCACGTAGAGGGCAAGCAACGACAGGATCTGTGAGCTAACACTCTTGATGGTATTGAAAAAGGGAACCTAAAAACAGTACTCACGAGGACGAGAAATACCACTTGAAAGTCAGCAAGCCCACGAACCCTGTTGATCAAACAGGGGCCCAGAAAGGCTATAACAGCAATGGGGGAATAACTAAATACATTAGACTCCAGACAAGGGGCAAGTAGGAATAGTGATTACAGAATAGTGAGGAAAACATAGGCATTCACACAGGAGCTAGCTACAACCGCACACCACACCTAATGATCAATGGGAAATAAATGCAGAAGTTCAAGGGAAAACATTGCATGGATTCCAAGAGAAAGTAAAGGAACAGGAGCAGGGAAAACGAAATTACAAAGGCAAACTTCCCCCACCCATCCAAGGAAAAAGGCAGGAAGCTAATCTATAAAGAGGAAAGACTAAAGCATCAAGGTTTACAGCAGCAAAGGACAAAGTCAAAGAAATATAGAACACAGGCAAACTGGGCTGCACCAAAAGGGAAAGCACTGAGAAATGCTGCCTGCAAACAGAGGAAGACAGAAAGGGAATCTAGGAAGCAGAAATCAATTAAGCACATACATTCGAAATCCAGGAATAAGGAACAAGAAATAGAATCTTGGAACTAGGTACAAAGCTAAGAACCAGGAGCAAGAGACCAGTCACAAACAGGAACACTGCATCAATGACCAGTGCTGGACTGAAGCAAACTGAGGCTTTTAAAGCTGCTAAACGAGCACACGCCTCAGGTGTGCTGCTTGCTTCACCTGCAGCCACAGGTGTTGCCTATCCTCCACCCAGCCTTGTCCTGCAATGGTGGAAATGAAGCAGTAGGCCAGGCATTCTGGGAAGCATAGTGATTTGATTAAAACAGCATGCTAGCTGCCAAATACCTGGAATGGATCCGGAAGGGAAGTAGCTTGGAAAATAAGGATTTAGCGCTCCCAATTCATCACAGCACTGTAGCATAAGGTTTGGAAGGAAATTCCAGTAGGGAATAAAGCCCAAATCATGCCAACAAGTGGTGGAAATGGGAGCAAAGAGAGCGAATCGTGACAGTTATGTAAGTAACCTAAGCCTCTTCAGCAAAGTCACACGTGCCACACCCAGAAACCATCACTGGAGGTGCACCTGCAGTTCAGAGCCACATGGGCAATGCAATTAGCTCAAATTCAAGCATTGTTTGCACAACAAAAGTCTTTGCCTTACAGGCTGTGCAGTTTTATACAATGCATTTTTCAACCTCAAGGATGCAGACATCTCCATACATGGTTCATCCTTATAAAGGATCTCTCATGGGGAAGTATGAATTGCCATTGGACATTTTACTGACTAATCTGGCTCAGACGAAAAGAAAAATCCTGGATCTGGATTAGATTGGGACCTGTGATGAGAGGAGTAAATATAAACTATTTAAAGAGATAAGTAGCGAGGCAAAAAAGGGGAATACTCATGATTTACTTGAAACAGAGTCCGGACAAGCACTTTTGAGACATGTTTATGAGAATTTAGTTTAATTTGATTTTAACTGTGGAAATTGTATTTATTAGAGGTCAATGGGAAAGTGCAATATGTTGGTTCTGTGGAAATTCACTAGAAACATTAAAACATCTGATGATTTCTTGTTATAAGGTGCAGGAAATAAGGGAGGAATTTTTTTAGCAGATTTGTGCATGAGGTTGAAACCTTAAACAGTGAATAGTTTTGGCAATATATGCTGATGGGTAGTCCAACATCCATTTTAATCAGAAAGTAAAGATCATTGAATTCATTTCTTTTTAATTTCTTATTAAGGTTTTAGTTGAAATAATGGTATTTTGTGTGTTTTGAAGATTTCTTTGCACATTGCTTGTTAATGATTGTTTATGGATTTTAAGAATGTATAAGGTTTGTAATAAACTATTTACAATAAAAAATCAAATAGGCGGTTATCAATCCAGCATGGTCTGACACACTTCAGGTCGGAGCATGAGGGTATGTTTAGAATACACCAGCAAAGTAATGGTGAGTTTATAAAGGCTTGAAATAAAATGTTGAATCTGAAATGTGAAAGTATATATTTATACATACTGGGAGAAAGCTGGTGTAAGTCAAATGCATTATTAGCTTGTTTTTCTTTGTGTTCTGCCAATAAAATATTTATATGCTTTTTTTTATTCTTAGAGCGAATGATAAATGATTCACATGGGAGAGTCTAAGGAAAACTTCAACATTTTGATATATGTAAAAATGGTAATGTATATTATATATATACGGAGAGAAACATTTGTTTCACACACACACACACGCACACACACACACACACACTTTGAAACACAAACAAAGGACCTGTGGTAAGATAACGCAAACCCAAAAACAGAGAACTGCAAAGCATAAGATTAAGTGAATGACACTCATAGACTCTAGTAACCTCTGTGTTTTGTGTGCATAATAAGTTGATTAATACAATGCAGCAGTAAGGCTGCTTATCTGTAGCAAGGAAAGTAGGGACCATGTATCTCACTCCAGCATGGTATCAGATGGTACACATGGTGCTAATAATAAGAGGCACCAGCTGGTAGGGAGGAGTCACCCACAAAAGCGTGTGAGACCAAGTAGCTTTACAAGACCAAAACAGGAGCATGCCATTTGCTACTCCTTGTCCCTCCACACACAGTGACACAGCCCTATACGAGATGCCCACAGAAGGCCTAGTTATGTGGTAGAGGCGAACTGGGGCTCCTGCTTCCCATCTTGCATTAAGAACCAGGCATCTATGAATACTTCATTGTTCAGACAGAGGCAATAGAAATCAGATGTCTTGGAGGATTTTCACCATGGTGCTTTATTTGCTGGAATAACAGGACACACTCAAAGATATTTTTGCCTCTAACCTGATTTATAGTCTTTTAAGATTATGCAACATTTGTATGCAAATTGTCACCTTGACCAGGGCATGCTTTTGATAGGTCACTTTAGTCAGAGAAAAAAATAATTCCATCAATATCATTGGACAGCTTATCTTGTGTGTACAACAAGCCCACACTAGCATAGCTGGCATCCACAATGTTCTCTGATGCACAAAACTGATATGCTTATTTTAGACTCGCCTGGACAAAACTATGACAGTGCTCAACTCCTGCCAAGAACATCTTTGATGCATCAATGTCTAATCCTTATCTGATTGCTGAGGTCCTGCCAAGTTAGTTTAGTGCTTTACTCCCTTAGAGCAGATATATGCTCTATCATATGGCTGCCAAAATAATACAGCTGGTCTCACGGAATAGTTTGCATGACACACGTTGTGCCCTTTTCCATAAGAACATAGATAAATGTATCTAAACTTCCCTTAATTATCTGGCATTATCACAATCTTGTCTGCCTTTTCTTCCAATTTCTATTTTTAACCTGACAAACCTAAATATCTCAATGCGAGATGCTGCCAAAGAGTGTCTCCAAATGTATCAGCCCCTGTTGCTTGTCTGAAAACTCTTGGCATGGTTCATAGTCCTCCACACCTGGCTTAGGACTGGAAACCATTTTCCACTTGAGTATCCATTTTGAAACATGTTTTTGTCTGACACTGTATTTTTCTTCAGGGAGCTATTCTTTATTTAATTAAGCATCTCTCACTTTGTATCCTTTATTCATACTATATCCTTAAACACTCATGGAATGTGTGTGATATTTAAAGCACCCTTCATTTCCTAGGCTATCCCAACCCAAATATGTGCAGTGCCATGTGCACTTTTTACTTTTAATAAAGGCAATTTAATCCTGATGTCTGCAATGATGGAACTATTTAATCTGCCTATCATGTTATCTATATTCAGTTTAGGGGGGAGGGGTTGGCACACCCTATACAGATGGGCTTTAGGAAGGAGGATAAGGCACATGAGACTCAGTTACCCAGTTTTTTTAAAAGAGAGTTCTTATCCTCTATTGTTCTATTGTGTATTTTCATAATGTATTATTAATACATCTTTGTTACCCACACAGATTCCTCCCCAAATTCATAGACGATTCCAAGAGGGATGAAGATATTTGTAAAAGTATAAAATACTCCTGAATAAAAGAGGTGCTAAATGAGTATGTCAGTGTTGCACATTATTCAACAATAGCAATTACACAACAAGGTAGGATAGTACCTTTTGATTTGAGTGGCCAGCGTTTTGAAAACTAAACATATTGAAAATAATATGACATGCCCCTGTAGAAGGTCTGCAAGTCATAAAAAGACTGAAACATTCAAGGAAGGCTGATGTAGCCAGGCCTTCGGCGTAGCGTTGTTAACAACACAAGATTGTTATTGTTTGGCAGCAACTAATGCATACATAGAGGAAATGAAATATCGAAGATGATGCTTTATGAAATAGTGTTGTTCATTTTTTGGACCACTACGTTAAATCCAATGTACCATGAATATAAAGACATTCTGAGTGTCATAGTTAATGTCTAGACCAGTTAGGATGCCTTGATACATGTCCAATGAATCACCAGTCTTTTAATAATAGTGAAAGGAACTTACTTTGCTGTAACCAAAGTAGGATCATAATATTCAGCTGTAGTCCTGTAGGCATACAGGGAACATGCGCTCAGAGAGGAGAGACCTGAAAAAAGAGAGATGAGCTGTCAGTAACATTTACAGGATGAGGGAGTACACTCCTTTAAAGGCGAATTGTCTGTCGATTAGACAGTTGCAGCATCTAACAATTGACAACAAAATGTGGGCTACATCCTCTGTTGTACAAAGTCTGACCTCAGGTAAAAGTCAAAGCCAAATTCAGGCCAGCCCAAGTCTGCCCAAATGATTTGCTATCATATGGCGACAATTTGTATTGGTTCCTCCTGGCCACTTTTCTCCCAAGACTTGATGATGTGCAGCCTCCCCTCTCCCCTATTGTCCATCTTTTCTATGAAGTTGTGGCGATGCACACCCACGATTGTGCAACTAAATTATCTATATACTCATCTGTACTTATTTGTGTTGTAAATGTATTTCAGAGTTGTGTCTCCTTGTATGTGTATTGCCACTTACCTTTCTTTCACACTATCTTTCGGTATTGTCACATCTACTGTATCCTGCTCACATTTCAGTCCTCTTTTCTTCAGGTTCTGGACATGTAATCATGTTTCATGGTTTCTTGTACTCCTCACAAAATGCACTTACCATCACTATGTTCACCTATCTTCAATACCCTATCAAAAAGAGGCACAGAGCCCCTACCTGCAGTGGCAATATGGCAAGGTCTATGCACATGCCATGCAGACAATGAGTCTAGGCCCTGGTTTCTGTCCATGCCCATGGGCTAAGCAACCCGGTTTGCACTGTCTGAATCAGATAGCCTGTGACAATACTCGGAAGGCTTTGTGTACAGAAGACATGGTATTTTGTGTATTTATTAGTTGATGATTTGTAAGTTGCTAACCGCGAGACTGTCACTTGGTACCACGCAGAGAAGTAAAAGGAGGGGCGTAATGAGGGGCTGAGAGGATGTCTGATTGGTCACAGCCTGAGTGCTGAAGATCCCTAATGCCTTCTTCCATCCTCACCTGATCCCAGAAAGTTCAGGTGAAAGATCAGGTGAGCATGGCCATAGGGTTCAAGGGACTCAGTGTGTCAGGGAAGGTGTTCCATAGTGCAGAGCCTGCAGTGTTCAGCACCCTATCATCAAACCTCTTCCTTCTAAAAGACCCAATGATGATGGTCTTGGAGTTCATAGATCTAATTAATCTGGTTTCACAACATGTTTTGATTGTATTCCTTATATAAGTGTGGCCAAAGCTCCAATGAGCCGGAGAAACCATAGAGACATGACCATGGGCTTCAACAGACAGGCAGTGACACATTTTAATGCTGGAGTAATGTGGTATTTAGGCTTCAGCCCTTGCATCAACCTACCAGCCTCATTTTAAATGAGTTGGATCTGGTGAATAAGGCATTTAGGAAGGCCTTGATAGAGGCTATTCTAGTAGTTCAACCTAGGCACGACCAGAGCTATTGCCACTTGCACTTTGTGCTCACGGTTAGGTAGCAGGACAGTGTGAGTGAGCATGTGTTAATTGAAGTTTTAGCTAGGTCTAAGATCGGTGGGGAGAAAGTAAAAAGGGTATCAAAGACACTCCCTATGCTTTTTGCATGGGGACTGGAGTAGGGGCGGGACAGGTGGAGTGGCAGATAGTTCATTTTTTTTATTGGAGGAAAGTTCATGTTTTGCCTGAATATCCAGTGTGACCGAGTGTAGAGAGTGAGTCCAAATACCCAGACCAACCAAGAGGGCAATGGGGGGCAATTCTCCCCCACCCCGAGAAAAGGTTTAAAATATTGGATTCAAATTCTGCTTTTTCAGCACACTTTCTGTGAAAATGTGGGTAAAAGCCATGGCTTACAATGGGGTTTGTAGGGTAATCCAATAGGTACAACAAGTCACTGACAGTGCACAAGAGCATTTTACAACTCCTTTTCACCTTTGCCCACAATATATGCCAGTATAAAAAAACATGTTCATGCTGGCTGTGCCCATACATATCCATGGAGGCTGCCCCAAAATGTGCCAGTGCTACCATAAAATAACCTACTCACTTTGGCTTTACAAGTACTAACTGCCATGCTACAGTCAAGAAATATGTTCCGACTGGACACACCAATGTGGGACACTACCATGTAGGAACACTCATCATGCTGCCATCACCCTTGATGCCCAGTACAAAACACCGCGCCACAGTAAAGACACATGTCAAGACTGGACCCACCAAAGTGGGCCAGTACCACATAGTTACACTCATCATGCGGCCTGCACCGTTGATGCTCAGTAAACCAATGCCATACCATTGTAAAGAAATGTCCAGACTGGATCCACCAATATGTGAAAGTAACATGTATGAAGAGAAATGAGGCTGCCTCCGCCCTTGATGCCCAGTAAAAAATGCCATGACACAATAAAGAAACATGTTCAGACTGGACTCACCAATGTGGGTCAGTACTACTTAGGAGCACTCATTGTGCTGTCTTCACCCTTGATGCCCACCCAAAAATGCCATATCACAGTAAATAAATGCCCAGACTGGACCTACCAATGTGGGTCAGTACCACGTGGGTACACTCGTTGTGCTGCCTTCACTTCGGTATGTCATTTTTGACTGGGCGTCAATTTGATACCCAGTAAAAAAATACCTGGGCACAGTAAGAGCTGCCGTTCCTCGGCCCACCCCACCTTCCACCCTGCCTATCTTACATGATCAGAGGCTTGCTCACAGGATCCGGAAAACACACATCAGCATTTACACAGCATCATTCCATCTTCATTCAATCTCACATTCACACATATGCAATAGCATTCATACGACATTCATTCTTCATTCACTTTCACAATCATGCATCAGTATTTATACGGCATTCATTCTTCATTTTCTCTCCCATTCAACTACACTGCACACCCATACAGCATTCATACACTCTCTACTTGGCATACGCACCCAAACAACATACACTCTCAAATTCACGCACAAACACTTGCACACAAGTCAATTTTTAAAAATGTTCTCACCTGCAGACCCACTGTGGATTCTGGTCCTATTGGCCTCATGCTGCCTGCTGAAATGAAGACCCAGAAGCTCCCTATTAGCATACAGCAGGAACAAGGAAGCAGAGAGTGTTTCCTGGATCCTTTATTTGCATGGCAGAGCGAGAAAGCCTCCATCTCGCCTTTCCTCAGCCCCTAAATGTGCAGGGAGGTGCAATAGTGCTCCCTCACACATTCAGGCCTGCAGTACTCCAGTCTGCATCTCCAATGGGCCATTCAAGGCTGGGGAAGCAAACAGCACCAGCTTTGCATGGCTCACCGGGCAGACAGGATGGGGTACTACTGAACTGTCAGAGGAACGTTTCCCTTTGACAATTTAGCCAGCGCAACAGCACTCCCTCAGCTGCAGAAATCAGCTGAGGGAGTGCTCAGTGTTTACATGGGGCTAGCTTGGCTCCTCCATAATGGGCGAGGGTACTGGGGTGTCAGCGCCGCCTCGCCCATTATGGATGAGCCACCACTGGGCCCGTGGAATCAGACCAGGCCAGACGGAGTGGGCAAAGTGGATCCCAGGAAATCATCTCAGTCGTAGCACCATTAGAGCAGAGACTACTGTCAATCATTCAGTCATGGATGTGAGTGAGGAAGGAAAAAATCAACAACAGGCCAGGGGCGCAGCTTCCCAAATTAAAGGACATGTGGGTGTCATCTGCATTAATTTGAAACAAGAAAGAGAAGGAAGAAATAATGTCAGTGATAGGTTTTAAGTATGTGTTGAAAAGCCTGGGGGAAAGGACAGTGCCTTGCAGAACGCCACCGTTGGATGGACCGCTACTAGAGATGAAGGGAACAGATCTCACCTGTCTTTCATGGTCAGGCAAGAGAGAAGCAATCCACTTGAGAGCATCATTTCCTTTTCTATTGAAGGATCTTTGTAGCCTATTGAGGAAGGTACAGTAGTTTGTGGTATCAAAAGTAGCAGAAAAGTTCAATATGATGAGGACAGTTGTTGTCCAAGGAATGAAGAAGGTGCTCCCTAGTATACAGCAGGGTAGACTCAGTCTCTCCCGTATGGCGGAACATAGATGCGTGGTCATGAAAAGGTTTATGGGATTCCCAATACTCCATGCGGGTGTCGACTGGGAACCTAAAGTCGCTCTTGAAATATCTTTCAAAGTGTCCCCATATTACACCGTGCAAGCAAGCCCAACACCTTTAAGTAGCGTTTGAGGGCCCCACAAGAAAGTGTTGACATAATTGGCCCAAATGGGGAGTTTTAAAGCACATTTTGTCCCTATATAACGATTAAACTGTAGCTAAGCATTTCTAAAAAAACGGACACATACCATTTGGTAGAATGAGGAAAAGTATACTTGAGGCTTCGTAAACATTCTTTACTTCAAAGGGATGTGGAGGGGAAATAGAGATGAAAGTTAGAGGATGGGGTGCATGCGAGAGAGGTTAAGAGGAGCACAGAACCTGAGTGCCCACACAAAAGAGCCTCTTAGTCCTGAGGCCCACCGGAAAATCTCCAGAGTTCACTGTAGGCCGGCCACCATTGATTCTATATGCTGCTATGTGCCCTTTGCCTTCAGTAACCTGCCAATGAATCCAGAGTTAGAAATAGGTCACTAGATCGTCGAGATTTCAGGATCTTCAGATGTTAGTTTTTTAGCAGCAAGGAAATATGAGTCTTTTTTTAGAAAGTGAGGGAAGCTGTCATGCAAGAAGAAGCTGTCCACTGATAGTAGATGATGGAGGCCACGGAGAGACCTGCTCAGAAGACGCCTTCATTTTAGAGACAGTTTAAACAAGTCAGTGCCTGAATCTGAATCTGGAATCGGGATAAAAGCAGTGTGGAAAGCAGACTGTTGTGGCCTTAAAGGACGACAGGATGCTGTAAGGGGTTCCAACTGTCTTTATTGTAAGACAAACGGGTGGACCTTAAACTGCCTTAACTCGGGACAAACATTTACTCACAGTTCGGTTCAGTTCAACTTCATGGCTTCCCAGTTAACTCACTGTGGGAAGGGTGTGCACAATGATGGCACGCTGCAAGCTTCTAGGGCCCCCATGTAGCCTCCTGTGGCTGTGGACTTATGCCCTAGAAGCTGTGACTGGAGGCTGCTCAAAACCTCCTGTTATTGTCTCCTTATCAGGAGCAGCGCTGTGGCATGACCTGCTTGGTCTGCCGCTGCATCAACAGTGGCGGGAACATTTTCCCGCGGAGCGTGGGCTCGCGAGATCACGTTATGCCGAGATCTCGCGAGAACACGCTCCCGCGATCACGTGATGTCCCCACACACCTCCTTTGCTGGGAAAAGGATGGATGGTCATTCCATGACAAAGTCCGCAAACTTGCTGGGCTTCCTTCTCTCTCTCTGGGGTCTGCTTAGATCTGTATCTGGGGCAGGATTGCTGGATTACTCTTGAGGAGGTGCGGGTGATTTGAGTTCTCCTTGTCTTGTTCTTCGCTGTGCCTCCCTGGGTGTAGTTGGAGAGTTGGGGCTTGAGAACTCATTGCCATGGTGTGACTCCAAGGCATCTCTTTCTGAGAGGCGAGGGTTTTCGAATGTCTCCTGGCGGTCTTGATCTTCTCCGGTATCCCAGTGTGGTTGCTCCCTGTCTTCCTTCCTGCGGTACATGGCCACTCTCTCTAGATTCCATTTCCTTCCGTCGCTGGTGCAAATGTGGTTTGACCCTCTCTCCATGACTTCTATGGGACTGCTGTATTTGGAGCCAGTCGAAGTGTCTTTGTGGGGAAGGCGTATTTTCACCAGGTCACCTCTGTTAACTGCTGTGTGTCGAGCGGCTCGACGCAAGTCCCCTTGGGTCTTCATGGCTTCTTTGTTGCGCTGCATGCGTAACGCTACATCATCCATGTCCACGTCTTCGTCAGCCCTCACTTGATGGAGCCAGGGTGGTACCAGTGAGGATGCTGCCCTTCTCCCCCTCAGCAGATGGAATGGCGAAACAACTGTGACGGCGTTGGGGGTGAGGCGGCGGGCTGCTACAGCTTCCTTGACTGTCTTGTACGGGTCTAGGCCCGAGGCATGAGCCAGTTGTAGCGCCCCTTTGATGAAGCGGTTTGCCCGCTCAACCAGGCCATTGGCCTGTGGGTGGTATAGGCTTGCTCTCCGCTGTCGAATGTTGTTGAGCTTGAGGAATTTTTCCATTTCTCGGGAGACTAGCTGGACTCCGTTGTCTGTGACGAGTTCTTCTGGTAGACCTTCCCGCTGGAATACGGCGGTGAGTGCTTCAATGACTGTGCTTGTGGTGATTTCTGAGGTGAAGTCAGCTTCCACCCATTTGGCGAAGTAGTCGACCATGACTATCCCGTATTTGTGTTCTGGGGGCATGTTGTCCAGGGGCCCAATGAAATCCAAACCTAGTTTTCGCCACACCCCTTTGGGGACTTCGGTGGGCAGCATGGGGGCTTGCCTCACGGCTAGGCGCTTGTCACTGTTGGTGCACTCATGGCACCTTTCGACCATTTGTCTTATGTCCTGGTCCATGCCTGGCCACCAGTAGGTGTCGCGTATCCTGCGTCTGGTCATGTTGCATCCCAGGTGGCCTGAGTGTGCTCTGCACAGTATCACCTTGCGGATTCCGCTGGGCGGGATGATTTGATCGCCTCTGAGGATGAGACCGTTCATGGTGGTGATTTCCTCGTTCACTTTCCAGTAGGGACGATTGCTCTCTCGTTGGGCCATCCTTCGCGAACCCAGGTACTAACGTGCCGTAGGGCATCGTCCTGTTCGAACTCCTCCTGCCAGTGGCGCTCACTCACGTCCATGTACTCGCCGTTCCTTAAGTCACTGATGGAGGCTACGAAACACTCATCTTCCAAGAATGTGGTACCGGGGGCGCTTTGGTTCAGGAGTCTGGACATGCAGTCCGCTTGTGCGTTTTTTCCAACCCGCAATGTGGGCTATCTCGTATTTATATTCTTGAAGCTTTGCGGCGATCCTGGCCAGCCTCAGGGTGGCAGTCTTGGTGCCGCCCGGGCTCAACATGTGAATGAGGGGTTTGTGGTCGGTGATCAGCTTGAATCTCGTCCCCCATACGTACGATCTGAAGTAGTCGACGGCACATGCGCATGCCATCATTTCTTTCTCAACCGTGGAGTAATTCTTCTCCGATGATGACAGTGCTTTGGATGCAAACGCCACAATATTCTCAGTGTCTCCCTTCTTCTGGGTCAAGGTGGCCCCCAGGCCATACGCGCTGGCGTCTGTGGTAATGCAGGTGTCCCATTCAGGGTTGTATGGTTTCAGGTACGGCGCGTGTAGAATTCTCTTTTTGATTTCACAGAAAGCTTTGTTCTGTTCCGGGCCCCAAGAGTAGGCTGCCCCCTTCTTCAGAAGCTCCCTCATGGGAGACGTGGTCTCGGAGAATCTAGGGACGAATTTGGCATAGTACTCCGCTAGGCCCAGGAATGAGCGTAACTCCTCTTTGGACATCGGAGCCGGGGCTTCTGTTATGGCCTGCATGAGGTTCTTCTTGGGACTGACACCGTCACTTGAGATGCAGTACCCAAGGTATTCTACCTTGTTCACTCCGAAGACGCATTTTTCATGGCGTAGGTGAATGCCCTCCTCTTGAAGCCTGCTCAAGACTGTCCTGAGTGCCTTGTCATGGGTCTCGTTGTCTTTGGCATACACGAGGATATCATCTTGAAAGAAGGAAACATTTGTGAGTCATTTAAGTAAGGAGTTCTTCATCCTCTGAAATGCGGATGCTGCCGACGACAACCCAAATGGCATGCGGGTATATTGGAAGGTGCCGAAAGGAGTGATGAACGCTGTAAGAGGGCGAGAGGAT